>NC_083808.1:10082961-10386037 GCF_015708825.2 Lethenteron reissneri
AAGCCGTCGCCAGAACTGGAGAAAGGAAGACAAGAAAAAAAACCTACCAGAGTATGCATGGAGCCATCGTGGAACAAAGCGGTGTTGTGGACAGATAATTCACGCGGCCACTGTTCTGTGTTGCAGTGTTAGCAGCGGAGGAGCGTGACGACAGCGCGTGGAGCTGTCGTGAATGACACCCCACGTAACGTCAGCGCTGCGGCAGAATTATACAGACCAGTGACTTGAACGTTGTAACATTGGATTTATGTCAACTTGCTTGAAGGTACACATTGGAAATTTACTGATAAAATAAAAACATCGTACTTTGACGACAACTTCATTTACTTTATATTCAGTATATGCTGTTTATCGATTCGCCTTCCGCTGAGAATTGCTTTTTCTAAGTCGAATTGAAGTACGTGTTCTTTAACTTTCATACCATTTCACTTGTGTGTAGGTGCAATTTTTTAAACATTTATTGAAAGCAAATACTTGTTCAGTTTGTATGTTCATGAAATATACACGCGGAGTTTTTGTTGGAGCGAATTATCGCACCGCAACACAATCCCCGTGGTATAAGCTTAATAATGTCTGTCCATGTACGACCATGGCAAGTTGTGTCCTTGTTTTCCCTTTTGAGGTTGACTCGGCCTTGTATCGGCACAGGGGAGGCCAAGGGCAGCTGGATAAGGTTTTGGGAAAACGCCTTGTGTACCACGGCAAGCTTAATATGCACTTGCAATCGGCACTAGCATTATCGATGTTTCTAGGCTACGTGTGGCAGCTTTGCGTTCGTACATAATATACAGCGTACATGCATACATTATGGGCAGTGTAATACTGTAACGTTATCTTATTTTCTCATCACCTTTTTAGAATCGCACTGCAGGACAACTATTCTCTGATTTGTCAACACATTGATCGATAACACCGTGGCCTTTGAAGGGAATGTCATATAACAGGTGATGATTTTTGGGCAATGAGCCTTCTTCATAGCACGCACACTACATATACATCAAGAAGTCGGAGACACGGAGGGGACACGAGTTGGAGACAGCACTTTGTACCTTGGAGCCTAATGAAGAAGGGTCATTTCCAGAAACATTGCGGATTATATAAAGAAATCCTTTTAAATGTGACATTTATTTTTTTGTGGAGTTATTTTTTCCGTGCCTGTACAGTTTCGCCAAAACAATGTTTCATATTCGCATTCGCCTTCCATAAATGGATACAACCAGATACAATTTGCGTGGTAACACCTGTGTAGGGTAATAGCGCCGGCTGGTGGACAGCAGAGGCAGCTGTGGTAGACAGACCGTGCACACACGTCGGTGAGCGTGAGCACGGGTATGTTGGCAGAGCGGAGGAACTAGGGCAAGGGTCACAGAGGACCCCATCTGGAGGCCCCTGGAGCCTGCTGGCGGGTTCGAGAAGGGAGGTGCAGTCAGGGCGGAGCCAGGCCGCGCTGGGAGCATGAAAGGAGCTGAGAGCGGGGAGCTCGAGGCTGCCGGTTCTGGGAGTCGACTCGTCACGTGGTTTCTGTCGTCTCGTCTCCGCCGTCGCTAAACATCTCCGCTAGACATTGCGCTACGAAGGAGAGTAATTTGCTATCTCAGTCAGCGCCGTCAGTGTTAGACGGCTCGTGTTATGTCAGTGTTAGGCTAAGCTACTGGGGAGAGTGTGCAGACGAGACCGTGAAAGTTGTTAATTTAAAAGTTCTTCCTAGAAACTCGGTCTCTGAATTGTTGACAGTACACCTGGATTAAAAATAAGCTTTGCACCTATATCGGTGTGACATTTTGTAGTGTTTTGTATTTTACACCATAACCAAATTGTTTTGCCGATCACTGGTGAGCATACATACAGTTGGTGCCGTGTGTGTGTGAGCACGCGAAGAGACTGGCATATGGATATGTGCGTTTTATAAAAAATATATTTTGCCTTTTCCCCATTTTTTTTATTGCACTTGCCATATTATCATGAGATGAGGCAATCCACCTGGAAATCTTGCAGAGCTATGCAATCACGATGTGTCATAAAATGTATGTATGGATGGTTGAACTTCTTTCGCACCACCGTACGTACCGCAACCGCGCTAATCGTAGATGCGGGGGAAGGACAGCAAACTAAATACAAAAATAATGCCTGTGCAAGAGGTGTTTTAACAGACTCGTCCAAAATTTTCCGTCACGAAGCCTTTTTAATCCTGTGCACAGCAGCGGTCACACTTTCCCATTGGTTCTGCTCAGAGATTGCAACATAATGGGGAAACTAATATTTTTGGATTTACACAGTTGAAGCTGTAGACAAATTGAGTGAAAACCCACGTTTAATGATGGCATTTAGACGCCAGTCCTTGAAAACTGTGTTGAGACCATCAAATTGCTACACTTGGAAACTCCATTAAATTATGGGTGGCTACCCAGATTCGAACCTCGCTGCGGTATTAACTACCTCGCCTGGTATACAGGAGGTTGTGGGTTCGATCCCATAACCCTAACGCTTGTATATTTGGAGTTTGCTTGTTTTCCCCGTGGTCGTGTGGATTTTTCTCCGAGGTCCTCTGGGTTTTCCCTCCACAATTAGAAACACGTGCTTTTCGAGTATTTAACTGCTATAAATTTACATGCAAAAAGCCACTTCGCTGAGCTGTCATTTGTGGGCAGGTCGCTTATAAAAAACAATAGCTACATAGCTCAGTGGGCCTTACCTAGTAAAATATAAAATAGTTTAAAATATTTTTAGTTCAAAATTGTTTTAGTAAAAAAACTAGGATTTTATTTGTGCCGGCTCTGCACTCACATTAGAAATCTTCTGGACACAATTATTGGTCTCGAACAATGAAAGTCCATTGCATAATTTGCATCCGTTCATATCTTAATCTATTTTATATTTTTAATTTAGCCCATACATCAATTGGTGAAGCCATCCAATTTCCTAAGTCAATCTGTGAAATTCATTGATTTGTGAATTCATTTCTTTATTGATCTGTGTGTGCACTTGCTGGGTTACCAATTTGCTTATCCGTTAATAAGTTCATTATTTTTTTACACTTGATAGGCACATATATTTAGAGTGGTGGTATATGACCTCTATTAAAATGTATTACACGACCTTTATGGGAAGGGGAGATTCATTATATTCGTTGCATGTTTACGCAGGCTGCACTATATTAACTTCAGGCGTCAGTCACAACCCTGATAGAGATTAAATGTTTGTAAACGACCGAAAGCACAAGTACGGAAGCTGAATCAATAAATTGCGTCCATTTGGGAAACTTAATTGATGACCAGTGCTGATGAATCCAGTACCATCATGTGTAGAGTACACGTGTTTTATATGTGCAGTACAGTGTCAATCCAATGCTGGATGAGGCCTCAACCATGCCGTGTGGGCGGTGGAGGTTATTTGACCATACTTCACCACGCTGTTCACAGTGTGAGGTTGTGAAGGTGGTGATCGTGAGACAATCGTGGAAGGCGCCTTACAAATAAATGTAAATTATTGTTATTAATTGATGTTGATACTCTGGCCTTTGTTGACCACCACATAGCATGGCCCGATTACATTCAACTAATAAACACATTCCTGCGGAGGGAGCTGGTAGGAACGTTGGATTGCTCGGCCAATGGCCAGGGTCAACGGCGGCGTGGTGTATTCCGCAAATATGTCCGACTGTAAGGGCGGGCACAAGCCGGCGTGAGTAGGTTAAACGTTGAGTTTTATAAGGGCACCACGGGGTGACCAGCCCCTCCCCACCCAGCCCCACCCCTCCCACCCCCCCACCCAGCCCCACCCTCCCCACCCAACCCCTCCCCACACTCCCCACCCAGCCCCTCCCCACCCTCCCCTCCCCACCCTCCCCACCCAGCCCCTCCCCACCCTCCCCACCCCACCCAGCCCCTCCCTCCCCACCCAGCCCCTCCCTGCACGATGGACGGACGGACACATTCATTCCCTGTGGGCTGGTGGAACCAGTGGGTTCCTACCAGTAAAAGAGGATATCTGCACGTGTTACATGAACCTGGAAAACCCAAAGTGGAGTTTCTCACTTCTCCAAACTGGAGCCTGGAGTCACCACTACCTCATTGTCTCTTTCAAATGGTTGAAAAGGGGAGCGACGTTGCTGGAGTGATGCTCTGAAGCGATGAGCGGTTTAATAAACAAAAACCCTGAGCGTGATGATGATATGACGGCCAGTAGTCGACTAGCGGCATGCATGATGGTCACCAGTTGGAGCTAAACAAGCCTGAGAAAGGGCTTCTACCGTCAGGAGTGAAGCGATGAAATTAGATCGTGCGCACAGAATAGATTAATTGCAGGACCGTGAGGGATTGTGATAGATTGGAGAATGTATGCATGTGTGAACTTCTTTCGCACCGTATGTAGCCCACCGTGCTAATCGGAGGTGCGGGAGGAACAGACCATGGGGTCTCCATCCAGCAGTGGATATATCATGGCTCTTGATGAGTGAACCTGCATGGGAGTAAATGTCTTCGCCACAGGACGTTGAAGACTGCATAACACTTTTTAACAAGCACAGTGCGGCTCATTTTAACAGGTGTGCTTGTTACAGACCTGCTGGCCAAATTACAGTGACTATGGTGATATTGTTATTCTAATAATGCACTCTACAGATTGCGTATAAAACTGACCGACCACATGGCAATGCCCAGAGGTTCTAAATGCTATGAGCGCCTCATTCAAAATGCATTGGATTGGATGGCGGTGTTGGTGGTTGTTGTGGTATTGACGCTGTCTTGTGAGCCTCATCTCTAAGCCTCACCTTGCTCGGGGCTGACATCGTATGATTCATCCGCTTATCCTCTCACATCCAATCTACCTGGGAAATGAGTGTGTGCTAGCGAGTGGTGGCGCAGAGGTTAACGCCACACACAATTCGAGTGACCCCCACGTTCGATTCCTCACAATGTGCAACACCAGTGGACAATTTGTATCGGAACCTGGTTATGGTCTCCCTGTGTCAGCTCCGCCTCAAAATTATAATCTGTGCGTGATTTAAACATCAACACTGGGGATATGGGGAGACAATGGCGGCTGGGAAAACATTGTCCCCTAATACCCCCCCCCCACCTTTGAGTGTTGTGATCCTTGATAGGTGCTTGCTGACATGATTTTTCTGACCATATATAATGATAGACTGGAGAATATTTCATTTGTGGTGTGCGTGCATATAATGAGGTTGAAAACGTTCTTTGATTGAGAACCTGGCTCCAAATGTGGCCTTGCACTCGTTTTAAAAATAGCCCATGAAATATTAGTGGCTGGCCGTTTTATCGTAGATTTTTATTTATTTACGTCTTCATTTATCGGCGGTGAGAAATGTCCTCTAAAGTGGTAGCCCCTTCCCAGAGCGTGCAGAACGAGCACAGAGGGGGGGGGGGGGGGGGCTGGCTGGATTGAACACCGCCCTTAAATGTGGAGGGGCCATCGTGCACTTTGCCAGCAGCATTCGGCGCAGTCGTCTGTGTAAAATGGATCGCATGAGGGGATGAGTTTTGGATTTGACAAGAAAAAAATAATAATTTTAGCCTTTTGATTTTTTAAAGGGTATTTTCTGATCTCTGTTTTTTGATGTTTTGATTTTCAGATCATTTACACTCTTAAACAAATGTGGCATCATAATGTGACACCACCTTTGGCGGGGAAAGCACGGACGTGACATCATGGCAGTGCCTTTATTCCAGATGATACCATAATTTTGGATATTTTTTCCCTTCAGATTAATAAATGGGAACGCATCTGTAGATACAGCATCGTTCGATTTAGCCAACCCATTGGCTCACTGGCCTTCTTACCAAAGCTCTTGTTTACACATTAAGCCAACTGCCTATGAAGCCTAAATACTTCATGGCAGGGGCGGTTTCTTCATTAGGGCGATTGGGCGACGCACCACCAATGTCATTCAACCACAGAGTCACGCTCGCCGTCACTGTGCCTCTGGATATAGTCCAATCAGCGTCATGTCACGTTCTGTGGAGTACCGCCTCTTTTTGGGCAATTTCCCTCCAGCTGAGAATCGCCCCAAGTGGCCCCATAGACTTACATTCAAAGATGTTTTTTTTTTCGACCGGGGGGCGCTGCAATGCATTCTCTATGGCTTCCGGGAGGGCTCGCCCTAACGTGCTTACGTCATCATACGTGCTTACGTCATCATACGTAAGCACGTTTCATCCAACAATATAATTTGTTGCCACCTAGTGGAATCTTTAATAAAATAAACTTGAGTGGTTTGTTTTAATAGTGAGTATAGAAACAAACACGATGTATTGTAAGAGTCACTTTATTTTTCATTAATATTAAAGAAGTGAAGTTGCCTTTACATGCTTAAGCTGTTAATTTATCCATTGCATGGGTGGACCTTATCCTTATCAATCATCCAGACATTTGCCCCCCCTGAGAGATTTTGCAGGAGCCGCCACTGCTTCATGTGTTCCCTGCCTAGCTACCGACCAGCCTGCCTCCTTACCAACCGGCCTACCTTACTGCTCCGTTTGAGTGAGCCTCTGTCTTGTTTTCTAGTGGAGGGTTTTGAGATTAAAGATGCATTGTTTCATTGCAATATGTATTAACCGCATGCAAAGCTCGCACAGACGCGGGCTGCCCTCTGCCACCTCTGCGCCTGCAAATGTGAAAGCAACATTGTTATCTCCACAGGGTACAGACAAATGAAGCAGACAGAGGAGTTTCTTAACTCACTCCAATTAAAACTTTAATGAAAAAAAGCAAGTCAATGATGAGTTTGAAGATTTAAAAAATCGCATTTTTTTGTTTGTCATATCAGTCAGCAATGAAATGCAAGAACAAATATTTGACGTCTTTAACTGATCGCAGTCGAATTTGACTTTGGGACTATCAGTTGCACTTGTTATCAGGCAGTGATGGGTGGCCGTGTTGTGCACTCACAATGGCTATGATTTAGTGTATGGTATCCAGAACTCATTGCCCGTTCAACAGACGTAGGGCATTCGCAGTATACCTTGGTCTACCTTTTACCTTATCCCTCCGTTCCATCAAACGTTTTTCTCAGCTGTTCCAGATAAAATGAGCCATTGCACTTTTCGCTCCCCCCCCCCCCCTTACTCCAAATTTGTCTTCAATTTAATCGGAGATCATCTCTCATAATCAACGTTTTTGGGTTAGATCGCGTTATTTATTAATGTGTCGTAACCCTCCACCACCCGACACGGCCAATCAGCAAAAAAGTGTCACGTTGACAAAAGACAAATAGTTCACTGCTTTAGCCCACCGGTGTGTTGAAGCGTGAAACCACAACATTTACAATTTGAGTACGACGTTTCGCTGGTAATTGCATCCAGCATCATCAGGCAATTCGCCAGAATGGTGAGGCTCTGCTCTGTCTCCCGTTCTTATATAGAGCAGCAGCAGGGTGACGTCATCATTAACTCATTAACTCATCAGGTCGCTCCGTGGTTGATTTTCAGTGTTATGGCAGCGTCATCCGCAAAGGGTTGCTCAGAGACGTTGGACTCTAATGAGCAAGAGTTTGGCGATGGCACGCTTTTACACAGTCGGGCACCGTCCACTGCAATTGTCATTTTGCATGACGGCAATAATCTCTTTATTCTACTTTGCAATTTTCTTCTAAATGCCAAACCATGTGCCCGCTGTGTGTTGGATTACGTTATTAGATCGGAGTGCACGGGCACCGAATTGAAACTGTCTTTGTGTGAAGAGCCCTTTTCGGTCACAGTTCTTGCCTGTTGTAATGCCCTCTCAAATAAGCATAGCGTGACTTCTCAAGGTCTGAGTGCGGGGTGTGTAACAGCGTGCGACTTTTAAGCTGGAATCTGACGCTCGCGATGAATGCGTTGGATTGCGGATACGAATGCCGCGTAGATTGTATGCAAATTAGATGCCATGAAATGCTCATCTTACATGTAGGCTAATAAAAGGGAACAGAATTTTACAAACGAGACCCAAACAAACCCGAAGGCACAATCTGGTAAAAAAACACAACTAACACATTTTAAGTCTTGATTTTCAACCTTGAATAGTGACAATTCGTTACAGCGGGTGAAACTTTACACGTCTGTTGCGTACATGTGCGTCTCATGTCACCACATCCACCCCCTCCTCTGCCCCCAAATGATTGTTTCTCTGATTAATTTTGTTGGTATCGCCCAATTAAACCTGCCTCGCGCGCACCACTGCGCTTAAGCCAGAGTCACAGTCGCTCCTTACACTTTTGCGGAATCCCAAAACAAATGGGGGCAGTTTCATCTCTCCGCTGGCCCAGGGCCACTGGCGAGCGATCAACGCCGTCCCATTGCTCGTTTTGAGCAGAACCACATTGCTTCGTGTCCCCTCGTGCGTGTCATTCGCTCCCAACCTTTGTCCAATTTGCCATCGGACTGTCCGCGTACACTCCGTGACGGTGAAGCGTGCATTTACTCGTGCCTCCTCGCTTGTGTAATAGGAAATCATAATTTCATTAATTTGCTGCCATTTAATCAGGGCTGGTGAGGCAATTGTTCTTGACATCCTGCAGTCGTTTTTGCTCCTTAGCTAATTGGGTTATTGCATGAATTATTAACCAGTGTAACGTAATTTTCACGATAAAAAATATATTTAATTTAAAATTGGTGAATTTTAATGTCTTTTCACTTTATTTTCATAAGTATTCTGTGGGCGGGATGTTTCCAAACTACTAGAGTTATACTGTATACTTGATTTAAATCTTGTTTTATGTTCCTGTCTCACCCAAATTCCATGTTTTGGTTTTTTAAGTAGTGGGCGAATGCACTTGGCATAACCACTGCGAGTAAATGGTTAAAGGCAACGCCTTTATTTGGTTGCAGTTTAGAAAATGGCTTCATGCCAAAAATGACAAATATAGGAAGGAGATTGCATGCTCCCACCAAAAAACAATACACGTCGGCCTCGGCAACACCACCCGTGTACTAATGAGTTGTGGTGACATCGCCCTGATGTCACTCTGGGGCCATGCAGATTGATCGGTGTGTTAGCCGCATGTCAGTCAATCAATCATAATGTTTAACTTAAAGGCGGGTGTGAGTCACGTCAGGCCACTGTTCAGACCTGTGATTGGTACGAGTGCGCATCTGTGAATAAACACACACCACACACACCGCACACGCGTGCGTCTGTACATATTAAGTATTTGGTGGCTGCCCTGTTATTGTCAGTAGGACATTCTTGAAAGGTGTCAAAGTCGACGTTAGAAAAAAAAACCCACCATGTGTAATCTTCCAGTCAATCATGTGCTGAAATGTAAATTGAATTTCCCGGAACTAAATGATAGTGAAAAATATAATTTGCATCAACGCAGTATCTCCGATCTCGTGGTTGTGTTGATTTGATTATCAGATGAACACAGCTAATGCTTAAACTAATCTACACAAACGATAATCTGTTATTCTAAAGATTGTTTTAGAATGGACCATTTGGAGGATAGTGATAGGATTATATGCATTCGGGTGCTTGACCACTACTATTACTTAAAGAATGCTCGTGCGTGTGGGAGGAAATCACCTAATCCAAGGAAGAACCACTCAAATATCTACAATAACACACAACAATCGATGGCGTCGTCATGGACAATACACATAACGAGATATATGCGCAGGCGATTGGCTTCCTGCATATATCTGTCCCTCCACGTCAACAAAATTAATATCTTTTTTTTACATTAATTATCCGCCAACCACAAAGTGCAAGGAGTTTGACAAGTTGGAATTAATTTACCTCGGGCCTGCATGTTAAGAGGGAAATCTTACAACTGAGACTGTATTGGGGAAAAATAGTGATCCGTTCAAAATAAAAGGGAGAAATGAAAGTGAAAATAACACTTGAACTCATAGTCTATAGCCTCCCACCAAGCACCGTACACGTATTATATCTTGTGCCACTCTCCTGATACACTTTGTCCAACATAGCCGCTCTGATTTGCTTACAACATTCATGATTCATTGATATTTCGATTGAATCTTCTTCCGTGCTCATCACCTTTTGAGCTGCTAATCTCTAAGCTTTTGGAGCCATTGCTTTCACAATAGTCAATCACCCTTTGAGAAAAAGTACGCGGGTCATTGTAAATCCATGCAGTGTCTCTTAATGGATCGCCCTGTATTTCACTATTTTTTTTTCTTTAAATAAGATTGGAACATCACTTTTTCTCTTCTCTGGAAACACAGCCAATGCCATGTTTGAGAGTGCTTCCTCCAAGAAGAATGCGTGCTATAATAAACACCCGCGTACTCTGCGATATATTGCAATATTAGACGGCATATGAACACGGCTTTTCAAGTCATTCCTTATTCCACACCACTGTGAATGGAGGCGCTGTACCAAAGCACAAAAGGCCTCGCTGATAAATGGCAACATCTTGGAGTGAATTATACATTGTGTGCAAAATTTTTTGAACGTCTGCTATTGTATGGCTAATTTCCGTTGGAATAACTCCGGCACAAATTGACGTTTGTCACATTTTATTCACTCGTGAAGATTTGTATTTCTTGGAGCGGGGGCAGGGTGCTTGCTGATGTTTGCATAAACCAATCAATGTGAAGAGTCACGTGGGCAAGCTGGTTAATAACACACGAGCCTTTGGTGTGCGTTCGCTCAACTCCATTTGTGGCCATGGGCCATCAGTTGAATTTTCACTTTCTTTACGGCAAGTTCCAGCATCTCCATTGCAGGCCACTGTAGGTTTTCCACAGGGTGTGGTCATTCTTTCATCAGCCCGGTTATCGTTGTTGATCCCCTGCCGGGATTTGAACTGGTCCCGCAAAGTTCTCGTTAAGTGCTCTGACAGTGCCACTTGGCCTGTTAATTCCGTGTTTGAATTATTCTCGTGCCATATCATTCCGGCTACATGTAATGTTGGGCGACAATTATTCCAAACGACTGCTTCCACTCTCTATCATACTGTCGGATAACTGAAAACCTCATCTGCCTTGGTTATACTTTTATTGAAATAGCAGTTTACTGGCCACGAATAGTGACTTTTATTATTCATTTGAAAAGGGGAGATAAGGAGCTTGGTTCTGTGGCATACTTTAACTAAGGTGGCAATAAGAGCGTGTATGCATGTGAGTTGCGTGTAAGTAATTTATTATTCCTTATTCCACACCATTAATGTTGCTCCTAATTTGCCTTCTGTTGCCGTTGGTGTTATCATAAAGCACGCAGGTAAAAAGAGTGGCCCACTTTTCCTCCATATTCCAGCGGAACTGGAAGATATTTTACGTGAGACGCTTACTGCCGTTGTCAGTTGCATACTAAACTACCACAGCTCATTCCTCCATTCATCCATCCATCCATCATCTGTATGCCAATCACACCCCTGTGGTAATTTAACCGAGGAGGAACCTTTCTCGCTCATCACAGGGCCTTCTTACCCTGGCAGGCAATTCAATTCGGTGTCCTTTATTTGCTCAGGCGAGTGCCCATTCTGTCAGTGAGCCCTGCATCTGCGTATTTAGGTAAAAAGTGTCTCCCTGCTTAAGCGAGCAAGACGAATTGCGGATCTCCATTTGGTAGTCCTGATCCAGGAGTGTAATTTTCCACATTTCTATGGCAGCGGCCAGTCTGTTAATCGAATACCATGGTTGACTTTCCACAGTATGAAAATCATTTCGATAAAATCTAAGAAATTACAAACAAGTTGTCATGATGGCACCACACCTCACCAACGATTCACTACCCTCTGCCAGATCCCAAAGCTGTTGCACAGTGAACACACGACCTCCATCATCTGCCATAAATAAGGGTTAAGTAAGCTATTTTTATTTTAGCAGGTAAGGCCCACTGAGCTATGTAGCTCTTTTTTCAGAAGCGACCTGGCCACAAATGAAGGGTCAACGAAGTGGTTTGTCACGTGGAAAATGATAGAAAACACATTCTAAATGTGGAGGAGAAAACCAGAGGAGAAAAAACCATGTTACCACGGGGAGAGAGACACCGCACACTCCAACTATGCAGCAGGGGTCGGGGTCTAACCAACACTGCACACCAAGCGAGGTTATTGTTGTTGTTGTTGTAATTAAACCACGATATAAACATTTATTATTTGGATACGTGAGGCAAATACATTGGCGTGTTGTTGCGGGGGGGGGGGGTGTTAATTTTAAAATGTTTGTCGAATTTCCCTGCGAATAATAAGGTTCCTAATTTAACCCACTGAGTGTCAAGCCACCGATATTAAGCCACTCCTGGGTTTACTTCATACGTGGCCTGTCCTATGGAGCGATTGTCCTCCGCTATGGGAATATGGAATGTCCTGCACTTGCTCAGGGCTACGAATGCAGATTTATAAGCTCTACCACATGTTTTGTTTGAGTGCAGAAAAACGTTTACTTTGAGCGATTTAATACAATGAATTTGTATTTATAGAACATACTTATGCAGTAATATCATGCATATGCTGTCATGCCAGAATTGAAAGACTTTCTTCTTTCCAGAGCTTCCTCTCGCACATCTGCCCTCTTAATTTAAACGAACGCGCGCATAGTAAATTGATAAACTAATGAAATTGTGAGATGTTACAATTTCATGACATATTCCTTCAAAGAAGATCAAACAGAGACGCAGTCCTAGTTGGTGTTAGACAAATAATCAAATGTATTCGTACATAAATGGGCATTCGTGGTGGTACTTCTACCCATGGCACATCCCAAAACGGCGATGGCAATTCCCATAATCCGATGCTGGGGACCAGCGGATCCACGAGACAAACACAGCGAGTAATACGGCTTCATAAATTGGTGCTGATTGGTACAAATCCTAGATCGGCGACGATGACAGTGGCGATATGAGGAGGCGTATGGTGGTAAGCATCAGGCGCAAGAACGACGAAGATGACGACGACAACGATGATGGGTCTGAATTGACCCTCGCTTGATTTTGTACTCCTCTCTTCGTTTATCAAGAAGAAGCCTACCTGCTGACTGTGCCGCATCTCAACAGGCTGCCCCCACTGTTATGCAAACAGTGGGGGGCAGCCTGTCGCAGAACAGAGCCGGCGCATGCTCCAAGCAATGATAACAACAACGACGAGAGTTCAGAGTGACGCAGTGGGCAGGCGCAACAGCAGAAAAAGTAATCATAAGAAATGGTTGAGATATTGTCGAGGCGATGCGAGTTTGTCGTGACTAAAGAGCTCTGGTGGTTGAGGAAGGGGGGGGGGGGGAGCGTTAGGCAACCCTTGCAGTCCGTTGCTCATAATGGGGGCAGATTCCCACGCACGCATTGCCATGGGAAGCCGTGAAATTCGCCACTTCACAGCCAGACCTTTAACTCGCCAGCCACACCTCACCCACACGCTTCCCTCGCGTTTCCAGCTCGCAATGCCTCTTCCTGACATGTCTCGCCACCCCAAACCAGGACCCCTCTCTCCTCCCTCCCTCCCTTCCTACCTTCATCCCCTCGTTATTTTCTGCTTCCCCAAACTGTGCTTACCCATCGCCTCTCTCCTCCTCCCAGCGGGCACCCCGGCCCCTACCGATGCAGCCGGGCTCTGCGGGAGACGGAGGAAGCACTCGCGCATCGCACGCGCGTGCTGTGTGATGCGCTCATTTAAAGAGGCCCCTTAGTGATCGTCCGCTGTTGTCCCCTCCGTTTCCTCGCGCTCCGCAGCTGCGTTCAGGAGCAGTGGCTGCCCGGTGCAGCTGTTGGCTGGCGAAGCCGCTGGCGGTGGGCCTTCTCCCATGGATGCAGGTGCCACTTTTGTCTTTGCACGAACTGGGCTGGGACAACGAGGGCCAAGGAAACACCGCGTCCGTGCGTTTTTTTGTGTTTGTTATGGCGTTCATTAATTCACGTGATGGTAAGGACTTTTGAACCCTTAATTGCTTCAGGGCCTGTCAAGACTAACGACGGGTTCCCTAATTGCTGCTGCTGACACAGCTGGACATGCCGGTGTACACGTTGTTTCGTGACGTCAGGATTAGATTTTACTTGTTTCGCCCCCCCCCCCCCCCCCCATTGGCCCATTCGTCTTCCAAAGCCCCCTCTGCACACAAGCCCTCGTGGGCTCCCCTTGCCTCGTGCAGGCGTCCCATGACCTTGCCCGTGTACGCCTCCTTTGCATAAGCCGAGGGATGTACAACTTTGACGTTGGTCATATTGCCCGCTGACCGATCGCAATATATGCAATAACGGGCCAGCACGCTTTTTATCTCGTGCATCCAACGCCGAATGTTAAAAAAACACAAATATTTTTGTGCAAATTAATCGCTCTGCAGCTTTTTCTTCAGATTACCGTGGCGTGTCATCTGCTGTAAAGTGGACTTTAACGACCTTGGGAGCACACGGTAGACCCGATTGTGCAATATCCTTGGGCACATCCCGATACCGTAAATTTTTGCCACGGCTACATTGTCCGAAAATATAATAATTGCCCCCGCATGAGTGTAATTTCCCAGGTCTCTCTTGCACGAGAGATAATAAAATATAACGGGCTCTCACCTGTTTAAATAAATGCCATCAGTCACACAAAAATCCCCACTCTTACTATATAGCGCTCATAAATAAGTAATGCACTCTTGTGTTGGCAGAAAAAGTTACTTTAAGAACGATATTCACATTGTTTTGGGACACCTATAAATTGATTTTAGAAACATAACGTACGATTCTCTGAAACGATTTAACTTAAAGCACAGGAGCATCTTTTAAGAAGGAAAAAAAGTGAAAGTGTGTTTGCAAATCAGTGTTGCAAAGCTCTGGTTAAGTATAACCGATGTATATTTGAACAGAAATCGATTGCGCTTTCATCTGTGCGATCTCTAATGCAGGTATAATTATTTTATATATCTGAGTGATGTGCCATCTCATTGAATGCAAACCTTTGCACAATAACACGTGTGCCATCGCTCGTCTACAACAAACGCTTCCACAGGCCACACGCGCGCGCACACACGCACACACGCACGCGCACACGCACGCACGCGCACACGCACGCGCACACACGCGCGTCTTCCCCATTTGTGCGATGTACACCCGCTCCTCACCACAGCAGCGTTTTCATAGCCCAGAGCCTGACATTTGAGCGAATATAACCCAGTGGCTCTACCCCTGAGGCAATGCGAGGTGTTTTTTTTTGGCTTGCCCTTTCATGAATTATTCCTTGTTCATCACGGAACGCTTGTGTCGTGTAGTATATTTGCCGTAGGAAAAAATATCGCCTCGAAAAACAACCATTTATTTTCTGTTTTATTCACATATTCATTTTACATGCTATATGTGTGTGTCTTAGTTTTATAAATGAATAAGTATAATTAATGTGGTTTTGAAAAATGAATATTAAAAGCACGCAGAATGTGTGTGCTTTAATTATGACTATTTTTCAATGAAAGGCTGTCCTAGTAAATCACATATAACTTATTTTTGTGTCGGTTGGCTACGTACAGTGTGAAAGAAGTTCTACATACATAGATATAATCGCCATGTTCCATCGGGATGAGGTTTCAAAAGAAACCTAGCATTGGGTCCCCTTAAACATTTTACGAGTATTTGGGACTGGAAACCACCAAGTGGAACTCTGCTCCATTCGTGCGGTCTCGCTGGTGTGCCACGTCGTGAGAATTCGCTCGTGGATGTTTTATAGACATGCAAGCCCTGCCGTGGAAACGAGGAATTTCCATCATTGGCTCAGGGGGAGGTTCGTCGAAGGAGGTGAACGTCAGCGCGTGGAGCGGGGAGACACTGACCTTTGACTCGGCATACATATTCACGCAAGTGACGCTGCTTAAACCTCGTCAGATTCGAGTCCTTAAATTTGCTTCCGTGATCTTTAGCGGCTACGTGACCCTTGTTGACCCAATTGGATAATTTGAAATTCCTACCCGAGAGTTTGAGGGCCATCCCCCTGTCAACATGGACAAACATAGCACGCAAGGACCTTTCTTTAACAATAATAATGGGGTTTTTTTTGTTCCGATTAAGCTTCACCAAATTTCAGACTTTTTTTAAGGATCTTTGAGTAGTGCTTAATATTCTTGGTTCTTTCGGTAAAGTCACGTGACTTTACCGAAAGAACCAAGAATATGAATCCCTGCAGTCACGAAAGCTTTAAATCAACATTTAGTGCTTAATATTTGTTTCTTTATTTTTCAAGTGGGGGAGAACCCTAAAATCTACCGTTCATACTTGGGTTAAACACTCAACGATCGACTCAAACAGATCTTTGAGAAATTCGATAAGTTTTAAAGCTCTTTGTCACAGATTAACCTCTATCTTCTGGCCACCTTCGGGGGACTTTCACAAAAAAACGCGCGATGAGCCACGTTTACAGACGCGTGCCGTTGCATGCCATCTTTGTTGCACGTTGTCCTTGAGACTTGGTTTTCGGCTGCGTGTGGCTGTTTTTGTTGTGGTGAGAATATCGACGAATCGAGTTGTGGTTTGAAGACCGAATCTCGGACTCCTCTGCGACGCGCGCGGCTTTGCATTTTCGCGACTGTCGGCTTAGCGACTCTACATTTGGGAAGGAGCAAATCATTGGGCCGCGTGAACATCAGTTTGGCAAAATTGCGAGAGACTTTGCGAGCCGTGACGGAGACGCGGGGTGACGTGGGTAATTGCGCTTGGCGCGGTTGTCAAGAGCCTCGTTCCGTTGTCATTCTTTTGCACCTGTCTCTCAGCCATGCCCAAGTGTGGAAGTTTTGGTCTGCTATTATTGTGATTTGTATATTTATATTTAAGTCTATTGGCAAATCTCCAGCAAACACATTTTTGCATCCGTCACATTAAATTCTGCTCTTTGCTATGTTAAGCAGCACTGACAAGCCCAACCATAACAGACGGGGCAAGCACCTCCCCGCTTAAGTGAGCATTTCACCATCTCCACTGACAGCCCCCGAGCCCATGGTGAGGGGAGAATCTGCATTGATAGACACCAGACTCAGTAGGTCATGATTATGAGCCATGATCTACCCACTACTGGATTGGGCGCCGGGGTGGTGAGATGTTAACTTCCCTCGCCTGGAACACAGGAGGTGGTGGGGTTCGATCCCGACCCTGACGCCTGCATATTCGGAGTTTGCATGTTCTCCTCGTGGTCGTGTGGATTTTTCTCAAGGTCCTCCGGATTTTTCCTCCACATTTAGAAACGTGCGTCGAAGAGTATTTGGCTGCTATACGTTTTCCAGATGATGATACGCCACTTAGTTTAGCTATCATTTGTGGCCAGGTTGTTTCTGAAATATGGTTCGTTAGCTCAATGGGCCTTACGTAGATAAAATTAAAAATTATTTAGTTTTGTATTAAAGCCTCCTCAATTCCGACGCCCTGTGTCCCTCATGGTCCCGTGATGCATTAATCCACCTATCACCTGCACATGAGCCGAGTATCATCCTTCCATCTCCATGGTGAATATCCTCAGATGTGTTCCTTCAGAATATAAAATGAGCGTAAAAAGATACTTGAAATAAATTGTAATTTGTACAGCCCTTTTGTCAATCCGCTGCTGGACGAAGGCTTCTCGAAGCTGTCAGTCACGAGGTCCTTTTGACCATACTTCACCACGCTGGTCAATGCAGGTTGGTGGATGAGATGTGGGTGCCCAGAACCGGTACAGATATCACTCGCCACCGATGTTGTCTGGGAAGAAATCAAACTCTGGTTACTGGGTTCAGAGTACAGTGTGCTAACCACTGGGCCACAACTCTCCCACTTACATTTTGGTGTGAGTGGTGAATTAGTGACGCTTGAACTCCACGACTATTCCAGAATCCTAGGTTAAATTCCCAGCCATGGACAACATTGGTGCCTTTTGAGAACAGCTCACGGAAGCAGATATCACAGAACTACCTCTGGGATCAATTCAAGTGACCTCTGATCAACACCGCAAGGGGCCGCACTTTCGGACACAACGTGCACATGCAGGGAATCTTTGTCTCATGACGGTCAAACCAATATTTTAATCCTCAGAAGTGGAAATTAGCCAAATTAAATGCAGAACCAAAATTAATGTGGCGGGGTTTTGTGTGTATCTGTGTAGGTATTGGTTACCAGGCTTAGTCCATCAGCTCTTTACACTTCGGAACCCGATTTAATCACAGCGGCGCACTGTATTCGAATGCAGAATCTCAGCAGTACTAGCTCCGTGCTCGGCCCCGAGCCACCGAGCTACCAAACAAATTGGTAGTGTTATATATATGTGTATATTTGTGTGGAAAGCGGCGGTGTAGTGATATATCTGCTGCTCTGTATTCACGGCAATCTGGGTTTTAATTTCTGATAAAGCAGAACCACCAGTGGCAGAATCCAGCTAATTTACCCTTAGGCATGGCATCGACAGGATACACACTGGGGAGATGGAGACTGGTGAGTTTGCATAGTTCTGGTAGCCATCAGCCCATTGTATCAAATGCCAACCTTAATAGGTGTTTGCTAACGCCTTTTTCTTCATTATTATTACGCTTGTTTACCTTTCTTCTTGGTTCTTTCGGTAAAGTCACGTAGAAGGGAAATAATAAAAGAATAAAAATAAAACATAATAAAATATTTTATTACCGAAAGAACTAAGAAGATGAATCCCTGCAGTCACGAAAGCTTTAAATCGAAACTTGTTTATCCTGTTATTTATTTTAGGAGGGTCCTGCCAAGTTTTCACAATACGGGCGGGGGGGGGGGCCGCTACACAATAACATTCTCTTGCAAACGACGTGGGAGGATGTTTAACGTCCACTGTGACGCGGACGACGTGTAGCATTGCTGTGGTTAATGCACCCGCAGTACTAGCCAGGGAGGCCCGCTACATTCGAGCCCTTAAGCTTCCGCAACGAGCCCGGCTGGGCCGTGCCACTCAAGGTCGGGTGAACATCGCTTAGAGCAGGAGTCGGCAACCTACGGCTCCGGAGCCGCATGCGGCTCTTTACGGGCTGCTTCTTGACGATGAGTACGTATGTACTCAGATGCATTGCGGCTCTTGAAATACTGAATTTTGTACCGAATTGGAAAGAAATGGCTCTTCTTGTTATTTTGGTTGCCGACCCCTGGCTTAGAGCAAGGCACAACCTAGACGCCAAGTGGCGATTATTATTTATTTCCCAGGCTGGCCAACATGGATTGAAGTTTTATCGATGATAACAAAACCAATGTACGTAATAATTTGTTGTTCACCAGTTGTGCAGTCAGAGCATGAGTAATGTGACGGCACTGTGAGGCATTAGAGCATCTTGGCAGTTTCACCAAAGCACCAACATCAGGAGTTTTACCAAAACTTTGAAGTTATTTTTTTCTTATTCTATTTTATCGAATCTCCAAAGTCATGTTGTACAGGCCAGGACACACGGCCTCGGTACATATCTACAGGATATGATCTGTTTGTCCTTTTGGGTTTATTATTTTTCTTTAATAATGGATTTATGTCTTTACAAGTGGAAATTAAATAAATGCTGCTCTATATAATATCGATGGGGACCGCAGTGGTTACGCCAGCGCTGTGAACCCAACCACGCTAATCGGAGGTGCTGATGTTGAATACAATTATATAAACAGCTCTTCAGATGTATTTTTGGGTTGCGCACTGTGTGGTGTCTGGCATGACGTCCCATGTTTTGCCCCATGAGCTGGGTGGGGGGGCTCTTCAGGAACTGGAGCGAAACGTCGGACATTGTGCGAAAAAAAAAGCACTACAACCAGACAAGGCACTGGGGAGCGGTACGGCACCACAGAGGAATCCGACATCGCGGTAAAATAGTAGCGATATCTTAAAAGGACAGCATGATAATCGCGTTGCATTGTAAATCAACGCTTTTCACCTTGAACCAACCTCCGTTCATCTCAGTCTGGGGGAGTTTTATTTATTTAAAGAATTTAATCTCAACAATATAACTTGCAAACCTGTTACAACACATCGCGGGATTCGTATTTTCAACGCATACATTTGTTGGGGGGGGGAGGGGTGGGGGTCCAACCGACGTTCCCGCATTAGCCGACGTCTGGCCAGGGTGACCTGTAGGTTCCGCGAGGTCTGCGGATGTCTTCCGTGGGGCGTTACACGTGGGAGGGAGGTGGGGGGTTTGACAAAAGTGCTGTTGACGCGCCTTGAAAATAAGGTTGCGCTAAATCCACCCCCGAGGCACTGCGACCCTGGTTTTTTAACGCGGTCACTTCTCGTTAGCTGGTCAGCGATCGGCGTCTGCCGCCGAATGCCAGCGCGTGGGTGATGGTTCATTAGGTCCGGGAGCTATTTGACATTTGAGTGGCATCGGCTGAGCCTCGTGTAAATTTGCTTGCTGGGAGAGTCGACAACTCGGAAGTTCAGACCGGAACGTTGCACGAAGCTGTTGTAGTCGTATAGCAGGAAGAAGAGGTTGTTTTCTTCTATCATAGGGCATTATGGGGGGGGGGGGGGGGGTAAGCAATAGCTTGCATGGGTGTCATAGTTGAATATCAAGGTCTTTCAAATAATCCAAAGTGGCAGTAGACGCTGTGTGTGCGGCGGTGGATGGCAACACGGAGGAAGGCAGGGTTATCCCAAAACCCGGAGGTTGACGATCAAGGGCAAGACCTAATCACGTGGTGGGGACCTGTAGCGCTGTTAACTGTAGGTTCGATATTAATAATGGTTGGGCAACACTCTATCTAGTTCAGATGAAGCAGGTGGAGTCCACATTTGCTGTACCTCCACCTCGTCAGCCGTGGTATGACACCTCGATGCCAACAGGAAGGGCGTTTCACAACCTTTGTTTTCATCCACCAACCCTCGACTCCATAGTGCTGGATTACAGGTGTATGCCACACTACCCGGTGGGTGTAAAATAACATTTGTTGGAGTTATTGATATAGAATGCCTCTTCCGAGTATGCAACGGCTAAGCACAATGGTATTTTAGGTATATGGTCGACGAGAGAGAAGCCTTTCCTAAATCCTGCTTTGCTCATGTGGTCGGTTGGCCGGATCAGAAACGTGGACATTATTGATGATAATAAAACAAAGAGGCATGAGGAAGTGCACACTCGGAATTACATTGAGAGGCACGCTGAGGGACACGTCGACAAACGTACACTAGTGAATTACATTTGAACTTTAACAAAATTGTGGGTTGGGCACTACACATGCTTGGAGTGACAATGGCCGATTGGTTGAGTGTGCCCATAGTGGGGATGGCTCAATGGACAGCAGCTCGTGTGCAGATGCTAGGTGGAAATTTCAGGAGCATAAACCATCACACGAACTCCGATCATCCTCACAGCAGCATTTGGCTAACCATGGGACAAAGACGGTCACCACATCGCGTGCCATCTGGAGCACTCTTTCTTCTGAGATTAGGAAGCTGCTGGAGATATGCACTTTAAAATCTATATTAAAAACTCATTTCTTTGGAACAACTTGTTGTGTTTTTAAGTTTTTCGTCCTTCACCCGCACCTCCGGTTTAGCACGGTTGGTTACGTACTGTATGGTGCGAAAAAGGTTTAACATACACATAGTGGATACTTACACTGCAGAACTGAGAGGGGACGATGACTTGGAGGGGTGGGGGGGAGGCTTTTCATTGAGCAGTGGATTCATAATGGCTGATGATGATGAGACAAGGGGATATTACACTCTCGCACGGGTCTGTCAACAAACAATAGGAAGCTACAGACTACCTGGGGATGCCTGGAGTTTTATACGACACCTCGTAATAGGGCTCGTCAGCGAGCCATGTACAGCTACGGAGATTCTCATAATCTTGTATGAGCGATGGGACCCACAAATAAGTGATGGGGGATCCCTGAAAGTTGCATCAAACGTATAAGATTGCAGTAGATTCAACTGAGCCGCAGACGTACTCTTGGAGGCAACACATTTATTTAATACAAAGACACGGGGTAACTGCCCCTTTACAGGATAACAACCACCAGGCTAACTACACTAATCATTGAAATAAACCACTTGCGGCGACGATCTGGACTTGTGTCTTCTTTATTGTGTATTACTCCTTCACAGCTGGACAGCTCCGCTCTCTCTCTCTCCGGCACGGCTGCACTCCCGTTCCCACGCGGTTCGGTGTTTGCTCACGCCAGCTCTCTCACAGCCTCTCCCGCTCCCGGGCGCCGCTGACAGGCGGCTCGCTGGGAGGAAGCCTCCGGCCCGCCACGTGGCCGCTGGCGTTCCGGAGGCGCGCGACGTGGTCCCGCTCTCTGACTCCGCACACTATGGACCGGACCAGAGCTCGGGTCCAGGTCTACGTGTTGGAGACTCGGTAGAACGTAGAACGTAGACGAAGGTTTCTTCAGGATGAACAACAGCGCCGATCCCTCTGGGGAACCCGGATTATATTTTCTGCGGCGTGGCTGGCTCCGCCCTTGGCCACGACCACCTTCCAGAACCCTCTAGCAGGAATCTAGACCCAGACCACGTGACCACCCCTAACCCCCCACTTGGGGCCCCTGTGTAGACTTAACCGGTCACGTGTCCTCCCCGTCAACCAGAGTGCCACGGCAATTAGCAACCTCTTCCTTACGACCAGCACTCTCACACCCTATCCTATAGAGCTGGCATTGAATACCGAGCGTGATGCCACTCAGCGCTATCAAGCAGCACTGACCGAGCCCCTCTAGGGCCGGTACTACATCCCACACCATCGTGGAGTCCTACGATGTCGCTACACCGCACACCGTGCCTCTCCAGGGCCGGCACTACACAGTGACATCTCGCTGATGTCACTACAAGATGGTATTAAGTTATGTTGATGCTGCTTCAGCCGTGGTTATAGAGCGGTTGTTGGGGGTGGGCCGGTGGGGTGGGTGGTACACCTCGTGCTCTCTGTGCTATCATGAACCCAGTGAATTGAGTTTGGTTCTCGGTCATGGGCAGGAAAGTTTTCAACTCAATTCAGCCTAATTAGTGCATTGTGTCAACATCAGTACTTGCATTTGCGTGGTATTTGTCACACACCCCCTTGTGTTCCATACCACTCTTAATTGGTGTTTGCTGACAGCATTTGTCGGTTGTATTCAGAGCAGTGCACCGCACTATCATTCCAATGGCCTGGATTCGATTCCAGACCTTGGTTAATATCGGTGGAAATTGGTATCTAAAGAAATAGTGGTCCTTCCCTAGATCAATTGAGCTGTATTTTAATATCTGGTACCACGCATATAAATGTTACCCACAGGGTGTGGTCCTTGTCACAATGCCCTTTGATGTGCTGTGCCAGTATCATCAGCTCACTTCTTATAACTAAAAACTAATTAGTTTACAATTGCTTTTTTGTGTTTAATTTGTTGTCCTTACCCCGCATCTTCGATTAGCACGATTGGTTACGTACGGTGCGAAAAAAGTTCAACATACTGTACATGCATGTTCTATAACTGCACTGAGAATGAATGAGATGAAACAACATGGTCGCCTATGCTATACAGTATTAATCAACCTTCTAATGTATTTGTAACGGCACGGAGAGCTGTGTACATGGAGCCTCTTTTATGGTCGACACAGCACCCACACTAGGCCCGGCTTCGTCTTGTTTCTTGAAGCTCGTAAACTTCTCCCTAACGTCACCACCCCTTGGTGATCTCCCCTTTTTTAAATCCTTTATATTAAGTTCACTTGCTTGCTTGCTTGCGCGCTTACGACCGTGCAAATCTTCGGTCGTTTTTTAACCCACTTCCCGTGATCCAATCGAGCTGATATTTTGCACACAGACTCGTTGTGCGTGACAATTTATTTTAGTGAAAATTTTTTTCCAAAATTTTCCACTTTTTAGGAAAAACAAAAATGTCACTAACACAATCATATATTTTTCCTAAACACAGAAAATTATTCAAGAAAACAACAAAAATGTACAATATAAACAATCATACAAAAACTGAAAACCTTATAATCCTTATATACGACTTTCCTTATATTTCATTTAAAATACCAATGTGATGAAAATGAAACTCTTACTAAAAAAAAAACAGAAATGAATAATAAAATAAAACCGATGCCACGCATATAAAGGATTTATAGTGAAAAACTTCGTTTTTACGGGTTAATTTTTTATCCTTCTCGAGCCCTTTCTCCCGAACCTTCTATCACTTTTTCTCGACCAGCCAATCCCCTGTCCTTTCTCCCTTAACGGTTCTTAACCCTCACACCCAGTTTCGACCTCCATTTCCCGCCTTTTCCCCATTCGAACCTTTCCTCCAATCCTTTCAAAATATAACAATAAGGTTTACTCTTTCTGGCAATAAAACAGGTGCTAAGATGTTAAAACACCAAAAAGAATCCTTTTTCAAAGAATCATGTTTGCATCGACCACACTTGTGATGAACATGCAAACAAAAAACCTGCTCTCATAATTATATATGCATTGCCTTTGAAATGGATTGGTCCACACCAGCAACAACTTTATTTTGAGCCGAGTCTCAAAGTGTTAGACCAGAGAACGCCAAAGCCGAACAGCACAAAGGCAATACAGATATCAGGGCATTCATAGTTCGGGGTAAGCAGCTACAATATGGGACCGTTCTTGCCAGTATCAGAGCGGTTTTTTGCATGTTCACCACACGTACGTACGTGTGGTTAATGCAGACAGGATTCCTTGAAAAAGTATTCTGTTCTGTGTTTTAACATCTTAACGCCTGTTTTATTGCCAGAAAGGGTAAAACCTATTGTTATATATTGAACCTGGCAAGAAAGGTCCCATACCCTGCCTCCCGACCAATCATCTTGGATGCCCATTTACACCAATAGGAGGCCTTGTCCTACTCTCTGGAAGTCCATTTGACTGCCCCTTTGCATGGGGGGGGGGGGGGCGTTGTATTCTAATTTCGGTCATTACATATGTAGGAGTGTCAGGGAAAGGATTCCCACCAATAGGAGGGGGAGTGGGACGGTGACAGGAGAAGGGGGAGGAGCAAGCGATGAGATATAAGGGAGAGAACGGGCGGGAAGAAAGGTGGTTTGGCGGGAACGAGATTGGGACGGCTGGGGACAGGTGTGGATGGGAGAAAACGAATATAAGACGAACCCCCCGCAACCTTGTGTCGGCTCTCTTTTACACATAGGCACAGGCACGCGTGTTTTTCTTGATGGCCGAGGGTACACGGCTCAATGCATCACGTTTCGCGTTGACACCTAACATTTTGTTGGCCCGTTTTCAGGAACATAGCGGCATCTGGGAAAGCGATTACAGGAACTCGCCAGTACAGACGTCACTTTTTTTATGACTCTATTGATCGGCTCAGACTTGTGCTTTATTTTACAGGAGCCTAAGTAAAGTGAACTTGACCGCTCAAAAAAAGAGCATGGGGGCCACTCGCCGGTGTTGCATCACCCCTGTTTGTCCGTGCCCCCTGGTGCAATGACACGGAACCTTTGAGCAAATGTAACCTACCTTAGCTTGGGGAGATGTATGGGCACCAGTGCTCTGTTCACTTGCCTTTACCCTGCGCCACCTACAAAGTCAACCTTCATCGACCGATCTTTCGTGCATTCAAACAGACTGTGCAAGTTGTAAAACGTTCCAATGCGCAAACCCCACGACTGGCATAGTTTCTAAATTAACATGCTTGTCAGTCGTTCGGATGGGATGATAGCCGGATGATTTTGGGTGGATGGGTGGGTGTGTGGGGCGTGTGAAAAGGCTCCCTGCTTATTAAGCTGGAACATTGTATGAGCATGCAGTACACTTCCCAGCTTGAAAACACACTGCAACGAGATTGTTTTGTGCTGATGAAAAATAATCTTTACCAGTTGTCTGCTAATTATAATCATTAACAGGAAGACTTCACGAAATGTGTTTCTGCCCAACAGCAGCTCTCGGTGTGCTTTGTATGCAAGGCACGACTCCATTGCTGCATATGATGGCTAAATCCTGGCTTTTGCGAACTGCACTGCGCCATAAAGTCACGCCGTTTCTCAAGGACATGGCTTGGCTCTTTATCGTATATACGCACACACCTCTGTCCTGCTGGTGAAGACAATTCATACTCCATTCTCCTGCAGGAAGGCTCCTCGCCTATCCATCCGAGGGAGAAGCACGTGGTGCGTTACTTTGTTTTCGTTTCAGTTTATGGGCAACTGACTTCATACTAATTCTTTGTTTATACGAACGGATTTTTAAAAGGTTCAATGACCTTACTTACATACAGAACAATGACTGACTTTAATTAAAATGATTTGTCTGAGTAGTTTCCTTGAAGTGTAATGCACTTTGTCCATTTATGTTCAAATACTGTAATTCTTGCTTGTAAAGAAACCTTTGTCTTGCAACTTAAACCGCGTGTCCACAGAAAACGCACCACTCCATTGTCTCTATATAAAATTACTTTCCCCCACAGTTATTCTTCAACTTTCTAAATAAATAAACATCTGGTGAATGACGTTTTCCCAGATTGCTTTGGGTGTTCTGGGGTTTATATACAGATTGTTTTAGACTTTTCACATGCTTGCAATTTCTAGGTAACACACAAACAACATGAATGAAAACCTGTACAAATCACCGTTAATCCTCTGATAAGAAGATTGGTTAACTTCCAGTAAAACGAAATATCATAACTTTTTTTCATCACTCCTCATGCATGTGGGAAAGTCACCGACTCTGAAGACCTCTTTAAGGTCGGTGCCTCAATGGGATATTTTTAATATCCCATTCTTGTATAGTATAAGTATACATCATATAGGGGAAAACCACAGTTCCCAGAGATCTTGCATGCACAAAAAATATCAAAAATGTAGATGCGAAGGTGGGTCCGCAACGCACTTAATGTCCTGCTGCCTGCTGGCCACATTACAGTTGTTGGGAATATTTACATGATCCATCAACCCTGTCTCAAACCTCTGGATTACAGGCATGTGTTTCCAAGCACAGAACACTATTGATTTATTCCCTTACGAACTTTTGCCATCGTGAACTATTTGCAACGTGGCCGAAGGCAGTTTTGTTCATCGGCGAAAAAAAAGTTGTTGAATTGTTTCGTGTTGGACGGAGTGCTCGTTTGAACATCCTCCTGTCACAATCAACAATGTGAAAACATAACCCTTCCAGACTAATTGAAATAACGAGGAGATGATGCACAATGTCAAAATAGTTTGACCCTCACAAATGAACACTCCCATGGATGATAGCGCGCTTGTACAAACTCAATATTGTCTCGCATAGAAGAATTTTGAAAAAAAATTACAATTCCAGGAATTTAAACCAGCTGTTGTGGGAACCCTGATGGTTTTTTAATGAGTGGAGATGTACTTTTAACCACCCCTACGAAATAATATTAGACTTAGTGGGATCCTTGCTTGCTTCTGCAAACATTGTCAAAGGCTGAAGGAATATTATAGCATCTCCAATTAGCACGGTTGGCTACGTACAGTGCGAAATAATGTCTACATACAAAGCCCTGCTTGGTTACAGGAGAGGAGGCTTAGACTATGGAACGTTCATGTAAGTCAATTGTTGGAGGCCAGTTTACCTTGCGAGTGAGTTTACCATGATATTGTAATGAGTGCAGTATCAACACGTTGCCTCAAATATGTTATCTTTGAACTTTCTGATTTTGCATAAACATTTTAATACCACCCATTAATGTTCCCGTACAAATTTCAGATATGGCAAATTTCAAACAGGATACCGACATACAATGGTCAGAACGCAATATAATATGAATAACATCACAGGAGTTGCAACATCCGCAATATGCTTTGATAATGCACATTACCTACTACGTATATGAATAGTAATAAGGAAGCATATCATAATCAATTGATTATAATACGTTCTTAGACTCTTAGTACTTTGTATCGAATCGCATCTCGCCATGGCAGCGAGTTGTTCACGACATCGCCTGGTATACAGGAGGTCGTGGGTTCGATCTCAACCCTGATGCTTGTATATTTGGAGTCTGCGTTTTCTCCCCGTGGTTACGTGGATTTTTCTCCCCGTCCTCCTGTTTTTCTCTCCACATTTAGAAACATGTGTTTAGAGTATTTGGCTGCTAGAAATTCCCACATGATAAGCCACTTCGTTAAGCAATCATTTGTGATCATGTTGCTTTTGAAAAAAGAGCTCTAGAGCGTAGTGGGCCTTATCTCGTAAAATAAAAAATAGTTCAGTTTATAGCTTGTGTAATAATGTTATCAATAAGGGTTTACACTCGTTATATGCAGATATATGCGAATATAGCATTTGGGCTATTGTGTTGAACGAAACTACAAAGGAGGCAGAAAAATAAGAAACAATGCAAATGAAATGATAAAGTCAAGACAACAATTAATTAAAAAATCGAGTCACGACCCTGGATTGTCAAAATTCGTGGAATTTCTGGAAAGAAAAACATTGCATACCGTGTAATAATATTTTTTTCATTAACTCAGGAAGTCATGAGGCTCAGGAATCTCTTTCAGGCAGTTACGTTAGAGATACGTGTCCATTGTTTTCGGAGGAAACCCGTGTTGTCCAGAGGAAATGCACACTTAGGAAGAGAATTTAATGCTCAATCAGTTGATTTTCACAGGGGCACATCGTGGTTACATATCTGCTCAATCCACAAACGCCTGGCGTCCACATCGTTGGATTGCATTCATCACCGCGCGGTCGACACACTCGGTTCATAAATCCATAATCTCCTCTTGGTTGACACCATGGCGTTAAATGAAAGCCCCCCCGCCCATCTAATGTGAAAACAATGGGACTGGAATGAGTGCGTTTTATATTCGTCAAATGAAGTCGATATTTATTGCATGCATGAGAAGCATCGATGTTCACTGTGAATAAATTGCCTCATTTGCGGTCGCTCATCGTGAAGGTGTATGCATTATATCCATCGAACAGCTCGGCGGCAGCCGTTAATTTATAGAGCACGATTTTGTCAATGATACTGATGGAGAGCGCGCGACGCTCGCAATATATGAAATAACAAATTATTCAAAGTACACGGGTCACATTGGACTGGGCGGCTCGGATGGGTTTTCACAGGGGCACACCATGTGTAACTTGTTCCCCATCTGAATGTGGAACTTGCTACGCATCTGAATGTGGAACTTGCTACGCATCTGAATGTGGAACTTGCTACGCATCTGAATGTGGAACTTGTTCCCCATCTGAATGTGGAACTTGTTCCCCATCTGAATGTGGAACTTGTTCCCCATCTGAATGTGGAACTTGTTCCCCATCTGAATGTGGAACTTGTTCCCCATCTGAATGTGGAACTTGTTCCCCATCTGAATGTGGAACTTGTTCCCCATCTGAATGTGGAACTTGTTCCCCATCTGAATGTGGAACTTGTTCCCCATCTGAATGTGGAACTTGTTCCCCATCTGAATGTGGAACTTGTTACCCATCTGAATGTGGAACTTGTTCCCCATCTGAATGTGGAACTTGTTCCCCATC
The DNA here is from genome assembly GCF_015708825.2 of Lethenteron reissneri. Classification (NCBI taxonomy): domain Eukaryota; kingdom Metazoa; phylum Chordata; class Hyperoartia; order Petromyzontiformes; family Petromyzontidae; genus Lethenteron; species Lethenteron reissneri. Next base: position 10,112,253 of record NC_083808.1, read on the forward strand.
TGAATGTGGAACTTGTTCCCCATCTGAATGTGGAACTTGTTCCCCATCTGAATGTGGAACTTGTTCCCCATCTGAATGTGGAACTTGTTACCCATCTGAATGTGGAACTTGTTCCCCATCTGAATGTGTAACTTGTTACCCATCTGAATGTGGAACTTGTTACCCATCTGAATGTGTAACTTGTTACCCATCTGAATGTGGAACTTGTTCCCCATCTGAATGTGGAACTTGTTACCCATCTGAATGTGGAACTTGTTCCCCATCTGAATGTGGAACTTGTTACCCATCTGAATGTGGAACTTGTTCCCCATCTGAATGTGGAACTTGTTCCCCATCTGAATGTGGAACTTGTTCCCCATCTGAATGTGGAACTTGTTACCCATCTGAATGTGGAACTTGTTACCCATCTGAATGTGGAACTTGTTACCCATCTGAATGTGGAACTTGTTCCCCATCTGAATGTGGAACTTGTTCCCCATCTGAATGTGGAACTTGTTCCCCATCTGAATGTGGAACTTGTTACCCATCTGAATGTGGAACTTGTTACCCATCTGAATGTGGAACTTGTTCCCCATCTGAATGTGGAACTTGTTCCCCATCTGAATGTGGAACTTGTTCCCCATCTGAATGTGGAACTTGTTACCCATCTGAATGTGGAACTTGTTACCCATCTGAATGTGGAACTTGTTCCCCATCTGAATGTGGAACTTGTTCCCCATCTGAATGTGGAACTTGTTCCCCATCTGAATGTGGAACTTGTTCCCCATCTGAATGTGGAACTTGTTCCCCATCTGAATGTGGAACTTGTTCCCCATCTGAATGTGGAACTTGTTCCCCATCTGAATGTGGAACTTGTTCCCCATCTGAATGTGGAACTTGTTCCCCATCTGAATGTGGAACTTGTTCCCCATCTGAATGTGGAACTTGTTCCCCATTTGAATGTGGAACTTGTTATTCATCTGAATGTGGAACTTGTTACCCATCTGAATGTGGAACTTGTTATTCATCTGAATGTGGAACTTGTACTGCATGGTTGCAGGGCCACCGATGGAGACGAGCACCATCGGAACGACTCGTGTGAGCATGGAGAGCTGTGTCGAATCGCTCCCAAAAAATATATAAAAGGAAAAAAAAACCTCAATTCAGTTTCGGCTGGGCGAGTCTATATTTATACATCGTAATTTCCATCCCGGTCAAATGCAGACAGCCCCACCGCATTGTGGCGCAAGGTTTTGTAATAACGAAAACTGTGTGTGTGGGCGCTGATCTGGCTTGTCAATTCAACAACACCCGTGGACCCCCGTGGGAATTGAAGCAAAAAGGTTTGATTAGGTGCACCGGAGTGTACGGCGTGTGTGCGCTTTATTCCACCTTTGAACAGTTTCATTCTGTTATTCAAACGGTAAGATTAGCCTATAGATAGAAATTGTTATTTTTCTGTCAGTTTTATCCGATTTTTTTTAAAGCATTGTGGGTAAGCAACGGTTGCTTTTCAGTATATATGTAAATGCCAAACAAGCCTGAATGTGATTATAGTTTAGAACCTACATCCTTGCGCATTGGGGGGTTTGCCGATTATTTGATTTAAAAGCAATTCTGATGCTTGGGCAGAAAATAGAATAGTCAAACTCCAGTATATTCGATTCACAATCGGCACTGCATCAATAAGAAACAGTTTCCAGTAAACCTTATCAAATTTCAAAACAATGCCGCTACCAAAATCGAAGTACAAGTCAATTCCTACCATCCAAATACCGATGCCAATTCCTGGACTGCCCGGATTCTTTTCTCGGCATCTACCGCAAACGCATCCAAAAATTTCGACCCCCGTTCATTAATAACACCACCTTATAAGGAAGAATATATAATTAATAAGCGACGTTTTGGCCAATGTCCCTTCTTTATAGCACGTACCCAACAAATCGCCAATTATATATTCATCTCACGGTAGTGTTGTTGATTAACGTGTTTTTTGTGTGTGCTTATTTGTGGCTGTGCGCCAATGCCAAATAATCTGCAAGCATATCAGAGTGCTATGGAGCTCTGTGTGGCTTTGATTGTGATTTGTGCTTCAGGAGAAAAATACATTCCGCATATATACACGTGTTGTGAGTTCAACTGATTAGCAGACGTACACTTGGAGGCAACACAATTATTTAATACCAACACAGTGGGTAACTGCCCCTTAACAGAATAACAACCTATGGTGGTGACCACCAGGCTAACTACACTAGTTACGACGTAACTGGCTACTATGGACGGGGACCCCAGCTCGGGTCCAGGTCCACGTGTTGAGACTCGGAGAACGTAGGACGTAGACGAAGGTTTCTTCAGGATGAACAACAACGCCGGTCCCTCTGGGGGACCTGGCTTCTATTCTCTTCGGCGTGGCTGGCTCCACCCCTTGGCCACGACCACCTTCCAGAACCCTCGAGCAGGATCTGGACCCCGACCACGTGACCACCCCTAGCCCCCACTTGGGGCCCCTTTTTAGACTTCACTGGTCATGTGTCCTCTCGGGTTAACCAGAGTGCCATGGCCTTTAGTAACTCCATTCCTATGGCCGGCACCCCCACACCCTATCCTGTAGGGCTGGCACTGCACGCCAGGCGTGGTGCCATCCAGCGCTATCAATCAGCGCTCACTGAGCCCCTCTAGGGCCAGTACTACACCCACATCACTGTGGTATCCGCGATGTCGTTACACAGCAGGCCGAGCCTCTCTAGGGCCGGCATTACACAGTGGCTTCCCGCGATGTCACTACACACGTGACAAAAGGAGCGATCTATTGTCCTGCAAGCAGCTCTTCTGACACGTGGAGCACCTCCGCAGGTGCAGTGCACGCCACCAGCCCCGTTTGTAGTTTTAGATTCAGGTGAGCCTGAATACATCGGGCAATCGTGAGGGACGACGGATTGTCCTCCTCTGTAGCTGGCAAGGTGAAGTTGAACTCCTTCACCAACGCCAGCAATCGCTCTAGGACCAATGAATCAACTCCCGCTAACTCAATCTTCGGAAACGCTGTTTGCGCCAATGGCAGCAGAGCACTATGGAAGGCGAGGGGCGTCTCGGCTTCCCCTCGCCTTCGCTCAGCGAATCTGTGTCGAATGCTCGATTACGGGCTGTACACCGCAGCCATCTGTGTGAAGGCTTGCGCCAGCGTGGTCCTCTTTTCTGGCGGGATGGCATGAAATGCCGCCAAAGCGTCGTCGTCGAGAGAGGTGGGAAGCCCCCGCCAACGTGCGGGCGTTTGAACGCCTCTCAGTCCCCGCCAGCCGCTGTGAACTCCCGGACGAATGGGAGTCGCTGTTGCAGCGCTGAAATATCCCGCGGTGAGGCTGGCGGGAGGGGGGAAATGGCGGGCTCCGCTTCACGCGTTCCCATCAAAATGGCCACCGAGACGGCAGCAGCAGCGAGGTCAACGCCATGTGGCTTTGGGCCGCCTCCTCCGTCGGCAGCTCCTCAGCATCGAGTTTGACGACCAGTACAGCCGCGGCACCCAGCAGCTCAGCGAGGCGGGCGCGGGCAGGGCGGCGAATCTTCGATGGCGATGATGCGGCTGCTTGAGTTGCGCAACTCTGCGCCGGCGGCAAAGTCTCGTCTGAACTTTCCAGGGCGGCCATCCCCGGGACTGTCAGAGGGATGGTTTCTATGTCATCTTCATCACCTGAGGAGTGTCTGATAGGTTGCCTGCGATGTGTGAACATATCGCCTCACTATAGCTAAATAGTTGTTGTTAAGTCTAGACTTAGAAAAATTGTGCCACTTCTGTCTCCAGTTGTAATGGGTTTGATTGAGGCGCACACTCAACTTGGAGGCAACACTTTTTATTAACACGTAACACCAACTATACATAAGGTGGTGACCACTATTCCTACTGTCACTAACACTCGGGGAATACTACAGAGCGAGACCAAGGCAGGTGACGGCTGCCTGATCATGAATGATGATCGGAGACTTGAGGACTTCTCAGCCCGGCTCCCCATTCACACCCCGTTTATTATCGCTCCGGCATGGCCGGCTCAGCCCCAGGCCACGTCCCCTTCTCGATCCTTGGGGAAGGTCCGGGCCCCCAACCACGTGACTCCCAAGCTTCCCCCTGGGGCCCCTGGCCCCCTTTTATCTGATCACGTGTCCTGTTGGGTTCACACCTGACACGACCCCCATGACACCCGCCTACAGCCCCCACACTGAGCCGACACGGTAGTGACGTCATACGTCCCTATGCTCGTACAATCCCGACACAGTAATGACATCCTATGTCACTACATTTGTATTTATTTAAACTATGAGAGGTTATAATAGTTTCATTGATATTTTCCTATATACTGTCTTCCTATTTGCAAGTGAATACATCATCTAAAACTTTATTTGAGTGTTGAAAAGTGATTTTTTTAAGTGGCTATGTTGTGATATTTATTATTTGTCAAAGCCAGGGCGTCTCAAATCAGTATTGGGCCGCAATCATCTGTACTGGCAGCCTTGAGCCAGTGGGCGGAAATTCTACATTCATATGGCGAGAATCAGTCTTGCTAAATAATTAGTGGACGTTGCAGAGCTCCTACAAAATCGTACTCATTTTATGGACCTATGGAAATGATGGGCTCAGTCGACCTATAATCGGGATAGGAAATTGCACCCATCCAATTTGCTAGGCAACTGCTCCACCAATAGCACCATATGTACCTTGTAGAATTGATTTATATACATAAGCTCTTAATGCTGGAGTGGTCATAGAGTGTCCTGTGTGGAATGGACATTCAGGCAGGTCATTTTGAACATCCTGTTCCGACAAGTAACATTATCAGGGATCTGTATATATATATAAAAAAATACGCATACATGTCACAGTCAGCTTGACTTAAAGCTTTAACTGGTCTGGCGAATGGTTGGCACTCATCCGAAACACGTGATTTACTACGAATAAGTGCAATTTTTTTACTTAAACAAAACACTTCTTTAAAATGCCATAACCTCCCGGTTATGCAAAGCCTGCACAAAACTTGCAAATGAACAGCAATGGGAGCTTAAGTATGTTTAAATTTAAGTTATTTTAACCTTGGACTGATATTGTAAAAGAAATGGTAAGTTTTCTTTTTTTATCACGCTACTTTACGAGGGGCTCAAAATGTCATTGGAATATGGTACTTAATTTCAGCAGCACAGCTGCTTCAGCAGATGCATGATGGCAGTGTGTGTGCGCATGCGTGTGTGTGCATTTGTGTGCACATTTGTTAAGGACCATTATATCACCCGAGTCGTTGACGCGTTGTGCCCCAATTCCATCGAAGCTGGTTAAATTCCCAGCAACACAGCAGTTGGAGGCAAGTGGTGTCTGAGCTTGTACTGGGCCACAACTAGGTTAACCCAGCCTTAACTGAGCACAAAGTGTGCAAGTACTAGTGCTGTGCGAAAGATTGGTGGGCAGATTTGGTGTTGGCCGCACCACCTCATTGTGCAGTTGCTAGCCTTAATAGGTGTTCCCTAACATCACACGTACCAACAAGTCTGCGTGGCTATTGGACGGAGGGGTTGAGTTTGGTATTTGCTTTATTGGTGGATTAGCAATGTCGAGGCAGATGTGTATTGGTCACACTAGGCTTAGGCTTTATTCTACGTCTGCCTCAATAGTTGCTCACAAACAGTGCTTTCCCCAAGTATTTAAGGCTAAACCAGGGTTTTACGTCTTTTCTCTGTTACTTCGTGTGTGTGTGTTTTAAAAGCAGCGCAAATGAGTTTTAAGCAGCCATGTCAAAGATGCTTCATAGTCCATGGGCCCAGACCAAAAAAAGCACTTATTGGTACCACCAAAGGTAGCAAAGTCTAGTCAGGATTTTTGTAATCCTCCATGTGTGTGGGGCATATTCTGATATGATAACCTTTGCGGAGTGGCAGCTTAGTTGTAGTTACCATGACTTTTATACCCAAACCCTATGACAGGCACCCGGAGCGATTAAATGGGCGTTATTACTGAAAATCTACCTAGACCAAAGCTAGTTAGGTCACAAACTGGTCTTTATTGGTTTAAATACACAATGAAAACACACAATAATAAGGAACAGAGCCGGCCCAGCCACTAAGCGACCCTTGCAATTGCAAAGGGCCCCGTGGCCAGCAGAGGGCCCCCTAGAGTCACTGCTAGCTAGTGGGTGAAAAAAAATCATACATCAAAGGGGCCTCCAACCAAATTTTGCTTAGGGCCCCCAAAGGTCTAGGGCCGGTTCTGATAAGGAATATCATAGTTCTGGCATTGTGATGCTAGTAGCAATTAGACGTGAGAGTTCTACTTGTGTTCCCCCTCGTATTGCCATGACAGCAGAGTAAATAGCCATATGTGACTAAGCTAGGCATCTGCTCCAGAGAATATATGCGGAGACACATTGCGATGAAAAATGAAGAAAAAAACCGCTCATTTAAGGCTTTGTTTACTTGGCGCAGTGTGTATATAATCGTAAAAACGAACCGTTTATAAAATATAAATAGTTAGTTTTTATGATTTTAATAATCAATTATTAGCAATAACAAAGTTATAACAAAGTTATTGGTAATAATTGTGTGCATGTTATGAAAGTTTACAATTTATAGAAGCAAAATATTAAAAAATATAAACATTTACAAACTGAACAAAAATAATTATTTTTGCCTGTAGTACCTGTCCCGAACTAATCATCTTAACAGGTACATGAACAATACATTGAGGGTCAAGTTAGCATTCTAGATTTGAAGCTTTCGTGACTGCAAGGATTCATAGGTTTTTTCGGTAAAGTCACGTAGGTAAAAAATAAAATAAATAATAAATAATAGAAATAATAATTGAAAATAAAAATAAAAAATCACGACGTTTCGGGGGCGACACAAGTCTCCGTCATCAGGTGGGACCGTCACAGCTGAATTTACTGCCAACGGCTACTTGCGTTGTAGCCGAAACGTCGCGAGAATTATATTTTATTATGTTTTATTTTTATTATTTTATTATTTCCCTTCTACGTGACTTTACCGAAAGAACCAAGAAGATGAATCCCTGCAGTCGCGAAAGCTTTGAATCGAAATTTAACCACCGGTACTTTTGTGGCACATTACGAATGGACCGCTCTTTTTATTATTTCTTGGTGTAGCAAGGGAGTAAAGTGTGGTTTTGTGAAAGTCATTATGTGCTGTGCAGTGCATCAATGCACGTGTGTAGCATGTAATAAATGAGTTGGGCCTGTAGGGGGCTGACAGGGTTATTGATTAACCGCACTTGTACACCAGTCACGTGGTTAATGGCGACTCGGTTGAGGATTCCCGTGTGTGACACACGTGCTGTTGCATCTTACATATTTACCACAATAAATGTGTTTGCCCTCGATTTGGAGCACCTGCCCACGTCCTTCATTTCGAGTGTGCAACACTTGCCTCACGTGCCAGTAAATGAGCACGAGCAAACAAGCTGCTAGAAACAGAAGGAAAATAGCGCCAATCTATTCCAGCCTTAACTAAGTCACTGCAATTGAAGAACGAACGCGACTAAATGCAAGAATGTGTATGAAATACATGCCTTGGGGACAAACATCCATTTTGTAAGTTATTTATTGCCTTAATTAACAGCAGAGGTGTTGGAATGTTTTATTTGTAACGTCCAGGCAAATAGGCGTGATTGCGATAGGTGCAAAAACAGGCTTACTGCGAGAAAAATTAAACAGCTGCTCATTTGTAAAGGTTATCACGTATTATTTTACTTCTGTTGGTGTAACAAATAAAATGGCACCATTGAAGTTTTGCCACCTTGTGTGGTACCGATATCTGGCCTGGCCCAGGGACTATCATGCCGCATGTCAAAAGAGAGCACGTAGCATGAGTTTAAGAGGCTCTGCGTGCATGCGGAGAAGTGTTGTGACTTTTGCACAAATTGAAGGGGAATTGGGAGGAGTTTTTTTGCCCACAAGGGAGGTAGAGTGTCTTGCATGCATTCCCCTGATGTATGCATATATGTTGAACTTCTGATGTGAACATTTCAGATTTTTTTAATATTTTCTGACCTCATCACTCAGTCCTTTATTACTTGTCTGGTTAGGATGTCTGATGTCCTCTGTGCAAAATACACACTTCCTTCTCTACCATATTTATCCAAAACAATAATTATCTTGTGCATGAAGATTCCTGTTACGTGCAGCACGGGATATGGAACAGTTTGGGATGATGTGGTACAGGAGGGCTTGCAGCTGAGTAGACATGCTGAGGGCTTGTACCACTACTGTCAGGATCAGCCTTTTGTTTGGAGTAGGCTTGTGAACGGTGCTGCATGGTAACTGGCAATAGCCCGCCCTCCACCAACGGGAGGCGGAGGAGCGATGCGTGCAAAAATGAGCATGGCAGATAAACGCATCAATTTGCCATTGGGGAATGCAGCTGGGCACATCTGCGATTCACCTCAATCAGCCTGCCTGTAATTCCTGGTTATTTTCTGTGACCTGCCCACCGGTGAGGCTTTGCCACTGCGCACTGTCTCAGTGTACCTCTCTTGGCGCAAGTGCAGTGGTGCTCTCACTGCCATTATTCGCATGTTTCCAGGGAACAAAACGACAGCAAGGCACTTGGAATATACAGTACTGCATTTGACAATGCAGCAAAAGGCTTGGCATTGGCCTTAACATGCAAACGTCTGCTTTTAAAAGGTCTCTTGTGACGGATATGATTAACAACCCTAATTGAAAAACTCAAAATTGGGCAACTGAGAAATATCAGGAGGGCCTTCCTCGCTAGATCAGTCGGCTCTGCTGAGCATCTATTTAACATTTTATTTGGAAAGCCATCCCTGCCACCCCATGGGTACAATGTTGTATTTAAATTATGTCTCTCTCCCAGGGGAATTAATTGACGCTGCTCTCGGAGCATTCAGTGCCACAGGGCTTTGAATGCCACGGCGTGACCACCCATGGGTGTTAGACCGTGTGGCCGACCATCCCGAGGTTAGTGGCATTTACACCTGATTAGGCATTATTGACTTCCAAGAGGCAGAGCAGAGCATTGGGGCCAGTGTAGAAATTGTTGGCAGGAATGAGTCGAGTATCTGGTCGGTTGCTGCTGTGGTTGTCTCGGCCGATTACAACGTGTGGTTGATAAATGTCCTACTACTTTGAGCGAAGTCGATAGCAGCTGCCCTGTGGTGAAACAACCTCACTTGCCATTGGAATGTGGAATTTCCACCACTTGCTCAGGGTTGCCAATGAGGATGAATCCTGCCTTATTACTCGTTTGACCGATAGAGACTCTGACTAAGTGCGTTATTGTGATTAATATCAGAAGCAAGTTCATTCTGATAAAAGTGCATTGACTTTGTTTGGTGGGATTTGTTTTGCTTTGTTATGGGTACACGGATTAGCCTTGAATATGTATCACTGCTTAGCCGTTGGGTGCTGATGCACAGTCGGCTACATCAAAGCCAATATGTACCCATTTGTAAATGTAGTGGACTGTAAAAAAATGCATCTCGTATGGTCAAGAAATTACAATGTAAAATAATCTGTTGGGCATTGATCAAACATTTAAAGCAGGACCTTCCATATACATTTTAGAGACTCAATGAGCCTTTTTTGTTTAAATAAATTGGTACAAATAAAACCCAGCCGTGAATAATTCCATCATAAGCTCATAGCTTTTTTTGTAAAGCAAAAAAAACCTAGTAAAAATTACAATACGTTAAAGTGTGAAAGGAATATCTGAAAATATATCCATGTATATTTCCATTAACTGTTCTCTCTGCGTGTGCCGGGGGACTGTTGAAAACGTCTAATTGGATTCCGTTTGTTACAGTCCAGAGAGAGAGAGAGAGGGTCGGAGACGCCTTTCGTCACAGGGCTCTGCGTGGGATGTTTTCCGTTGATCAACGTGCGGCGTCGTGGACTCTCGCACTACATTCGGTGCGGTATTGCAGCACGCCCACGTGCGGAGGGCCCACAGAGGGCCCACCCCACCGTGGCCTCCCCGCATCTCTCCGTTTGTGGCCGTTCCTCTCAGCCTTTCTGATTGCGCTGCTGTCCAAATAATTTGAGCGCTTACCGTAACACACGGAGGACGGCCGAACGCGTACGGCCACGCCGCGCGCGCTCTCGGCGGCGGCGGCGGAGACGTTTGTATGCCGCTTGAATCTGAAATGATCGTCTTGCGTTGCCACAACGAGAGCCGCGCCGTGCAGATGCGCAGGACAAATTCTTATTTTTGCACATTTGCCTTGCGTACGGAAGTTTTGGATGTGTAAAAAACAACCCCCCCCCCCCTACAGGATTTGCTTCTTTTCTATTTGGCATGGAGGAAGATGAATAAGCTAATTCTTCATGTATTAAACCTATAAGTCAATGTCAGTTCTTGGAATAGGAGAGAATGAATTGCGATCCATTCTCTGGTGAGGAAGACCAGGGAAGATGTAGTGATAATTTAACTGTTTTTATTTTCGTAAATTGCGGATTGTTTCAAATCTATCTAGTATGGGTCCTGATGCATCACACAATTATTTACCGTCACGAATGATGGCACAGAGACATTAACATCTGTTTTAGAAGCCGACTATGTGCATTAAATAATGTTCTATTCCACGTATCGGGCAGCTGCACAAAAAACAAGACATCTTTTGCAAGAGACACTAATTAGGATCACGTGCTGATTGTTTGATTCCCTCTATGCAAACTGGCTCGGTAATGAGCACACTGACCACCACGCTGCTATACATCTGCCATGCATATTTGTTATACCAGATATATTAACCTCTACGATGATGGTTAGACATATAGTTCCCACTGTAGCTGATCTACAGACTTTTACAGCGCCTCTTTTATTGGCAATCCACAAAGGGTGTGCCGAATGCCATTGGCAAAACTGAATACAAATATCACGGGTGCCGATTTATGAAAACTGGTGTTAGTGCATGCACACGGAAATATATTTCAAATTGGCATATGTTCCGAAGGGTCAGCAGTTGCCGAGGCGCAAACTGTTGTTAATGGTTGAGACAAAATTAAGCAGGACAAATTTATCTCATTTACAAAGTAGATGGTATCATAAATATAGGGTTGGCCAATCCATAATATCATCCCGGACCTTTTCTAAATACATTATTGCAGCGTAATATCCATTTACGCAATATTTAAGTGCTCATCTATCTTACACATGATTGCTTTTTTGCAGTGCCTTTGTACCAAGAAATGACTTCCTTTGTGGTTAAAAAATGATCGCAATAAGGAAGCCTTGCCAGTAAGAATTTTAATATTGCATTTTTTTCAAAGGTACTTGTGGAGAGGCAGAATTGCATGCAGAGCCATGTGGTACCTGTGTTTGGGCTAATTGCATTTCATTTTAAAGGTTTGGAGCGGGGCTCCGAGTAAGAGAAAGAAAGCGTTTCGAATTCATCGTCAACACTTGAGCACACGCTCTGTGTGAGGCACGTGTGTTTGCAGTCTATGTATAAATTTGGCGGAGTGGTGGCACGGTAGTTAGCGCACTGCTCTGCTAACCCAGTGGCCCGAAATTCATTCCATGGCTAACGTGCCTTACCAGTGACACCGGAACCCGTTCTGGACCCCACTTCACCAACTTCACATTGACCAGCACGGTGAAGTATGGACAAACGACCCTCACGACTCGACAGCGTGGGGTGGCGCTCATCTGACAAAAGGCTGCAAATTATTGTTATTTTTATATTCTACAAATTGGAAACACGACAATGGTTTGTACAGGATTCAATCATCAGCTATGCACCTCGTTTTTAGTTGATATCTCCACTCGTCCTGGGCCTCCTATATCGGTCAATTTGGATTTGAGTTTACGATTCAGCACGGTCAGCATGAGCACTGGGAAGGTGCTGGTCAATTACCGTGTAGTGTGCAATGCCTTCATAGGTACTAACACTTGCTTAAATATTTTTTTTTAAAAAGGGGGCCAATCTTCATCTTAATATGTGAATGGGTAGCGGTAGTGTAGTGGTTCGCACACTGTGCTAAAACCCGGCGATCCAAGGATTCTTGCTCACTACCAATGTCGGTAACAAATATGATAACCGGTGCTGGGTCTCGTTTAGGTCGGCTCGGCCTCAAATGCTAGTACATGGTGCTGTGTGTAAACATCAGCACTCGGTAGACGAATGTGACCAGGCGTGGTGCTGGCCCCCCATCACCCACAGACTGTTCCCGCCATCATCGGTGTTCGCTGACGACACTTGCCCCGAAAACCTTTTTAGAGCAGAGATGATCCCAACATTCAGGTTCAAGGGCCATACCACACCATTAGCAATGGATGTGGACGTACATCTGCCATGACGTTCGGCTGTTGTCCACTTTGCGATCAAACAATTGAGTGTCGGTTGCAGTGTGTGGGGCAGCAGTGATGTTTTGCCAGTCAGACGTGAGGCTGCCCCCGCGGCCATTGGAATGTGAATGTTTACTTGCACGCTGCTAACGGAGCTGAATGCAGCCCAACACTAATTTTAGCGCCGCGACACTTGGACTTGTTATTATTCTCCATGGTAGCCCAAAGCGGTCTGTGCAAGTGTATCACGATTGTATTTGTCTTCGCGTGTCCGATGTTATCTGAGTGAGTGTGTGTAGGTGATGCCGTGCGGTCACGACCATCATTGGGCTCTGTTGGCATTTCCCCATCAAAAGTCAGCCGTCGCGAGCCTGAACCAAGGCTGGCGCTGTGGTCCAGTGGGCATAGAACCGCTCTAAAATGAAGGGGCCATACATAGATGGCGTCACGCGATTTTGGAATATTTTTGACCCCCCCCCCTTCGTCACACGGCGTCACAAAAAGTCAGCCCCCCCCCTCAAATATGACGTCACAAAGCTCTGCCCCCACCCAAAAAAATAAAACATGCTTGAAATCGCTTTAAACTATTGTCATTGTAGTGCGTATTTAATGTGGCACTGCACTCTAATGTTGTAGGAGAAAACATTTATCAAAACGTCTATTTAATTAAGTAGAACGTGTTGTCTATATTTATTCAAAGTTGCGCATTTTGATGTGACGTCACATTTCTCAAACACCCCCCCCCCCGTCGTCCCACATCTTCACAAATGTCTGACCCACCCCCCTAGGTGCGTGACGTCTTTTATGGACGGCCCCTAAGCCAACTTGCGCGTAAAGGTTTGGCAGCCCACCCTCATGTTTGAGCAGTTTCCCCACTTTTTAATCGAAGCCCGCGGTCACTGTGTGGTGGCACGCGGTGCGTGTGTGCACCAGAGGTCGCAAACGGGTTTTGATTCCTTACCCGTACCCGGCCGCACCAGGGTCGCAATCGGGTACCCGTACCCGGCCGTACCCGTACCCTACCCGGTACCCGGCCGGGTATCGGGTAGGGTACGGGTTCCCGATTGCGACCTCTGGGATGAAGCCATGTTGCAGGCGCGGGTGGGTTGATTCTAGGAACTTGAATTGTGAGAAGAGACAAGATGTTGAGGAAATGAGTCCCAAACAGTTACTCACCAGTGACTTACGGTCTACCCGTACCCGGCCGCACCAGGGTCTAAAACGGGTACCCGTACCCGGCCCGGGTAGCCGGGTATCGGGTAGGGTACGGGTATCGGGTACCCGGTTGTGACCTCTGGACTGTGCACCGCTGCAGTGAGAACGGGCCACGCACTTGACGTGGAGCAGTGAAGTGCAGCGTGCCCCCCCCCCCCTCCCCCGTAAGCCAGTTTCCATTTTCTGAAACGATGCCAGCCCCCCCCCCCCCCCCATTTCTAATTGTGCGCACGCCATTTGCTTTTTGTCTTCTGTTCCTAACCATTTCCATAAGTACAAGTAATTATCCGTGTGTGTGTCTGTGTGTGTATGTCTGTGTGTCTGTGTGTGCATGTGTGCGTGTGTCTGTGTGTGTGTCTGTCTGTGTGGGGAGCGGTGCGCTATGAACCTGGCCACCCGGGTTCGATTCCCGCTCACGGCTAAAACCAGTGACGATTATCTGAACCGGTCCTGGGCCTCTCCTAGGTTGACTCAGCCTTAAATGAGTACCTGGTAAGGTGTGTAAACATCGCCACTGGGGAGACAAAGGCGGTCGGGCGTGGTGCTGGCCACCCACCCCCTCGTGTACCGTTCCGGCCTTCATAGGTGCTCGCTAACAGCACTTGCCCCTACAGTCTGTTAAGGCTATACGGGGGATCTTTGTCTTTGTCTGTCTGTGTGTGCATGTGTGCGTGTGTCTGTGTGTGTGTCTGTGTGTGTGTGTCTGTGTGTGTATGTCTATCTGTGTGTGTATGTGTGTATGTCTGTGTGCATGTGTGCGTGTGTCTGTGTGTGTGTCTGTCTGTGTGTGCATGTGTGCGTGTGTCTGTGTGTGTGTCTGTGTGTGTATGTCTGTGTGTGTCTGTGTGTGCATGTGTGCGTGTGTCTGTGTGTGTGTGCATTTGGAAGTATGTGCGTTACAGATGCTCACGGAGAGAAGAGCACTCGGGTTGTTTGATGCACGTGTGTGTCTGTGTGTGTCTGTGTGTGTGTATGTCTGTGTGTGCATGTGTGCGTGTGTCTGTGTGTGTGTGTCTGTGTGTGTGTGTCTGTGTGTGTATGTCTGTCTGTGTGTGTATGTCTGTGTGTGTATGTCTGTGTGTGTGTGTCTGTGTGTATGTCTGTGTGTGTGTGTCTGTGTGTATGTCTGTGTGTGTCTGTGTGTGCGTGTGTCTGTGTGTGTGTCAGTGTGTGTATGTTTGTGTGTGTGTCTGTGTGTGTGTGTGTATCTTTGTGTGTGTGTGTATCTTTGTGTGTGTGTATGTTTGTCTGTGTGTGTGTGTATGTCTGTGTGTGTCTGTGTGTGCATGTCTGTGTGTGTGTGTCTGTGTGTGCCTGTTGTTTGTGTGTCTGTGTGTGTATGTCTGTGTCGACTCAGCCTTAAATGAGTACCTGGTGCGGTGCGTACACATCGCCACTGGGGAGACAAAGGCGACCGGGCGTGGTGTTGGCCACCCACCCCTTCGTGTGCCGTGCCGGCCCTTATAGGTGCTCGCTAACAGCACTTGCCCCAACAGTCTGTCAAGGCTACACGGGGGATCTTTGTCTTTGTTGCCTATTGCAGCTGGTTGCAGTCTGCCGTAATCGATCGCATTATTAGTGCCCCTTCTGCATCGTCCCAGCTCTTCCCATCTCTTCAAAGTCGGTAAGAAATAAATAGCCGTCATTTTCAGTCAACGTGCGTCGAAGCGGCTGAGATGTAGCACACGTGCACGAGAAATTCCCTTCAAAAGCCTGAAACAAATTTACAAGGCGGTACAGCACCGATGCGTTTTCATACCGTTGTCACAACACGTGTTATTTAAAGGGATGATAATACATAAATCCTGCACTGTATTGCTGTAAAAGTCAATCTTTATGACGCTTTAATGATGCTGATTACTATTTCCCTGTTGTTTGAATTTGCCACTTATTCATTTCTCCCTGGTGGTACCGTGATTACTTGTTCGATGAAACGCAGCCTGCTGGGTTGTGTGTGTGTGTGCACTCTCCCTTCTCTTGCAGCTTGATTTACTAACCCGTACAGCTCCAGTCCCCATATCCATGCCATACAAAATGTAATCCGGTCCGGGTTATATTGATCACCAGCAACTTGTCGCTTAAATGCGTCCTGTTGTACTTTAAATTGTTATATAATTTGAACGTGGCTCGAACCACGATAATGTGAATCTTGATATGAAGCTTTTGTGACTGCAGGAATCCATACTCTTTGGTTGTCCCACCTGATGACGATTGCTTGTGTTGCGATCGAAACGTCGTGATCTATTATTTTTCTACCCACGTGACTTTACCGAAAGAACCAAAGAGTTCTATGATGTGGTTTAACTGCAAAACAATATGGTGATGATAAATGCACCTGACCACTCTGGCCTAAGGCAATGAACTGAAGTCAGATACACTTTTCAGATAGAACAGAATACCTTTGGCTAGTTTGAACCATGGGATTATTCTTAAGTTTTCTGCCGAACAGCGGATTCGTGGCTCAAGCTCCCGCCATACAATTGGATCTGGGACCATGCTCCACACGGGGATTTTAAGCCATGACTTGGGCACGATAGTTAAAGTTGCGTCCTCTCCCTTGCCTTCCTCAACAGTGTTCTTTAGGTGATGCTACACGAGGTAGATACATTTAAGATATATAGAGGATTATAAGTATAGCATAGGTCGAGTGGTGGTGCAGTGGTAGGCACACTACGCTATGATGCTGGCGATTCGAGTTCGATTACTGGCTGTGGCTAACACGATTGGCGAGTGATATCTTAACCGCCCCCCCCCCCCCAAATTTTGACCATTGTGGTGTAGTATTGGTCAAAACAACCATCATTACAACAGCTGATTGACACAGAGCCGTACATTTTTTTGTATTATGATTCATGAGATGGTATATTTCATTAATTCATATCCTTAATTTAAATTCAGGTGCGAACCCAAAGAGACGGCAGATTTATATTGCAAGGGAGATGTCTATGCTGCTGAATGCTGTGAGACCATTGGTGCAGTGGTGAGCGCACTACGTTACGAACCCGGCGACTTAAATTAAATTCCTGCTCAAGGCCAGCATCGGTGACAATTATTTGAACCGGTCCTGCGCCTCTCCCAGGTCGACTCAGTCGTAAACGATTCCCTTGCGCAATGTGTAAACATCGCCACTTGGGAGACAAAGGCGGCCAGGCGTGGGACTGGCCACCCACATGCTTGCGTGCTGCACGAGCCCGAATAGGTGCTTGCTAATAGCACATGGGCCCAACGGTCTCTTAATTCTATAGACGGAATCTTTGTCTTTATAGGTAAATATACATTGTGAGTAGTAGTGGCGTAATAGTTAATGCGCAGAGCTATAAGCCCGGCAACATGAGTTTGATTCCTGACCACGGCTAACATCAATAGTAATGAGCATAAGGAAAGCAAAGGCAGTAGGGCATGGTACTGGCTACACTACCCCCTCCCCTCTGGTTTTCATAGATGCTCACCAATGGCACCAATCCCTATAGCCTGACCCTAGGACTACACCCTATATGCAGCAGATTTCCTCCTCTTTCCTCCTGATGACGATCGCTTGTGTTGTGATCGAAACGTCGTAGTTTTTTGTTCTTTTTTTGTTCTTTCCTTGAACCTATCTACGTGACTTTACCGAACGACCCAAAGAATATGAATTCCTGCAGTCGCGAAAGCTTTAAGTCAAGAACTATACTCTTGATGTTGTAGTATATTATATATTTTCCCAGTATCTGAAAGACCTGGGTTTGGATCGTGAGAGCCACCCACGGACCAGGCTCTGGTGTCGTGGGGTCGATGTGCTTAGCCTGGTTACCAGTGACTACACACAAAAAATTACGCATTTAGTTTCATGTAATTCCCCCAAATCCCTGCTGTGAGAGCTAAAAAACATTTGTGAACGTGTAATGACGTGCGATAGACATTATTTACAGAGGATTGGAGGAGTGCCGTTTAGTGTAGGGTCAGAGAGACGTAGTGAAGTTACAGAAGTGGTTCTGTGGCTTAATCTTTGGGCCCATTACTTGGCAATGTGAAGCATTGGTAAAGGTGCATTCCAGCAATTACCTGTTCACCCTGTTGTAGGCGGAAGGACCCTCCATTAAGGGGAGCTCAAGGAAGCCCCAAAAGGGAATAATTTGGCCTTTTTACTTCCACCTGGGCCAGAAATCTCTGCAGACGTGGGAGTACCCGCACTTTATCCAACCGCCGATCGACTAATTGTGGTGGACCCATTTACACTTTCCGGGTGGACAGAGGTGAACGAATTGATCCAGTGACCTCTGAGTTGCATGTCCAGTGTGCTGACCGTCACATCAATGCAATGTGAAGCTATGCTATGAAAATCGCCTCGTGGAAAAGCACAATTTGGACAAACTGTGGCTATATTTTATTGTAGATATGAATGTTTAAAAACTAATATTGGATTCACCCGGTATTTTATGAAACGCAGGGTTGTGGTACGAGTCTGCGCTTCCAGTATGCAATGTGTTTAATGTAGCACAACAGTACACTGCTGCTTTCTGTGTCTGATGGCTATACCATTTGTCTGGGTTTAACATAGGTCATCCGCACCACGAATTGCCACGAAAACCAGCTTCTTCGGAATAGGATCTATATATGATATTTTATCAGATCACATCATGCCCTTTTCCATTCAATAATTTTACGTTCGTTCCACTGCCCATTTCACATCAAGCATGAAATGCATTCAAAATAAATGGTTTGGTTGAGGGTGTATGGGGGTTTCATGCTGCATTTGTCACAGCACTGAGCCAACATTATTGAGATTTTGGTTTGATACCTGAGTTCCCGTGAAACATATAACCACATTTTCCTGCACAAAGAGAGTGTGATGGTTAGCAATGACCTCACACAAACATTATAGACTTTTGGGACAACTGCTATTAGTGAGTGCGGTTGAAGTTATGGCCTCCATAACGCATAAGGCGGTGATGTCATCAGAACCACACCTGGCCATCTTTGTCTTCCCAATGATTGATGTTTACTCATAAAACCAGGTATTCATTTGAGAGCTGAGGCAACCTTGGGATGTCCCAGGATTGGTTCTGGCATCACTCAGTATTGATGTTAACTGTGGCTGGGAACACAACCTCGGCTCACAAGGTCCATAGCATAGCACAATAACCACTATTCCACCACTCCCCACGGCACGACAAAAATCCCCCATATAGCCTTAACAGACTGTTGGGGCAAGTGCTGTTATCGAACAAAATGAAGGCCAACATGGCACACGAGGGGTTGGGTGGCCAGCACCATGCCCAGTCGCCTTTATCTCTCTGGAGGGGATATTTACACGCTGCACCAGGTGCTCAACTGAGGCTCAGTCAAACTCAGGTCACGGGCTTTGTACTGCAGTACGCTAACCGCTGCGCCACCGCTCCCAACAGCAAGGACACACGTGCGCAATTGTGCATACATTTGGGTTTCTGTCACTTGCGATTCTGAATTCTATCTTAGCACACAGGCAGGAGTAAAGCCCTCACTTATCAGCACAACTAGAGAAAGCATTGTGTGGTAGTAATGTGAGAACGACCCTTGAACAAAATTGGATGATTGCCATCGTTGCCAATTCAAGGCGTATGGAATTTAAATATTTTTTTGCCTTTGTGCTGGTAGCACAATTAAGATACAATTCGTAAAAAAGGACATGAAAATAGTTGAAAGTGTCACCACGCGTAAGTGAATTTCATCGCATGAAATGGCTGTGAAGGAACGGGAATTGGGTTTGTGCTTGTATGCTGCGTTTGGAAATTTGATGATCTCCTTTGAATATTGCTAAGCCCACTGTTCACATAAAACTAAGGCCTGATTTGTAATCCCTTGTAAAGCATTGTTGTGGATTTTTGTTCTGTTTCTACCGAGTGAAAACAAATCCATGTCTCTATATCCTCTACATATGCTGTCTACCACCATCATCTTTTGATCCACGACATCCCCGTGGCCACCGGGCAAAACAAGATGATATTTTTCTGCATGGGCCCTCTCGGAAAGCTCTTGATCTGATTGCTCATTGTAATGGCAGACACACTTAAATATTTATTTTAAAGGTCCTCTGTTTATCAAGGCAGAGAGTGGTGGGAGGCAGATTGACAGCAGCAGCTTAGATAAATCGTGATCTCAGATGGCTCTTGTCTTTGTGGATGGTTTTTTATTTTTATTATTTTTTCTCGACCTCTTCAACCTGCACCGGCATCACAACATGTCCCAGTTCCATCTTTATAAGTGGCCTTGGGACACCTTTCAGTTGAATTTGCGCACCCACCCTACATTGCCTTGACACCTCACCGAGAAAAGAGGGCGCATCTTTTAATCTAACCGCTGAAAATAGGTCGCATCACATTGGCTCCAAAAATGTGACCCCCCGAAAGCTCACAGTGCACATCAAACGAGGGTCAAGAAGACTCATACGACGCTGTTGCCTTGCCTCATGGCATTTTTATTCATCAGGATGGTGCATGATCAGCCCCCTTTCCAGGTAATCGGGTCAGCGTGACACTATGTATTTTTGAGGGGGGCCAAGCACCGTGCATTGCCCTGGTACTGTTCGGTGGGAGAGCCTGCTCCTCAAGAGCCTTTGTGATGTTAAAATTCTCCACATCTGCGAGTAGAGGAAGTGTGAACAAGCCAGTGAATTGCCACCGTCGACTTTAATGAGCCATTTTTAGTTACGTGCACTTTGGATATGTAATTTCTATGTTGCTATGTATTAAGCAACAGTGTTATCCCCTGGTTAAACAATTCACAGATTATTTTTTCTTAAAGTCCATTATATATAGAGAGCCCTGCAACAGTAGGTAGCCCACTGATTTATAATGATGAACCTTTTTTTTCAACAAGGTGATTGAATGTTGCAAATACGACGGCTCGATATCTTACAGAGGAGAGCGTTAAAATATTTAAAGGGTTTATTTATATTGGTGAGGAGACATGTATAAGTCTCAATCAAATTTAAATTATCCGTTCAATTTCACTCGAACATTTAGGTGGGGCGTCTATAAATGGATCGCCTTGCTTCTGCTTCGCCCAGTTTGCACTCTGCCTGTGATGATTAGAGGGCTCAGGCGTCAGTAGGAGGATAGAAAAAAGTGTGTGGGTAGCAAGAGAGAAGCTGGAGGACACTTTGTCTCTGGAGATGTTTAAAAATCTAATATCGCAACACTTGCTTATCCAGGAAAGCATCACCGAGTCGCATGACTCTTTTCAGGAGGTCCTAGCAATTTTTCACAGTGATTACCATGTACATTAAACTTATTTTGCGCCGTATGTAGCCAACCGTGTGAATCGGAGGTGCTGGGAAGGACAAGCAAATACACACAAAAATCAGTTCAAAAGAAATCAGTTTTCAATCTAAATTTAAAAATGCATAGCTCCAGTAGCTTCCTAATATCAGAAGGAAGAGCGTTCCGGACGGCCGCAGAAGCACATCTGAAAGCGCGCGATGCAGTGACCTTCTTTGTTGAATGGCGAGCCAAAAGCCACTCTGAAAGATTAACATTTTTTTGGTTTGTTCCTGGGTAGTAAGTGTTATTTTGTAATTGTTTATGCCTCAAAAGTACAGAAAATGGCTATTATTCCCCACAAACTTTGCTTTTGTGACCAGGACAGTGATATTTTGAAATTTGCCTATTTTCCAGAACATTCCAGAAATATTCAGTGCTGAGTAAACTTGGAGTAACTTCTAGAACATTCTAGAACTTTCCAGTAATATAAATAGTAGTATAAATACAGGGGCCTTAAGCCCACCAGTTCAGTTTAGTTCCAGCTGTCTAAGTGAAAACATATCTGCATTTTTCTGAGATGACATCAAAAGGCTTCTAGCATCCGGCAGACGCATTTTGCTATGTCTGCAGCTAATTTATCAAGACAAGAGCGAAAAGTGCTCTGTGGAAGCATATGCTAAGATGTGTGAGGCCTACAAGGCATATTTCGGCATGCCTGTTGGGGATCAAGATATACCTTGGGCACCTCATTTCACCTGCGAGAAGGAAAGATGGACAATTGTTGCTCAGAATTTTATATTATTAAATTTGTTCAATTTTTTTAAAATTGTAAATTGTTTTAATATTTTAATGTTTTACAATTAACAATGTTATTGAAAACATATATCATATATTAAAAATGTTGCGAGAATCTCTTACACATTAGTCATGGGTGAAATAAATGTATTTTTGTAGGATGGTACAG
Organism: Lethenteron reissneri; assembly: GCF_015708825.2. Taxonomy (NCBI): domain Eukaryota; kingdom Metazoa; phylum Chordata; class Hyperoartia; order Petromyzontiformes; family Petromyzontidae; genus Lethenteron; species Lethenteron reissneri. The sequence goes on from NC_083808.1 coordinate 10,133,925, forward strand.
AGGGGAAAAGAGAGCCATGAAGTTCGCTATCCCAAGAATTTGGCGGGAACCCACTGGCCACTCAAGCAACTGCTACTTCTGCATGGTGGACCCTTCCAAACGTCGGACTGACAATTTCAGAGGTGGAGCTGAGGAGAGAAACCCAAACTACTCCAAACAAAAATACCTCAATGACTTGATCAGAGATCTTGGTCTCACCAAGTCCAATGCCGAGCTCTTGACGTCTAGACTTCAGCAGTGTAACTTGTTTGATGAAGGTGTGCAAGTCGCAGATCAGAGGAAGCGTCACCCACCTTTTTGCAGCTTCTTTACCCATCAAGATGGGCTCTGCTTCTGCCACAATGACCAGTCTGTTCGAGGCAATCGGAATCGCCTGTAACCAGAATGAGTGGCGCCTCTTCATTGACAGCTCATCTAGGAGCCTCAAAGCCGTGCTGCTGCATAATGGTAACAAGTACCGTCTCTTCCCCTGGCTCACTCGGTGCACCTCAAAGAGGATTACAACAACATCAAGACTTTGCTGGACGCCTTGAAGCATGATGAGGATGGCTGGGAGGTCATCGGAGACTTCAAAATGGTGGCATTCCTGATGGGTCTAAAAGGTGGTTTTACCAAGTTTCCCTGCTATCTTTGCCTTTGGGACAGCAGGGACACCAAGGCGCATTACCACAAGCGGGACTGGCCACAGCGGACCGAGTTCTCTGTGGGGAGGAACAGCATCAAGTGGGAGCCGGTGGTAGACCTCTGGAAGGTGCTGATGCCATCACTTCACATCAAATTGGGCCTTATGAAACAATTTGTCAGAGCTGTAGATAAGGAGTCGGCAGCCTTCAAGTACCTTCAATACTTCTTCCCTAAGCTGTCTGAGGCAAAGGTCAAAGCCGGTGACTTCGTCAGACCACAGATAAAGAAGATCCTGGAGTGCAATGCATTCCCCTAAGAAGCTCACTAGTAAGGAGAAAGTGGCTTGAAACAGCTTTGTCGCAGTGGTTTGTGGCTTTCTGGGCAATCACAAGATCGAAAACTATGTGGAGCTGGTTGAGACTGGTGCAAGAACTACGGCACAATGGGCTATAGGATGTCCCTCAAAGTCCATATCCTTGATGCTGATCTTGATAAATTCAAGGAGAACATGGGTGCATACTCGGAGGAGCAAGGCGATTGCTTCCACCAGGATATACTGGACTTTGAACGCCGCTATCAAGGACAGTATAACGAGAACATGATGGGAGACTATATTTAGGGGCTGATTCATTAAAGTATTTTACAGTATAATCGTAAATCTCAAAAAGCTACTCACTTCTAAATCTTTTGTAGTCATTTTGTATTACTTTATTATAAACACATGTTAATTTTGATTCATATGTTGTTGTTTTCTGACTTTATGTGAACAAAAAGACACAAATTTGCCCGTTTTCTCATTGGAAATAGGTACATTTCAAATTATCACTGTCCTGGTTATTAAAGCGAAGTGTGGGGAATAATAGCCATTTTTTATGCATTTTAGGCATAAGCATTTACGAAATAACACTTACTACCCAGGAACAAAAATTGTGTTACACAGTGTAATCATAAATATTGGACCATGACACCAGTACTTCGCAATTATGTCACGGGATCTTTATCGTCAATAATAATAATGCAATTCATAACGCGCGCAAATTAGCGGACGTAACGGCCGCAACTCAGAAGTGCGGAGCCAAGCTCAGAGTCGCTCGAAAGTGTGGTTATTGAGGTGAGTTTTAAAGTGTCTCTTGAAGGAGGCGATTGAGGTGATGCTGCGAATGTGCAGAGGGATATCGTTCCAGACTGTTGGGGCTGCCACCGAGAAGCGGCACATAGACATGACCATCCTGGATCTTGGTATCGAGAGGAGGTCGTGAGTCGTGCTGCGCAGGCATCTACCGTGTGCTGAGCTGCAAGTTGTCAATAATGAAGAAAGGTACGGCGGGCAGGCGGATATGAGGCTTTGTGGCAGAGGCAGGCGGTCTTGTATGTGACCCTACTGGCGATGGGTAGCCAGTTGAGGGCACGGAGACAGGCAAGTGAGTCGAGACGGGGATGAGTGTGGCCAATGTCGACACGTGCCAGGTTGTTTTGAAGTCTTTAAAGTTGTTTTAGGTTGCCAGTGAAGGTCAGGACTAGGACGGAGTTGCAATAATCAAGGCGAGACCCAACTATGCAACATGCTAATGTGTTGACAATTTCGGTGGAGATGAGAGGACGTAGGTGTCTGAGAGCCTTTGTGACACTGCAACAAGCGGCGAACGTACCACGTGGTCCACCAGTAGATCGTGTCGCCAATATGGCACAGTGCCAATCCCATGTCTCTAAAGGACCCAGGGTGGCCGAGAGAGCCACAGTGAGATTTCACAACAGCCGCCATTCTCCACTAAATGATGGCGACATCATCACGGCGTATCTGCCAGTGCCGGGAGTACTTTGAGGCAACGTGAAGTGCCAAAGGAATACTGGCAGAATGGACCAGGGCAGGTCCAGGTGATATGGATTGACCGACTGAGATGATTGACAGACGCATCACCTGTGCTCCCCACTGTGCTACCCTAGCTGCGTTCTGGCGCTCCGCTTGTTGTCATGAGCATCGCACCTCTGCCCTCCATTGTTGCTTGTGGGCGATTGCAAATCCAACTGCCCAGTAGTGTCCTTCATAAATTTCCTCTAAAGCGGCCAATATTGAGGGCATCGGTACAAGTCATTTGCAAGTTCAATCAGTGTTATTCTTCGGGGACTAAAGCTATGTTGGAAGCAATTAGCCAGCACAGCGCAACGTCTGTAATCCAGCGCCGTGAAAGCAGTGAGGCTTGGTGGATCGGACAAATGACAATGTGACGAGACTACCATCCTTGTGGACATTGAGGCGCAATACCCTGGCTCGCCGGCAAAATGCAGTACAGTAAAGTGTTGACTGATATGGGATAAAAGTGTTGCCCCCTCACACGAGGGCTGTTCTCTGACATGCGCTGTTACACTGTTCATTGTGATTTGAACTGTTTTTGTCTCATTACATTGCACTCATAGCATAATTGGAACATAATTGAGAAGCAGAGTACACAAAATGGCAGAATAGATGTTTCATTGATTCTTGGTATCAAAATGAATATGCGACTTTTGCTTGGTTGCCTGCTATTTAAGCCATTGTGCCGTCGATTAAATAAGTTTGCGTTAATGTGGCTCACGATACAAATAACCCATGGCGCACACATCAAAACAGTAATCAGGCTACACAGCTGACGGCAAATTAAATTTGGTTGTTTTAGCTTGACTCGAAGTATGCATTGTGGCAATGTGGCCAACCTTTTATGCACATCACACATTCCATTCTGTGCCGACGGGACAAAGTCAAAGCTATTCATGAAACGATGACTGATCCCAAAAAAAATTCAAGGGATTTCATATTTAAATGGAATTAATGTGAAGGAATTAGAAATCATTTTTAACCATTTATAAGTGGCTCAAGATATACTAAAGCAGGGTTTTTCCACTGGAATGAAAGAATCGTAACAACACAGATGTTTATTTTTAAAGTAGTTTTTTTGTTGTAAATTACTGCCATTTAATCACTTGGGAAAAAAACTGCTTTTGGAATTTTCGGTGCAGTAAATTCTAAGACGGTGTATTTACGGTACCAAAGTTACAAATGTGAATGTTGTATTTTGAAGTTCGTTAATTGCCGTTTTCTCGGGCAGTATTTAAGGCCCCATAAAGTATGCTCTCTGTGAATTTTAATGCGTGCACAGTATTTATCTGCTCTAATTCATGTTTATTTTCGGGATATCAACATGCTTAAAAAATAAACTGAAACGGAAAGAACTTTGTTTTAACGTTTCTCTGCCGCACTGGTGAAGTAAGTGTCCATCTCACGCCGCGGTTTGTATTCGGCGTGTAATTTTGGAGATGTACAGAAACGATTCTTAATAAATACTTCTTTTATCATGGACTGTCTGTGGAAAGCACCGATGAATGTGTAGATTAAAATAAAATCAGTCTTTTTGTCAATCCTCTGCAAGATGAAGGGCCCCCCAAGCCATGTTGATCTTGGGGTTGTTTGAAAATCATTTGCTATGCTGGTCAGCGTTGGTCGGTATAATGGTGGGCATAGCACCGGCTGAGATATGAATCACCACTTGAAATTCAACTGAGGTTATCAGGTTCATGGCGCAGCAGTGCGATAGCCATTGTGCCACTAATTCACCCCTTAAACTATACTAATATACACTTTTTTACTTCACATTTAAGGCCCACTGCGTTGTATAACTCTTTTTCAGAAGTGACCTGGCCACAAATGACAGCTCTACAAAATGGTTTATCATGTGGAAATGTATAGCAACCAACTACTCTATGTGCATGTTGATTCAAAATGTAGAGGGAAAAACCAGGGAATGCAGAGAAAAATACTGATAACCAAGTGAAGAACATCCAAACTCAATATATATTGGCGTCAGGGTCAGAATCAGAATCAGAATCGAACCCACGACCTCCTGTATACCAGGCGAGGGAGTTAACATCTTGCTTCCGCGGCACTCCCTACACTTGAATCATCATTGGCCATCATACATCCACTTGTGGATGAAGGCCTATCCAAGCCCCCACCACGTCCCACGATCTAGCGATGTAGCAATCCATCCAGCACCGGTACACGAACTAATCTCAATGCTCCATCCCCTTGGTGGATGTGCTGTTGGACGCGTCCTAATCCTTGGTGGTTACTTCATTATTGTGATTGGCCATAGTCCATGATTCCTTCTGGCAACATTTAAACACTTTATAAACCTTAATATGGATAGTCTTTACACATACGTTTACATTGTTCGTACATGCATGTTGCGTTGCATCACATTGCATTGCAGTCGTGAGATGAACCACTATTAGGCGGTAAAGTTGTACAATCTGAAGCTGTGAGCATATTTACAGCATAAACGCATGCTACATTACATAATTGGCATCTGCTTAGTATGTATGTTGAACTTTCGCACCGTACGTAGCCAACCGTGCTAATCGGAGGTGTATATATGTATGTGTAGGGTAATAGCGCTCGCTGGTGGACAGCAGCGGCAGCTGTGGTAGACAGACAGCACACACGCCGGTGAGCGTGAGCACGGCTGTGTGTGGGCAGAGCGGAGGAACTAGGGCAAGGGTCACGGAAGACCCCATCTGGAGGCCCCTGGAACCCGCTGGCGGGTTCGAGAAGGGAGGCGCGGTCAGGGCGGAGCCAAACCGCGCTGGGAGCATAAAAGGAGCCGAGAGTGGGGAGCTCGAGGCTGCCGGTTCTGGGAGTCGACTCGTATCGTGGTTTCTGTCGTCTCGTCTCCGCCGTCGCTGAACGTCTCCGCTAGATATTGCGCTACGAAGGAGAGCAGTTGGCTATCTCAGTCAGCACAGTCATTGTTAGACGGCTAGCGTTATGTACAGGCTAGGCTGGGCTATTGTGGAGAGTGTGCGGACGAGACCGTGAAAGTTGTTAATAAAGAAAGTGCCTCCTAGAAACTCGGTCTCTGAATCCTTGACACTACATATATACAGGATGAATATAGCTCATTTAGGCAAACTGTAGCCTCACCTCATTGTGTTGAAGGTGTATAAAACTTTTAAATGTATAATTAATATAATCTAACTGCTTTATTTAAAGATGTGACTTGAAATCATTGTGCTGGGAAGTGCGATAATCTCATGTGTGCTCTATGTAAATGACCATCAGTTTAAGACCATTTCAAAATTTGCAAATCTTTGCCTTTGCTCTGCGTAGGCAGCCATTGTGCTTGTGGTTTTGCTAGCAGAACTAATTTTGTGTTACTAAAATCGTTAGGACGATTTAAATAGCTTCACGTGTGTAGGTAGTTTTGAAGCTTAGAGCACCCATTGCACAATGAAGGTTACGAGTTCAAATCTCAGTCGGTTGGCTTTGTACATACATACATAGTTTCTTGAGGGTTTCTCATATGAATTTCACTTTCATTGACGTAACAGTGGTTTCCCCTATGGAAAGACTAGCCTCCATGGGAATCGCACAACTTGCACTGGGCCACTAACAGGGATGGGCACTGCCCAGTGTGCCTTGAAAGGAAGACACTACATGAAATAAGTAATATAAAAAAAAACGTTTTTTAAAACACGCTTTCATGAAATCTACCGTAATCGTAATGGCAAAACTCTACGACTCCAGGAAGTAGCCCCGAAGCTTGCCGTAACATAAGGGAGCGTGGTGATTTACAGCCAACGTCAGTTGACCGTGGACAATTAGACCCAAGCGGAAACAATAAAAAAGAATGTTTAAAAATATGTAATTTTAATTTTTTATGATAGAATATAGTATTGTCATCAGTATGATATAAGTATACCAAGTTTGCAGTCGATACCACATTGGGGAGTGGGTTAAAATTGAATTTCAAGATTTGAGGATACAACAACAGACAAAGTGAGTTAATAAAAAGCGTGTAAAATAAAGAATTCATATTTTCTATATTCTATATACAACAACTGCCATTCGCCAACTAAGTGGCGTTGACGTCACCACGGCGTTTGTGCCAGGCTATGTGCACTTTACAGCACAGACGGCACGGCACTTGTGCTGTGTGGCCGGGGCTTTCCGACGGTTTGAAGCTTCCTTGTCAAAATACTTTCAAGTGCAGTTTAGTGATGTAGCCAAAGAGTGACGCATCAAATACAGCAGTATAATTGGATACATGAAAGCTGCTTTAAAGTATAAATGTATGTTGAAGTTATTTCGCACCGTACATAGACAACTATGCGAATCACGGAGGTGTTTTGAATCATTAGCATCTACCAAACTACAGCTCCTAACTTCAAGCAAGGAGACACTTTGACATGACCTTGTGCTGATTGAATGTTGTATCTCGGCTCTGGCTGGCGAACTGGTGAATCTCTATCCGTATCCTGGCAAGGGCATGCTTTCCACACAGCGAAACCATGCATTCTGGTTTTGGTGCATCTATGTCTCTTTCCTCGTGCCACCGCGTCACAGGGGATGGAATGTCCACTCAGAACTCTTGCAGAGCAGCGTTGTCCTTCCCCCGCACCTCCGATTAGCAAATTTGGGTATGTAAGACGCGAAAGAAGTTCAACATACATACACATTCATCATCACCCCGTGTGTTTTGAGAACGGTTCGTTGAAGGTGACAACGCAGAACTGCTTCTGAGATCCTTTCACGCGACCACTCTTCCAAACACACACTGCGACGGAGAAAGTGTTTATCGCATCGCAGTCAAACTGATATATTTAAAAATATTTCAATAGACTTTTGCTGTACGCAAGAACGAAGGCCCGTAGCATAACGTTGGGTGACAAAAAATTATATTTGCTTTTATTCTCAGAACTGGAATGTAGCTATTTTAAGTGAAAAAATCATATTAGAATATTTTTTTTGCGTGTTTGCAATCTTCAGCGTGACTAAGACCTTTGATTCGGGACACTTTGGCCAGCTCTGGGAATCGCACTTGCTGTTAATTTCACTTCACTGCAATTAACATAATAATACATTTATAATAAACACATTCAGTGGTGACATGGCCCAGCGGTAGCGCATTTTCCTCCTCTTGCAGACGCGCACGGTCAAACTCAGCGGCCGCCTGGTAAATACTGCGAGCGTATCGGCAGTACATATAAACACCGTCTTTTGCATAGCGGACGTTAAAAATCCCATAACGTCGTTCGCAAGAAGAGGCAATTGTGTGCTGGCGACGTAGCCCACATTTTCGAATAATTGCCTAAAAATTACTCAATTGGAATATGTACAGCAAATAATCAACCCCGACGGCGAAACGTTGGTGGAATCCCCACGAAAAGAGTAACGAGGCTTGCTGAAGCCTTTACTGGGTTAACAAGCATAGTTGTGATAATAATAATAAGCCTCCCTTCAATGTGTAGTGACACAGGTAGTGCAGCACTGCCCGTTTGAATCCGCACGCGCGTGCGGACGCCCGGCATACCCGGCGAGGCCTGCAGAAACGCTCCCCTTGATGGTTTCCACTGAACACCCGCGGTGCCTCCAAAGTTTGCTGGGTGCTGCACAGCGATCACCCGGCAAGTCGTCACTGGGTAGCGCAGTGTTCAATAAGGTTCAGAGGCGGGCCACTTTCGCCAATAAGACACCACTGGCTCTTAATCTTATCCCACATCAATTTGAAGATCACTCAATGTTTCAGCTACTCCATGAGCTCACCCCTGCCTACCTCTCCCCTCTCATCTTAACCTACCTCTCTCTCCCCTCCACATTTTCTCCACGCCAGCAAGACCTTGGATCAGTGGTCTTCACGAATTTTTAGACGGAGGTCACCTTCGCTGATGTGAAGGCCGCCACACTTTTGAAACCATTGGGGTTTGACAGCAGCACGATGATGATGGGGGTGTTTTCACTCGTTGTGTATTGTCGGGGCCCGCACGTTCAGGGGTCGCGCTAAAGGCCACCCGAGGCCGCCAGTGTCCTGCGGGCCTTGCCATGGGAACACCGGGATAGCGATTTCAAAAAGTGTATTGGTTTAGCAATGTTTGTTTGTTGTAATACAGAGTTAGACTGATGGCCTTAATCTAAGTTGTCTTGTGGTTGTTGTTGTTTGACTTGCATCCCACTGGGATTTTTGCACACAGCGTTGGTGTACGGTGTTTTTTTCTGCAATATTTTGCTGTTTTTTCTTGGATTTTCTGTTTGCACTTAGTCACATATTCACTTTAAGATGTTTTTTGTTCATGTTTTTGTTTTTTTGTTTGTTGCGGTTGCACCCGATTCAAGAGCCGAATGGCTCACAGGGCTACACCTAATACATGAACTTGAACTTGAACCGGGCTAGCGAGTGCCAACGCTGCCAAGGTGTCGAGATGTGCTCGCTGTGCGAGAGATGCTCAGCGTTTCACATTGGCCAGGTGGATTAAAAGACCGCGGCAAACGGCCCGCAAAGGTGTGTTCTTTGAGTAGATTTTCCCACGACTTAGAAAGATTGTTTGAAATAAACCCAAATTTTGAAAAAATTTTGCGTTGTGAGCGTTCCGTACAATTAACTTCTCTCTACAGCCCCTTTTACTTTATCCACTGCCGTGGTGTCGTAGCGGTTATTTGACCATACTTCACCACATGTTGCCTTTTACTAACCGTGATATAGCACCACTGACTGTTAAATAAGACTTTCTCCTTTTCAAGTGGCACCCGAAGTAATTATTAGGTTTCATACTATGGGGCAATCTCTTGTCATTATGTGAGGCTTGCTCTGAGGGAACCACAAAGACGTGCTTTTCATCACATACCTTGATTGCAATCAGACAATTGACATATATTAGTTTCAAATTGCATAAAAGTGTTTATTCCATTCAAGTCATCTTAAAAACTTAATATCCTAAGGAATCCACTTCAAGTGAAATTTCAGTACGTGTATCATGCTTGCCATGATCCACTATTGAATGTTTGGTCGAGTAATAATGATGCATGTCATTGATTCTAACAGTTATCAAGGGAAATGTAATCTCCTTGACCAAATAAGCACTGGGCAGCTCCAAAATAAGTTGGCAGCCTTGAGCGATTTGGGAAAATCCCACATTCCTGTGGGAAGGTGACATTACATCCAAATAACAAAACCACTGTTACGCTATCACAAAGCAAAACTAGTTCATAAAAAAAACTCTAAACAAATTATGGCCGACTCTAGAATCGGGATTTAAACTCGCGACCTCCCCGCTTACGCGGCGAGCGATTTTAACCACGGCTGCTGCCTGACCGATCATTGCTATTATTTTAACGACAATACGTAATAATAATCACAGCGATAGAGCGGCCAAGGCTCCTGCCGTGTGCCCGGGGGAGGGTAGTGACCCCAGGTCTGGGTTCGCCGCCTCCACGAGTGGTGCAGTTGCGGCACTTTTCCCAAACCTGCACAGTGCCGGATTAAGCGAGTAGCATTACTACTATGATGAGCCAAGAATGTCTGTGTGTAACGCGCGTGACGTCACTCCACATGCCGCACCCTCCCCCGTCATTAATATTCATGAGCGGGTGGATTTTTACACTCACGTAGAAGGAGGTCGAGCGGAAAGACATTTTTTTTCTTCGTAAATTCGCTTTAAGGTTGACGTTTCTTTATTGAAAGTTAATCTAATAAATAATTATACGCATCAACAAAGTGGATTTGGTGTCTTCATTTATTTCTTCAGCACTTGAGACAAAAGGTAAGTCTAATTTATGCTTTTACATTATGGTAAAATAGCCATTCATCGGTGATTTTCCAGATATTGTATAGAATTCAAATTTATTTCAACCCCAGCGACCGAAAGCAGAAGAGAATAAGGTATCAGAGCAGTGAATTTTAACAAATTGAAGGTCAGTTACATACAGTGCTACAGTGACATGAAGTGAGGCGTTTTATGACTTCGTTTTCTGCCAGATTCACTGCCATTAAATTTACACAAGATACAATTATACTCTGCTCAATTTATTCGTAAATATTACAGCTTCCGTCCTAGGATGGGCAAACAAGCTAGTATGTTATAAAGGGGCCCTAAATAACTAAATACAAACACATAAATATAAAAATTACTTGCATAGTAAAGTAATTGTATTGTTTCATTTGCTATACAACCAGATAATACGACAAATCTCGAACCTTAAACACCCAGTCGTTTCTAAAAGTTAACGGCAGTATAATACTATAGTAATAGAGCAAGTGCAGAATAGCTGAACCGGAATTGATAGCTTGAAAGCATTTAGCGCCTGGCCTTTGAAAGTGCTGGGCCCGTAGCATATGTAGCTAGTTTTGCTATTAGGAAGTTCAAACTGAACAGCTTGTACATTGGCTGTTCGGAACAATTATGTGTGCGCACGCGCGCAAGTTGTGTGTGTGCGCCTTTGATGTGTTTAATGAGGATGCTGCCAATGTTGAAATGTGCTGGATGGAAACGTTATTGCGGGGGTTTGTTTTTTTCTTTTAAAATATATGTGACGAATGAATTAGGCTTGTTGTCGCTCCCTTCGAACACTTAATGGCTAAACATTGTCGCTCCTCTCCGCCAGTGTAATTGGCTCGTGCAATTGGTCATGCTTTGCCACGAATGGTGGTTGCGGTGGTAAGCAATGTTAATTGGCTCGGAAAGAACCCTTTTCAACCATTGTCTCTCACCCCTCAACCGACTGCCATTTCGCAACACGCGCTCGTGCGCGCCTTGCCGTAGAAGAAACACCCGTGCTTTGCGCGGAGTCATTAAAATCACGGACCTTTGGCAAATCCACTGCTGGATGAAGGCCGTCCCAGCATGGTGGGGGAGGCGGGGGAGGTGGGGTTGCTCGACTCTACAGTCGGTCACTCCGCTGGTCAGTGAGGTTTGCGTCAAGGGGGAGGCTGGCGTGGGGGCAGTGGGGGGCTGCCCATGACAAGTTGAGAAATCGCTCGCCCGATGATGTTAACCGTGGGCAGGAGTCGAATGTCGGTTGTCGGGTTCAAAGAAGTGCATTGCGCTCATGACTGCACCAAGGTGTCTGGCCAACGTGAAGGAGTAGGCCAAGTGCCCTCTGGAGGAGCTTTTTAGAGCTCCCCGTCATGGGAGACCCTTTTTACCAGCAGTGGCATAACCAGACAATTGCTCGGTTTCCCGTTTATCTTCCTAAAATACATTTTAGTAATGGGGTTTAGGCCGTACAACGCGTGATCGAGGCCTGCCTCTTGCCCCGAATGCACTGACAATTTGCCAGACAGGGCCACTGGACCGATCCTTCTCAAACTTCCCAAGACCGTCCCAATGTGGCTATCAGGTGTTTAAACTTCGCCATTTGGTCTCAAGGACACCTTGGCAGGAGCTCCCGCTTGCACACGGAGTACAGCCGGTGCTCGGCGCCGTACCTCCGTAACTGTGCGTGCACGTTGGAAGCTTACTGACCAGCCGGACAAATGCTGACGCAGACGATCAATGTGTAGGTTGGGGATTAAGTGAATCTGGGGTCATATCGACCTAACTCGGTAATAACGACTGCTCATTCACAATCCGAAGGGGTTGCGCCATGGTGAGAGTGCGCGGCTCAGGATTGCAAGGTTTGCAAGTTCCGATTCTGGTCTGGGGTCAATTCCCTCCTCCATCTCTCTGGGGTCAATAAAACAACTACCAATTTGCGAGGCGTGAGCAGTGCTTGTTCTGAGGATGGACTTGTTCCTGTCATAGCAATGTGGAATGTACACCAATGGTTTGGGTTGCAGACATGACATGAGCACTTTTCAACACTCTTTCGTAGAAAACGATTTGACTTTTAACATTTAAATTTCACCTTACTCAACTATGCCTGTGGCATTACATTGTGGAAAGCAGAGGGCAGTGCCCCAACATCCTTTGTTGTACTGTTCTGTCCTATGCTCCCACATCTGTGCTTTCCATCTTCAAAACCTGTATTAACCAGCATGGTGAAGTATGGTTAAATAACCACCACAATCTGCATGGTGTGAGGAGACCTTGCCAAGCAGTGGATGGACAGGAATGCAATATAAAAAAATATTAATATACAGCTGTGACTGAATGTTGCTTACCGTGTTGCAGAATTGTGGTAGTAGGGAGTGATTATAAGGTGTTGGATCTGTCATGCTAATGTTATTTTACACTTTCCGATTTTCAGGGGCCAAATGGTTCATAGCTTCAATGCTCGTGTGATAATGCCAAGCCACCATCACCGAGATTCTGAAGGGATTTTCAGATTATCCCAGCTCACCTTTGTCGACTTATTTGAGAAAAATATTATTAGACGTATTGCAACTTACTCACTCACTCACTCACTTATTCACTCATCTCCATATCTCAAAGCAAAGTCTAATGTTATCTGATGTCTTTAATCCTCAAAGAAACATGTGCTTGTGTGTTCTGGGCTGCATGTTTTTTCTTCGGGTTGTTGGATAACCTCTTCAGCTTGAAAGTGCGCTTGGATTTGTATTTGGTTATGAGCTAGCATTACATTCGGAAGTATCAGTAGCAAAAACAAACTTTACTTTGTACCTAGATGCCAAACACACAGTTGGAATATAATTGTTGAAGAATGCAAAACAAGACTCAATAAAAAAATAACACAATTTTTTGTTTTCGTATTATACACAAGTGTATGCTGTAGAATGTATACCGCAATATTTATTCATGCCTTGAGCAATTCCCCTACCTTGAGACACCCAGTTTTGCTAAGGTTGGAATTTTAACAACCAGGCACATTGGCTAAGAATGAAAAGGCTCAACATATTCTTGACATGGCAATGAAAGTAACACGGAACAGTGGGCGTTTATATTTTAAACGTGATGGCCCGATTACGATTCCGGCTGAAAAGAGGCACACTTTGATCATGACAAGTGCATGATTTGTTGCTGTCATACGCCACGATTTGTACAATGATTGGTTTGGTTCCTGCTAGCAATAAAGAAAAACCAAAGACGTATACAATCCAACTGTCTTGGGACGAAATATCTGTAGTAAGCCATTGATTCTTTCTATCTTTACTTTTTTTGAACGTGTGAAGTTTCCTTCTTTCGCATTCCGACCTATTTAGGAATAGTGGAAATGAATGTCGCTTAGCAAGTTAACACTGGCGGTGCACGTTAAGGTAATGCTATTATCAAATTCTAATTTTAATTAAAGCTTTGCCCCTGGGGTTCTGAGGCTGCGGTTAAGGTCCATCACTCAGATGTATATGTGCATGTGCAAATTTAGTAGGTACAGGCTGCAGTGCATGATATTATCGTACGTTGTTAATCACGTAAATGTTTGACTATATTAACATCTATTTTAATGAACGAATTAATGCATACGCTAATGCCACACATGAGCAGAGAGAGAGAGAGATCATCAAGTTATAATTTCTTGTGCAAAAGAGACCATTTATTCCAATGGAAGTGCATTGTTGACAGACCCTGCCCCAATATGCGATTTTTCTCCAGCGTTTGTTTTCGGCTTGGACTTCCCGTAGGTCAACTGGGTTAAAGGTGAGTAATCAATACAATTTGGCCACCGTCGGCTCTGGAGCGATAGACAGCAGGGCATGCGTTGTACTGGCCACACCATCCAATCATGTTCCAGAGCTTCACAGTTTTTTTTTTAATCACACTTGTTTACCCAGCATAGTCTCACCAAAACTTTTCACTTGATACAGATATTTTGCTGTGACGGTTTCACCTGAAGACGGAAGCTTGTGTTGCCTCCGCAACGTCGTGATTTTTATTATTTTATTTTTATTAATTTTTATTTCATTTTTTTTTTAAACCTACGTGACTTTACTGAAAAACTAAGAGTATGAATCCTTGCAGTCACGAAAGCTTCAAATCTAGAATTTTCCAGGAGGGGCCCTGCTGGGTTTTCCGAGTCGGGGGCAATGATTGCCATGGAGATTCCAACTGAGTAATTTGCTGGTGTTATTATTATTATTTAAAAACTGGCAAATTTGTACCGAGATGCCAGCACACAATGGCCTGCTCTTGCAAATAGCATCATAGGCTCTGTCATGTCCACTGAAGTACGTATTTTCACGGTTAATACACCCACAATAATAACACTGTAACATTTTTTCTTTTGTTCCTGGGTTGTAATTGTTATTTTATAATAGCGTATGCCTCAAAAGTTTTCTATACTTTTGAGACAAAAGCAATTACGAAATAACACTTACTACCCAGGAACAAAAAATTGCGTTACATAGTGTAATCAGGGCAGTCGGTGGATTTGAACGGTGACCCTCTTCAATGAGTGGCGAATGCGCTGTGGTGGCGCGATGTTAACTCCCTCGCCTGGTCTGCAATAGGTTATGGGTTCGATCCCGACCCTGACGCCTGTATATTTGGAGTTTATACGTTTTCCCTGTGGTCACGTGGATTTTCCCCCGGGGTCCTCCGGTTTATCCCTCCACAATTACATTTCCACATGATAAGCCGCTGCCTTGAGCCATTGGCTTGTGAAAGAGAGCTACATAGCTTAGTGGGCCTTACTTCGTAATATCAAGTTTAGTTTAGAATGCGCTACCATTGGGCCATGTCACTGCCTCAATTACTCGCCAACAGCACTTGCCCAAATAGACTGTGCAGGCTAAATGGTGGCTATTGGCATCATCGTCTTTGTATATGCATAGCCATGCTTAGTGTATTCAGGTCACAACTCTTGTTCAACTCCGTGGAGTCCAGGCATGGTAGAAACGATAGTTAAAGCATGACCGGGCCGAGGACCTTTGTGTACCGACAGCTCCTCGCGAGGTGATTCCAATTGGCGCGGTTAAACCGGGGGAGGTGCCCCTGAATCCCATTCTACAAAACTGCATCAAGAAGCGTGGCCACGGATGCCCGCTATTCACAAAGCATTACAGTCTGTCCGCGTGGCTGCCTCTGTTGTATGAACGCTCGACTCGCAGTAGGAAGCAACGTTGCGAGTTTAAATCAGGATTTTTTTTGGGTTTATTCAGCCCATCGTCCTTCCCGGGTTGATGGGTGAACTGTGGCGGTGCAGTCGTGCTCTCTCGCTCCTGCTCACGCCAGAGGAGCCCTGCAGAGCTCCCTCCGGTGGCGTGAGGAAGAAAACCCCCTTCCAGGGGGTCTCTTGCAGTGGTTCCCCGCGTTTTTTGGCTACTGTGTACCCCCCCACCCCACGCTTGTTGAATTTTGTTTCAAGCGAGTGTACCCCCTTGCCTAGCCCAACATGGTTCTGAGAAATAAATGTACGAAAAATTAACGTCAATATTTTGACCAGTTGTCCATTTTGTGAGTAATCCTAACGAGCTAGTACTGCAAGCGAATAAAAATAAAACAACGGACGCTCTCCATGCGTGGTTACCCATGGAAACCACATTGTTTATGATCAATGAGTTTAGAATACTATTTTATATAGTTCTAGGTTACCATATGGATGACAATTTTATGGTAGTTATTTCATTTTTGGCAGATTCATACGTGATTATTCACCAAATAACTCTCATGTATGATATAATTTCGCACACTGACAAATCACCTCGGGTACCCCCTGGCACATTGCCACGTACCCCCCAGGGGGTGCGCGTACCACTGCTCCAGAGGGTATTGTCATCCCCTACTCTTGTATGCTGGCCAGACGTCTAGTAAGCAGGGGAAATGCCTACACTTTACCCCACCGCATGCCACCTGCCAATCGAATGTGGCGAACCAATGTATCTCAATGTTGGACGGACATCTCGAATAAAGGGGAGAGTGATTGGGAAGGGAATCGTATATTTGCAATTTAGATCTAGCCTATGACTATGGAATGACTCACACTTGGCCTGCTCTTGGGAATGATACCACCGGGGATCATTAACATCGACTTCATAGTGAGCGGCATGCATGAGCCAATCTCCAGATATTACCACCATAGCTGGTGAGAATTGAACCACGAACCAATTGCACACGAGCATGCTGTACAATTAAATATGCAGCCTCGCATAATGTTAGGGAAGATGCAGCCTATTAAAAACAACGCTTTTGTAGAGACAGTACTATGTATACACCTAGGCCGGTGTCTCAGGCATTCGTGAGAAGACAAAGACGTTCAAGTTACAGTCTGCAGTGTTGCTGTAGAGCACAGGCGCTCGAGTGATTTCCCTGTAACATCAGTTCCCAGGATTTCTAAATAACAAATGGAGTGATGTTACTGGAGCATTGATTTTGAAACTCTCACCACGTTTCACACCGGGGTTTTTCCCACTCATTAGGCTAAAGGCGCAGCCTTGCGATTGCTTGCTCACCCAACTGCTGGAAAAAAGGGCCTCCGCTCAAAAATCAAATTCGAGAGGCTCTTTGGTGTAAATTTCGATTTAAAGTTTTCGTGACTGCAGGGATTCGTCTTCTTGGTTCTTTCGGTAAAGTCACGTAGAAGCGAGGTAATAAAATCATACAAATAA
This sequence comes from Lethenteron reissneri, assembly GCF_015708825.2. Classification (NCBI taxonomy): domain Eukaryota; kingdom Metazoa; phylum Chordata; class Hyperoartia; order Petromyzontiformes; family Petromyzontidae; genus Lethenteron; species Lethenteron reissneri. Next base: position 10,150,793 of record NC_083808.1, read on the forward strand.
AACATAATAAAATAATTCTCACGCTGTCTCTCCGACAGACCTGGTCTTCACCTGAGGACGGCTGCTTGCGTTGTGGCCGAAACGTCGTGAGAATTATTTTATTATGTTGTGTACCCATGCATACTGCTGGTGGGGATACAGAGGCTGGCAGATCGAACCAGCGACCTGGATTGCAAGACCAGTGAGCCAACCATTACAACATAGCAGTGCATTTTATTACGACTATAAATTAAGTAACCCCCCACCCACCCACCACCCCTCATGTCAGGCAATTTAGGACACAGCCTAATAATACACATGTATATTGAACTTCTTTCACACACCGTACGTAGCCATCCGTGCTCATCTGCGGTGCGTAGCCAACCGTGCTACAAGACCATGGCTGTTGAGTTTTGAGTTGTCGGTTACAACTTTGATTCTGGTAAGCCGGTGATGGTGGTGGTAGCGGTGGTAGCGGTGGTGGTGGCGGTGGTGGCGGTGGTGGTGGTGGCGGTGGTGGTGGTGGCGGCGGTGGTGGCGGTGGTGGCGGTAGTGGTGGTGGCGGCGGTGATGGTGGCGGCGGTGGTGGTGATGGTGGTGGCGGTAGTGGCGGCGGTGGTGGCGGTGGTGGCGGTAGTGGTGGTGGCGGCGGTAATGGTGGCGGCGGTGGTAGTGGTGGCGGTGGTGGCGGCGGTGGTGGCGGTGGTGGCGGTAGTGGTGGTGGCGGCGATGGTGGCGGCGGTGGTGGTGATGGCGGTGGCGGTGGTGGCGGTGGTGGTGATGGTGACGGTGGTGGCGGTGGTGGTGGCGGTGGTGGTGGTGGTAGCGGTGGTGGTGGCGGCGGCGGTGGTGGCGGTGGTGGCGGCGGCGGTGGTGGTTGCTCACTTGCGCGTAAAAAAAAATGCACAGCGATTCGTTCTCCCCCCCTCCTCCCCCGCTCGCCTCGTTCATCAGCAGCGCATCTCGCCAGCGCGGCTGCTCCCCTCGTGACAAACAGAGCCGGGCACGACCTCGCCGCTGCAATTTATTCGGCCGGAAAGAGCCGAGGTGAGAAAAATAATAATTGCAGGTGACGGGGAGGGAGGGGTAAGGGACTCCGGTGTGATGTTGCGTTGCTGCTGTCCGTGCGCGTACATGATTTATCCCGTGCAGCCGAGTTTCCGTAATGAGGTCCGGAGGGAGGCTTCAGGAGGGGGGGGGTGGATGTGGAGTCCTGTTGTCCTTCTTCCGCGCCGCCGATTAGCATGGTTGGCTAACGTACGGTGCGAAAGAAGTTCAACACACATGCAGCACATGCAAGTAGGGTGAGCAGACGGGTGAGCAGGTGAGCTGAGCGCCACCGGGAATGGAGCGTCTCGCCTCGCACAGCGCTTTCCAGGGTTATGTTCCGGACACCGCTGCTGCGACGGGGTCCGTTGTGTGTCCGGACACACCCAACGTGTGTACATGGATGGGGGCTAAGACACCCCTTCTCACAACACGTTGTGCAAAATACCGAGGTTGCATCAATCTTGAGTACTACTGATGACGGGACATGTACGCACACAGTAGCGCGAACGCACACAAGGCTCAGGAATGAGTCCGTAATGAGCCAGTAGTCCCGCACGTCAAATATACAGGGTGCTTCAAAAAATGTTTTTACAACACTTACATGGGACTATCGTTTTTAATGGAAAAATAACGGATAATACACTGTAACATGATAACAAATGTAATGTTAATAGCTTCAAAAAGTCTCCACTTGTTCGCCATCATTGTCAACGTGTGCCTGGAATCTTCTCCCAGGTGGTCTCCAGGCGCCGGGAGTCACATTTCTCGTGGTTTTGTTGCAAATTCTCGGAAGTCATCTTCTTGGTTCTTTCGGTAAAGTCACGTAGAAGGGAAATAATAAAATAATAAAAATAAAACATAATAAAATACAATTCTATCAACGTTTCGGCCACAACGCAAGTAGCCGTCCTCAGGTGAAGAACAGGTCTGTCGGAAAAGCAACGTCTGTCGGAAAGACGTCGTCTGTCAACGTCTGTCTCAAAGACAGCGTCTGTCTTTCCGACAGACCTGTTCTTCACCTGAGGACGGCTGCTTGCGTTGTGGCCGAAACGTCGTGAGAATTGTATTTTATTATGTTTTATTATTATTTTATTATTTCCCTTCTACGTGACTTTACCGAAAGAACCAAGAAGATGAATCCCTGCAGTCACGAAAGCTTTAAATCGAAAAATTCTCCGAAGTGTTAACATTTTTTGAAGCACCCTGTAATTCGAGTGCAGTAAGAACTCCTCTTGTCCGCAATTAATTGGAGGACAAACTTCACCGATCCCATCTGTTTCCTACCCAATAACCGCCGGGGACTGCTGGCCAGTGGCACACGCCCCAACGTCCACAGCGTGGCTGCGCGCCCTTTGCTCACACCGCGCATCTTTCACCTAAATACCGTTGTTAGCACTGCCCAAAGGCAACGACAACAACAACATCATCGCTCTTTCCGCTCAGTGTTTCCCAGCTCAAGTAAAAGGGGGGTGGACGCTCGTCGCTTTATTTGTGGGGGGATTCTGCACGAGCGGTGGAGATGGCACATTCCCAGGGCGTTACGGGTCACCCTTTCACGTCTAAACACCCACCTGTTGACCTCACACCCGAGAGGGATGATGATGGGTCGAGTTGACTTCTGGGCATTGTTTGAACTCTTCTGGTCGTGGTTTTGAGTCATCTAACAGTGCCTTCTGGCTGGATGTATTACCTACGTGTGTGTGTGTGTGTGAGTCGGTGGAAACATTGGGGCAAGTTTCTTAAATACCCCTGTTTATCCAGCAGTGATTCAGCAGGTCGTGCGTCTGTGGGGTAGAGTGTGGGTACTTCCACCTCTTCCAAGACGATTGACCAAACACCCTGCTGTAGGCCACCTCGTTGAGCTATCATTTGCGGCCAGGTCGCGTTTGAAAAAGAGCTCTATAGCTCAGTGGGCCTGACCTGGTAAAATAAAAAAAAAATGTTTTAGGTTGAAATCGAGTCGCTTCTACCAGCAGTGGCAAGAGCAGGCAGTCGCGGGCGCTGCACCTTTATCTTTTCCTTCCATACAATGAACAAATATTCCCAGTTTATCCTCGCAGACATTCGGACCAATTGCTGAGTATGAGTTAGGGCTGAACGATTAATCAATTTCAAATCGATATCGCAATTTGAAACAATGCGATTAGCAAATCGCAAAGGCTGCGATTTTTTGCGATTTGAAAAGTCCGATTACTTTCTTATTGGAATTGTTTTATTTTTTATTATTATAACTTTACTTATTTAGCTTAACAATTCTTCTATGTTCGATTGTTCTATTTCAAATTTTTTTAAAATAAATACATGTTGGAAGCAATTCATACATTTTAAGTGCTCATCCTTGCATTAGAATATATAGAGCAGTTCATATTTTGATGGTATCATGTGGTAATGCTCCATCACATGTCTTAAACCTATTACACAGTGAATATTGAACTGAAGCTTGACTTACAAAAATTTAATCGCAAATCAAATCGCAATCGCAATGAATGTCAGAAAAATCGCAATTAGATATTTCTCCCAAATCGTTCAGCCCTAGTGTGAGTGTCTGCATGGTGTGGGGAGCGGTAGTGTAGCGATCAGTACTACACTACACTACGAACCTCGTGACCCGAGTTCGATTTCCGCTCACGGCCACCAACAGTGACGATTATCTGAACCGGTCCTGGGCCTCCCCTAGGTCGACTCAGCCTCAAATGAGTACCTGGTGTGGTGCGTACACATCGCCACTAGGGAGACAAAGGCGGCCGGGCGTGGTGGTGGCCACCCACCCCTTCGTGTGCCGTGCCAGCCTTCATAGGTGCTCGCTAACAGCACTTGTCCCAAGAGTCTGTTAAGACTATACGGGGGATCTTTGTTTGTGGTGTGGCCAGCTTCTCGTGTCTCGCCGGTGCTGATATCACTATGGAACACAATTTTTGTTCCTAGGTACTAAGTGTTATTTTTTTATTGCTTATGCCTAAAAAGTATAGAAAACGCCTATTATTCCCTGTCTTGCCTCACGGCAGATGGGGAGCGTACGTTAACAGGAAGTTCCTGTTTTTTGATGCTAATGTTGGTCACGTGACCAGGAAGTGACGATGTTAGATTTCCACTGTACCACGCGGGCTTCAGCCATTACTCAGATAAGTCAAGATGGCGGCACGCATCACATCTCAGTGAGACCACAGCCGCACTTGTCCATTGTGGGAGCTTAAGAAGCATTATCTGTAAGTTGTTTATATTCCTATAATATTGGAAATGCTGTTGTAATGTTGGAATGACCGTTATAGCAATGTAAATGCCTTTATGGTGCCGTTAAGTTGTTGTAGTAAATACGAGGCCTAGTTAGTAACGAAGCCTGTGACTTTCCTTATTGTGGATGTTACTTGTGATTTAGTAGGTCGAGTCAGACTTGTGCCTATGTTGCGATCCTGAGAGTGATGACGACGTATCTCATCCACAGTTTAGTGTTAAGTGTAATGCTGTACATTTGGGGTGCAGTGGGATGAATACACTAATAGCCTGTATGCAACGCACCAGCTTGTGCCTTTGTCTAGTTGTTCAGGGGTAATGTGGGGGCCTGGTCCTTCCAGGATCTATTGTTATCTGAGACAATGTTTTGATGCTGTGGTGTTCATTGTGTGGGTGTTTCCGAATTATAACAGATGCTGTATCTGTGTTTTCTCACCAGTTTTATCTGTTACAATCAATAAATGACGATCGGAGTTGGACGGTCATCCTGGCTTCGAGGGTTTATTGAACACATGGTTGTCTACTCGACTAGCGGTGCAATGCAGCGCACAGCGAGGCCGAGATATTCCCCACAAACGTTGCTTCTGTGACCAGGACTTTACGTGAAGGAATAACACAAGTGCCCACCACGTTTTCTCATTGAAAATAGGTACATTTCAAAATAACACTTACTACCCAGGAACAACAAAAACACTTTCTTTTGTATTACACAGTGTATTCACCCACCTTATGAGGTGTCCAATGAGGGAGGGCCTCGTTTCCACGGCTGTCGGGACGCGCGACGATGTCAAGACATAAAAAATTTACCCGTAAAAACAAAGTTTTTCACTATAAATCCTTTATATGCGTGGCGGCTAGAGTCCTCTCGTCCTCTGGCTTGAGATGGCTGCCACCTATGGGTCAGATGATTGCCTGGCAGCATTAAGCAATTGGTAATTAAATATTTAAAAAAATTCCTAAAAAGTGTAAAATTTTGCAAATTTTTTTTCACAAAGTGGGTTAAAAAACGACCGAAAGATTTGCACGGTCGTAAGCGTGCAAGCAAGCAAGCGAACTTAATATAAAGGATTTAAAAACTGAACGTCGATGGGAAGCCCAAGAAGGGTGGATATTAACACGTTCCGCTGATGTTGTGAATCGTGGCCAGGAATAGAACCCAGAGAGCTTGTCATTTGCAGTGATTCACTGTGGATGTATAATCTCATCTTGGTGCAGTTTTGAAAAGCTGCAAATGTGTGTGATGTGAATCTAAATTGTATTGTGGTGCACTCTCTCCACCACTGCCATACACAGACACAGGTCCCCCGTATAGTCTTTAACATGCTATTTGGGCAAGTGCTATTAGTGAGCAGCTATGAAGGCTGGAACAAAGGGTGATGTGAATAGCATTGCCCCTGGCCACCTTGATCCTCCCAGTGCTGATGTTTATACGCACTGCAACATTTAAGGCTGAGACGACCTAGGGGAGACCACCCAGGAGCAATTTAGATAATCACCACTGATGTTCGCTGCAGCCTGGAATGGAACGCGATTCAGTAGTGTCGTTAGCCACAGCCGGTGAACGACTACGCAAACGTGCTTAATCACATACCATGAACTCGCATCGCACGCTCTCGTGCACCCTCACTATCACAGTCGCACACACATGACCAGACTAATGCATGCGCTTTTCTCAACTTCTTGGCGCTGCTGAAATGAGCGCAACCCCAGGCAAGCGCACACGCAGACAACGAGCACTGCAGAACTCAACATAATAGCCGCCGATGTGGTGATCCGTACTCAACCCAACACTGCCTTCTTTGAGTTTCTCATTGAGCCAGCGAGCAATTTTCACGGCTCCCTTTTCCTGCCAGGGTAGCACCTTGATGAACACTTTAAAACAGTTTGTAATGTACTTTTTTTTGCACAGTCATCAGTACGTGTGCTGAGACCACCAAACTTGTTTCAAGTGAAACACCTTCTATAGCTCTGTGTTTTTCCTACACAGCCCAAGTTTCGTGGTTCGAATCCAGTGGCCAGCCTGATTCTTACTGCAGATTTAATAACGACAACAATACGCGCCGTCTGATTCACAGTTGATGTTAAAGATCCCCTGGCAGTATTTGCAAGTATAAGCCGTTGTGCACCATCGTCACGGTCCAAATTTGAAAATTATCTGCAAATTACTCAATAGGGAACGTACATAGAAATCAGAATATTTAAGGGGAGGAATCTGATGAGTTTATGAAGCTCTTTTTCACATATGTCCAGTAGCAACGGGTCAGTACGTTACAACAACAAACAGTACAAGAACACAATCGGAATGCAAGGTCTAGGAAAGGTAAACTAATCACTTAAAACAATATAGTAATACAACTAAGCTATTTTTTTTTATCTTACCAGTTAAAGCCCAATGGGCTGTTAACTTATTTTTTTTAAGCGACCTGGCCACAAATGATAGCTCAACAAAGTGGCTTATCAGTGCATCCTGCTGGAAGACTAATATCCAAGGTCACTCTTGCAAACTAGACTATCCTGGTATCTTGAGTTTTCACCTGCTTAAACAAAATAAACTTGAACCCACGTGTTCCAAGTTAACGGGAAACATTGGGCCAATGTTGACCCAATATTGCACTCGACTGGGCCAACCCGGTATGTGAACAATGACATAATTCACAGGGAACCACCCGGGTCATTCATAATTTTTTTTTTTTATTTAAGCAGCTGATGTCGTCCTAAAAGAGCATTATTGTTTTAATCTAGGGCTAACAGGCGAATAAGAAAAACATTACGATTTACTTCACACCCATGAATGCCATTAAATGGAAAATTACGTTTAAAATTGCACCGGTGCTTATAAACACGACCTCAAAGTACAATAACAAAGCATGCTAATAAGATAACCGTTGGCTCATGTATGCTTGCATTTAGAAATGCACATGCATAATGGTGAACATTTTATCATGTCATTGCTTAATATAGCGACTGGTGATAAAACACCGCTTTTGTCTTAGGAACAGTTGGAGTATTTTTTCCCTTGCAATGCAGCTTAGCGGAGGCTGTGTGCGGCAAGATTATAGCTAGCGAAGCAGAGGCCTCCCAATAGGAGGCTCTTGACAATTTAATTTAAAGTAATATCGAAATTAAGGCAACTCATAAAAGTGCTTGCGTTGTGCGCTCACTGCTTGTGTTTTCAATGCAGACTAAATTGTTCGTAAGGTAATTTTATAGACAGATTATTTTATTTCTGGCAATTATCAAAGGTGCATCTCTTCGAGTGGTTGCATAAGCTTTTGTACTAATACATATGCTATTTTATAACTATATGCAACTCATGTCTCAAGAGTTGTTACAAATTTCAGAATACTTGAATTACTTATGGCGATTCTATCGTAGTGCATGAGAACAAAAACGTTTTACTGGCTGGATTCCTGGCTGCCTGACTGGCACACAAACATGCAGACAAGTGCACGTCTGCGTTTATGACATCACAGCACACATGCATGGGCAGTGGCAGTTACACAAAAAGGAACCCAATTGATCCTCTGAGATCGATAACATAAGTAACATTGTGTAGAAGGTTCACAGTTATCGCATTGCGGGAATGGCTCCTGTCAAACCATTGTAGAAATTCCACCATATTGGCTCAGAGGTGCTCACGAAGAGGGGGTGCCATTCCTTGTTGGTTTGAGCAGGGGGGGGGGGTGGCACTTTGACTTGTCCAGTATTTGTCTGAATATAGCATGGCGGTGCGTGCCTGTATTTAGTCGCTCTGCAGGGTAGGGTTTTATGGATGGCCATGAGATAATAGTGTAGGCGAATGGGTTCACAAACCCATCTGTGAAAACCCTGGCATTCGATCCTCCATGCCGAACGCTCCTTTTTAAAAAGGAATTGATGAAACTTTCCATTGAAATTGTTTTGAGACTCGGCGAGGCTTTCGTAAGTGCATTATATTACGTCTAAGAGGGGATTACATATCAGCGGATTACCAACAATTTTTGAGAAACCAATTAGTAATGTAATGAGTCACCCCTCCAATAGCCCACAAATTGTCAACATTCTAGGTCACAATTCAATTTGTGAATCAATTCTATTTTGCCATTGTTCTGGGCGTAGAATCAATAATAACTGCTTGGTTTCAACAAACCGATCACACACACTACGAAGTAGATGAGTGGAATTTGTACATATCGCTAAGTAAGAGCCCATTGAGACTAAGAGTCTTCTGAGCAAAGGAGACCAGGATGAAAGCAACTAATTTAATTTGAAGTTTTCAATTGAAAATGCAATGCATGTATTAATGAACATCAGGGATCAATTTCAATCGATTGATTATTCCATCCATTAAACTTATGGATTTCTCCATGTGCTGGGAAGACTTTTCTGAGATTATTTCATTCTCTTGCTCGTTGTCAGTTTTTTGTACACCACAATGGTTCGCTAATGATTGAAGTGGTGCCTTGAAAAAAGAGATAGGAGAGATGATTTCCATCTGAGAGGCTCATCACAGCCGGGAAAGCACAGCCTGCTGCCTGTAAATTATAGGACAATTACTCCACTCGCCGCACTAATGAATAATAAGGCATCTCAATCACAAAAACCGCATGGTAGCGCTTTAATTTCAATCGAGATGGATTCTTGCCGCAATCATACGTTTTGGCAAAAAGGCCCTGCATGAAATAACTTTTAATTACTTCTCAACATATCCTGCCGTCCACTTGTGTCACGTCATATAGTACACCTGTGTGTGTTTGCCTATGTACAGTTGCTATCTATCCATAACAGAGGTTTTTGGGTTAGACAAAGCCAAATAGTAAGGGTTGTCACATAAACAAAATATGGCTATTCGTCACTAATCAGGACAACGGTGTGTTGGAGAGTAAACCCACGACATTTACCATTCAAGTACATTGTGGGCTTACTGTTCAACACACCGGTGTGCTGAACTAGTAACAAATTGGCATATATTGTTCACGTGACAAACCTTACTAATTGGCTGTGTCGGGTGGTGGCGTGTTTAACGACACATTTACGCGATCTGACACAAAACCTCATGGATAATCTCCATTTGAAGTTTTCGTGGCTCATGGACAATAATAATCTAGTTTTTTGCGCGCAATATTTTTCACAGGAAAATAACGGCATCGCCCACGTCTGCTGTTTGACAGCAAATAGCTTTAAGGACTCTATAATGGAGAATCCTCTTGACGTCCATTCTCTTGCTCCGGGACACGTTAAGGTGGCTTCAATAACGGCAATAAAACGACACGAACAACCACCAGCAGTAACATAAACCCCTCGTGTAAATGATAGTGTTTTGGTCGTAGGGGAATGGGTCGCCGTGCTTTGCGTTGCCGAAATTACTCTGGAACGGGATAATTATTCTTGCCAGCTCGCCACGGCAATCAAATTGGGGGTCAGTAAACAGTTCACACCCCCCCCCCCCAAAAAAAAAACTTTAATCACAAAAAACAACGCAAATGGGCGTGAAATACGTAGACTTTAAAGTGTCACGGCACTGTGCTTGTACAGGCCACCGGGACGGGACTAGTCATGCGTAATTGCGTTATGTGATCTCTCTCCAAACGTTTTAACATAATAATAACTTACAGCCGATGTGTCAATCCGCTAATGAACTCGGGCCTCCCCACAATTTTGGGTGATGGGTGTTGTTTGACCGTTCTTCACTACGATGGTTAGTGTGGGTTTGTGAAGGGAGAGCTTTGGACCAGTTCAGTTATCGCTCAGCATTGATGTTAGCCGTGGTCAGATATTTAACTCTGATCGCCAGGTTCACAATGTAGTTCGCTAAACACAGTGCAATTAATCTGTTGTAAAACTGTTATGTTATCCGACTCTCTGTTGTATTACATTACATTTCTAAGTATACTAGATGTGTGTTTCTATTTCATTTATACCTGATGATGATTGCTTGTGTTGCAATCTAAACGTCGTATGCTAGTGTTTAATTTATTATTTTCTCTTTATACGTTACTTTACCGAAAGAACCAAAGAGTAATCTGTGTATTTTGCCGATTTGTAAATGCATGGCTATTTGGAGACATTGCTTCTGCTTTACAACAATATTGTGTGCGACTATGCAACCAAGTTTCAGAGCATTGTTATGAGGTTACTATATATTCCAGGGTAACAACGGAATTTAATAAAACGTGTTTTTATCTTATCATTGTGTAGTAAGTATATATGGAGGCTTGACGACAGGATCGGAGGCACACTTATTTATTACACCAACACAGTTATTACAGGTCACTTGGCTACAGGGATTTCTCGACAGCTAACCCCTCTAGCCTATACCAACTCCTCCACTACGGGACTAGGGAAGGCTATCTGTCCCAGCTTGGTTAAGCTGGGATCCCGGCTCCCTGAGTCACCAGACCAGCTTCGTCTGGGCTCTCGGGGCCACGCCACCGGCTTGCCCTGGTCGGCCCTTAGAAGGACAGCGAGCCAGGGGAGCTCCGGGGCCTATACTAGCAGGTCTTCGTTATTCTCTGGTTAAAGCTGAGTCCCGACTCCCGAGCCTTTCAGCTCATCACCTTTTATAGGACTTGCCCCCAAGGGGGGGCCCGTGGGGGATACACATGCGGACGTCGGTGCGAGCGCCACCCTTGTGTACGGCCGTAACCCCGCCCCTTGTGTTTGTTGGCCATCCGTGGCCATGCATAATCACACCTCAACATTCGTAGCCATGCGCAATTACACCTCTACATCACCCCCCCCTGTACAGCTAGCAGCCGTCCCCGGCTGCAAAAAAAATCAGAATATAGGTGCATCCCTCACGAAAACCCCGTGTGTGTGTGCCTCGCGTAATTTTTTTAACAAGAACAAGAAAACCCCAACAGGAACAAGAAGAGGAAGAGAGAGAGAGAGAAAAAAAATAACCCGACGCACCCTCCCCGGATAAATACCCCAAAACCAACATATATATACGCTCCGGACGCCACCTTTCCCATTGTCCGCAAGGCCCCCCAACGGCCGACCTCACAACACCCCTTCCCTTTTGTCCGCAAGGCCCCCCAACGGCCGACCTCACAAAAGTCTGCGCGTTTTGGCGCGCGTTCTCGCGGCGGGCCCGTCACAAGGGCCCGTCCCGGCACGCTCAGTGACGGTTGTAGACGGTCCGGGTGCAAGAGGGTCAGGCGTCGCTGCCGAGTGACCCCCGACCCCTCCGGGAGGGGTTGGTGGGCGTGGGCCCGTCACTCCTGTTTCCCCTGGGGACGGAACAGTTGGCGTCAGGTTCGGCGAGTGCAGCGACGACGGGGAGTCGGCGACACCCTCACACGTTTGGCCATGCGTGTGTGTGTGTGAACCACGGGGCGGCGTGACGAATGGTTTTAACCTTGAGGGGTGCACATACCACCGGCGCCTCCCCCATTTGACGCGAACACATTGCGGCCGCAAAACCTGCACGACCTCCACTGGCCCCCGCCACGGCCGTACCAATTTCGACGAGGTTGCCAGCGGCACCTGAGGACAGTGCAACCACGCCCTGTCCCCTGGTTTCCATTTGACCACCTGCACCCGCCCCAACCGAAGCCTCTCGTTCGCCTTCTGGCGGAGTTCGGAATTTTGCACGGCCGCTTCCCGCGCCTCAGACAATTTAGCGATGTTAAATTTAACGTGTTCGGACAAGTTAGACTTCGCCTGGGGCGCCGAGAGCTTCAGCTGGGTCGCCACAGGGGGGTGAACCTCGCGCCCATACATTAAAAAGAAAGGGGAAAATCCGGTGGCCGCATGGGGAGCCATTCTGTAGGCCTGCAACACACCGGCTATACGGAGGTCCCAATCCGTCTGGGATATCGAGACCTGCTGGGACAGCATGGACGTGATGGTCCGATGCAGCCGTTCCACCATCCCGTCAGTTTGTGGGTGATACGAAGAGGTCCGAACCTTCTCCGTACCCAAGAGGTCGCACACCTCACGTAGGAGTTTACCAGAAAAATTCCTACCCTGGTCAGTAAGCAGCCATTCCGGAGCACCTTTGTCGAGGACATAGCCCTGGACAAAGGCCTCCGCGATGGCTGCTGCCGACTGGTTCGCCAGGGGCCAGGCCATAGGCCATCTCGTGAAGTATTCAACCCCCGTTAGTAAATACCTATTGCCCCTGGGCGTAGCGGGAAATGGGCCAAGTATGTCCAGAGCGACGAGCTCGTTAACCCGGGAAACTTTTATGGACTGCAGCGGAGGGTTGGACCCCCTCGCAGGCGGCTTCCTCTGCGCGCATTGCGTGCATGACCCCAAGAGATCCCCCACGTCCTTTTCCATGCCCGGCCAGAAGAAATCCAGCTGGAGCGTGGCAAAGGTCTTGTGAACCCCCAAGTGCAGAAGCCGCTCATGAACAGCCCATACCACCTTACCCCTTAAAGCAGCAGGCACCACAAGCCGCTGGCGCCGGGTTTTTCCATCCCAGTGCATCAAAAGACCCTGGAACAACCCCCACGAGTCAACGTTTTCCACCCCCTGACCAGCCCCCCCGACGCGACGGCGCAAAGCGAGGAGGGAGGTGTCCTCCATTTGGAGGCGTCCCCATTCCGCGACCGGCAACCCCAGCAACGAATCCCTCCCTTCTTGCTCGATAGGACCCGAAGCCGAAGGTGCATCGGCAGCGGCCACGAGGACCGAATCGGTGGTGACGTTCGGGGGCCTACAACGCCCCGAACCCAACAGGCACGCGCACTCCGAAGTGGGTGGCAATCGTGACAGGGCGTCAGCGTTCGTGTGGCGGACACCCTTACGATATGTGGTGACAAAGTCATAGTCTTGGAGGATCTCCAACCATCGAGACAACTGGCCCGATGGTTGTTGAACCCGCAGGGCGTACTGTAGGGCCGCATGATCTGTACGGACGGTGAACCGCCGACCGTACAGATACGGGCGGTACTGCTGAATGAAATAAACAATCGCCAATAATTCCCGACGGGTAACGCAGTACCGCTGTTCGGCTGGAGACAGTACCCGACTACCGTAAGCCACCACATGCTCTACGCCCCCAATGAGCTGGGACAGCACGCCCCCGATGCCCGTGTTACTTGCGTCAGTATCGAGCAAGAAGGGTTGTGAAAAATCGGGGTAATTCAACGGCGGAGCCCCCACCAAAGCATTCCGGAGGGCGCGAAAAGCAGTCTCCTCCTCCGGCCCCCAATGAAACCTGACTCCCTTGGACGTCAAGGCATGCAATGGTTTCGCAATCGTAGCGAAGTCAGCCACAAATCGTCGATAATACGACGCGAACCCAATGAAACTCCTGACCTCTCCCACCGAGGTGGGAGTCGGCCAGGAGCTGACGCATTCCGTTTTGGCGGGATCAGTGGATATCCCCGAGCGCCCAACAATGTGACCCAAATATCGCACCGATTCGCGGAGTAAATGGCACTTCTGCGGTTTAAATTTCAAATTGGCAGCCCGCATTTTGAGAAAAACAGCACGCAACCTCTGGAGGTGTTCCTCGAAGGATTTGCTAAAGACGATGACATCGTCTAAGTAAATCAAACACGAATCCCATTGCAAACCTGCCAAGACCAATTCCATTAACCGCTGAAAAGTTGCCGGCGCAGAATGTAAACCCATCGGCAAGCGGTTAAATTGGAAGAGACCTTGCGGTGTCCGAAAAGCAGTCTTAGGTTTTGATTCGTCATCCAGAGGAAGCTGCCAGAATCCAGATAGCAAATCGAGGGTGGAAAAGAATCGCGCCCCCGCCAAGGCATCGAGCGACTCATCCATTCGAGGAAGCGGGTACGCATCTGCCACAGAGATTTTGTTCAGACGCCGAAAGTCGACACAAAACCGCAGTGAGCCGTCGTGTTTTTTCACCAAAATGATCGGCGCGCCCCACGGGCTGTTGGAAGGGGAAATGATATCGGCGGCTAGCATGTCATCAACAGCCGATTTGACATGATCCTTTTCGGCGGGACTCAACCGAAAGGGATTTTGGCGGATTGGCGCGCTGTCACCCGTGTCAATATGGTGTCGCAGCAATTTAGTACAACCAATATCAAATTTGTGTTGACTAAAAACGTCAGCAAATTCGCTCAGGAGAACTCGCAGCTGCGCGCGCTGCGAGTCGGACAGGTCCACTGAACCCGCGCAAAGCGCATCCAACCATCCGTCATCACAGTCCGAATGCGGTCGCGACGGAGGATCGGTGGATACCTGACCCACGAGTGGTTCCTCATAGGGTACCGGCGTTGCGTGTGCAAGCACGGTCCCTTGAGGAACCACGGCCGTTCGCGATCCCACATTAAGGACTGCAATGAAGGGGTCCCCATCCCCTCTCACCATGGTCTGAGCCGCGAGCAAATCGGGTCCATTTACCCCGGCCCGAGATGGTCCCAACAAGACCCCCCGATCCGCAACCCCTTCATTAAACGGCCGACGCAACCTAAGAGGGACGAGCATCTGAGCCCCCGGAGGCACGCGCACAGTTTTTGTGACGAGCGCCTGCACAGTAGCAAACGCCCGACGCTCCGTGGTGGGGGAAGACAGAAATGTAACGCGTCGGCCCGATGGGAGCTCAATGCACCCTTGGTCAATAAGGATGCGGATGGGCATTTTGGCCAGAAAATCCGTCCCCAACAGGCACGGAACCCCGAGTGAGGAGGAAACCAAAACAGGCCCGGATAATTTAATGTCCCCAATGCAGATAGTGGCGCGGATTTGGCCAATAATGCCCAGAGAGCCCCCGTTAGCGGCATAGCACGGCACATCAACAGGGAGCAAGGGACGACTTTGAACGGGAAGGATGTTATAAATTAAATCAGATATAATGGTCGCCGATGCCCCTGTGTCAATTAAAATCCGCACCTCTACCCCATCAATGTGACCGACCACGACCGATGATCCCGCCGACGCAGCAACGACACGATGGGCGAGCTCCGACCACTGACCCGGTTGGAGCGCCCGCCGCATTACCGAACAATCGCGCGCGACGGATGGGGAATTTGGAGCCCTGTTTAGTTGAGCGCGTGAGTGTGTGTCGGATGTGTGCGTGGGCCAAACGTGTGAGGTGCCGCGACTCGCCGTATTTCTCTGCTGGAGCTTGGGAGGAGACGGCGTGGCGTCCTGACGAGGTGTCGCCCCGCGCTGACGGGGAGCCCGGCATCCTGACGCAACGTGGCCTTGCAGGCCACAGTTGTAGCAGCGTGTGAGCGCCCCCGATGTCCTGGGCTGCTCCTGGCGGCTCGGTCCATTCCGAGCCTGTGGTGCCGCCGCTCTCCATTCCCCTCGCTGCTCCACCCCGCAGACCTCCTCCGATGGGAGGGCGGTAGCCGCCATGGCATGGCTGGCCGCCCCCTTTGCCGCCTTTCGACGAAGGGACCGCAAGCCCCCGTGGATGTGGCGCGCGACCAGCAGGGACGACATCTCTGCGTCGTCTTGAGCCAGGACGTTGACGTCCAGCTCATCAGCGAGTAGCAGCAGCTTCTCAGCCACCATGGCATCCACTCCTTCCTCGTCCATCCGTGGAAAAGCAGCCTTCGCCAGGGCCAGGAGAGCCGTCCGGAAGGCCAGGGGCGATTCGTTGGCGCCCCGATGCCGATCGTGGAACAGCTGCCTGCAGTCCGAAGGCGGCCCATAGACGGCTGACAGCAGCTGCAACGCCAGGTGTAGAGTGGCGCGCTTTTCCCTCGGCGCCGAGGTGAGGGTAGCCAGGGCGTCGTTGTCCAGCATCGCTGGCAGCGCGCGTAGAGCCTCGGCGTCCGACCAGTTCGCCATCTCTTGATGAGCGATGAACCGCCTCTTGAAGCCGCCCCAGTCTCCGTCAGCGCCGACGAATTCTTTAAGAGGCGGCAGACGCTGCTGTAAGGCGGCGTCCGTGGCTGCAGAACGCTCTCCGTCGCTCCCCGCCGATGATACAGTGTGGGCGGGCCGTGAGCATGGCATCGCCGGTCGCTCTGATGTTGACGCGCCGGCCGGCGTTGATGATGTCACGGCTTGTGCTTGGCGCTCAGCAGACACGTGACGCGGGCCGGCCCCGCCCACCGCTCGTACTGTAGAGATGGCGGGAAATTTGACCGCGAGCCGCGTCGGGGTGGCGGGAACCGTCGCCCCGCGCCGGCTGCCGTCGTCGACCCGCGCTGCTCCTCCAACCCCCAGCCGCGTGATCTCCTCCAACGCGGCGGCCGCGGCGTAGAGCAGGTCCGCCAGGCGGGAGTGGGCCAGCCGGAGTCCTTCGGCCGACGCATCCCCCTCCTCCTGTCGTAGCGGCGCGGGCGTACTCGGCCTTGGCTGCTCCGATTCGACCCCGGCCATCTCTGGTGGTGATTCGGCCCCGGCGTCTTCCATCTCCGACTCCCTGGTACGTGTCGTCCCTCGTGTGTCCATCGTTGGACGTTTACTTCTGACCCCAGATGTAGTAAGTATATATGGAGGCTTGACGACAGGATCGGAGGCACACTTATTTATTACACCAACACAGTTATTACAGGTCACTTGGCTACAGGGATTTCTCGACAGCTAACCCCTCTAGCCTATACCAACTCCTCCACTACGGGACTAGGGGAGGCTATCTGTCCCAGCTTGGTTAAGCTGGGATCCCGGCTCCCTGAGTCACCAGACCAGCTTCGTCTGGGCTCTCGGGGCCACGCCACCGGCTTGCCCTGGTCGGCCCTTAGAAGGACAGCGAGCCAGGGGAGCTCCGGGGCCTATACTAGCAGGTCTTCGTTCTTCTCTGGTTAAAGCTGAGTCCCGACTCCCGAGCCTTTCGGCTCATCACCTTTTATAGGACTTGCCCCCAAGGGGGGGCCCGTGGGGGATACACATGCGGACGTCGGTGCGAGCGCCACCCTTGTGTACGGCCGTAACCCCGCCCCTTGTGTTTGTTGGCCATCCGTGGCCATGCATAATCACACCTCAACATTCGTAGCCATGCGCAATTACACCTCTACAGTTGGTTCATTTAGTGCTTGATGAATCAGCTGATGGAAGATAAACCTTTGCTAAATCCGGCTTGCTTACATGGCTGATTGGCCTCTAAATTAATTGTCTATTATGTTGTTTCCAATAATCTTCATGAACAATATATATCGGTGTGTCTGTAGTTTTTCACGCGTTTTTTCTCTTTTCATGATTAGAGGAATTGTTGAGGCAACATTCTGTTACTGTGGTAATGAATCTCTGTGCAAAGAAGTAATGAATAGGTCCGCTAATTTTGTCCCAACAGCTGGTCCTGCTTTCCCTTTTTCCTTAATGAGATGGGCAGAGTTTACTCCCGTAAGTGTCACATATGGTACTTCATTTAAAAACACATTTCATTCCTGGGATATATGATTATTTTTAAATATATAAAACCGCGTAACATTCAGTGGACTAATTAAAAATATGCCTAATTTAAATATAAGGTTCCATCTCTCTCTAAGGGCTCAAAAGGTCAAAGTGATTAAAAAAAAAACTAAAATGAACACGAAAGCAGTAACTCGTCTTCCGTTTACAGTACTCGGGCAGTGGTGGAAATTCCATGGTCCTATGGTGGGAGCGAATTTTATGCATAAGGCCACCACAGTAGCGATGATAATAATACTAATTTCAACTAGTAACACACCGCAAATAAATGCACTCACTCTCACAGAGAGCGAGCGACAAGGAGGCGCAAGCAACCACAGGAAAGTGGCAAAATCAGTCGGGCAGTGAGCCAGCGCAAAATTCCTCCCCACAAGCTCTGCGGCCCTCTATATATGAAGGTGTCAGCCAATTGATACGCGTGTTTCAGTGTGGATGATGGCTGATGGTCTCGACTGCCGATGGGAATGCCAACGGAGGTGGAAACCATCGCCGGAGGTGGAGTGATATGATTGGCTCATTAGCAGCAGCTTGAAGGATTGTTGCATCATTCGACCCGTGAGGGATGACAACAAACTTGGGGAGGCCTTCATGCAGCACTTGGGTATATTATGGCTGAGATTGGTGAAAATGATGATGATTTATTGGCTTAGACCATCAACCTATATAAATTTGAGTACCAAGTTTAATCTCGGGTGTCTAAAACCCAGATTTAAACTCATGATCCCAGCCAATGCCTGTATGATAATTTGTGAACTCAATAACCCATTATTCTGTTCTACAACCTTGTTAGACAGCCCTAGGCCATAGCATGCGCAGTATAGTAACCTTTAAATACACAACCACATTTGGTACTTGTGCCAATCTTATAACACAGGCTATCACGAAGGTGCGACGGGCCTGCTTCGTAAGCGTCCCCTTCCCTCAACTGATTTCTCTGACGTATGCTAATTCTCGTGTTTTATCGCATTTGCCAAAAAAATAATGACACAATAAACAAAGCTCGCCTTAAAGACACAGAACAAGGTAGACAAAAACGACAAGCTGAAATAACCGGTCGGGTTATAAGGCTAGCTCGGAATACATTTCCATATCCCTTTCAGAGGTGGGCCTCTGTTTACACAGGTCTCCAGCATCGCTGCGAGGCATGCATGTTTACAAATTGCCGGTCGCATGGCAACCGACAGCATAGTGCTGCTTGTGGGAGATTGTTTCCAAATTTGCATCCGCAAATAACCACCTGTGAAGGGAGCTACCTTTGGGATGTTGTTAACGTGCCGTAAATCGAGACGGATCCGTTCGGCTGCGTGCAAGATGAACTGGGCCACGGAACTAGTTCATTGGGACCAAAGGTGGCTGGGGGCAGTGGAGGTCACTGTTATACGTGACCCAGTTGCAGAAGTATTTCACTGCCTCATATAAATCATGGCAGGCGCACTTTTTTCTTTTAAGAATTCCACCGGTTGAAGATGGTCCATCTTGTTTACTTGTGATAATTAGAGATTCTGCGATTTTACTCAAACAAGCATAGCTAGCATTCCTGGACCAATGCAATGCAATGTGTATTTATATAGTATATGAATGTGAACGCATCCCAAGACACAGTACAGAGAGAGTGGGCATATTTATTTTATAAAGATAGGCAGTCAGTCATTGGCAGGGCTACAAATTAAGATTCAGCCTGGGATTGAACAAGGGCATGGAGTCGACAGCACTGATGGTGGGAGGAAAATTGTTCCAGACCCTATGGGCAGCAGAAGAGAATGATCAATTTCCCACCAAGCAAAGGTTGAATAGGGCTGTATTCTTCATTGCAAGGCCTGCAGGCCACTAGTGCACCTGGTGGATTTGAGTGCTGTCCCTAACGTGCGGCCCCCGACAATACACAACGAGTGAAAACGCCCCCATCATCATCATCATGCTGCGGTCAATCCCAAATGGTTTCTAATGCGTGGCGGACCTCACACCGATGTATTATCGGCGAAGATGGCCTCCGTCTAAAAAAATTCGTGAAGACCACTGATCTAAGGCCTTGGTTGCTGGCGTGGAGAAAATGTGAAGGGGGGAAGTAGGTTAAGATGAGAGGGGAGAGGTAGGCAGGGGTGAGCTCATGGAGGAACTTAAACACTGGGAGAGAGATCTTCAAATTGAGGGAGGAACAGATTGAAAGCCAGTGGAGTGATTCGAGTATTGGGGCACCCGTGGTGATGAGTCTGGCAGCGGCATTTTGGATCATGTGGAGTGTGGCGATGAGGGATTTGGGGAGGCTATCGAGGAGAGAGTTGCAGTTGCCAAGTCAAGATACGATGAAGGTATCGATGAGAGTCTGATCGGCAGCTGAGGTAAGCAAATAGCAGATGAAGAGGGGATGTTGCTGAGATGAAGGTATGTGGTCTTACAGATTTGACATGTGTGCGAATAAAAACGGTTTAGATCAATGAAAACGTTTCACACTTTCTTCACGCATGTAATGTCAGTGAATGCCCAATGTGAAGCCTTCACTGAGCAGTACTTTTATTTTGGCAACGTTTAGCTGGAGGAAGTTAGGACCAATCCGTGGTCAGACCATGTCAAGGTAGGATGGTGAGGTTGGGTTCATGGAGTCAATGGCGATATATAGCACGGGGCATCATCTGCATAGAAAATATGGTTGACATGAAACTTTTTTATTTTATTTTACCAAGTAAAGCCCACTGAGCTATACAGCTCTTTTTCAAATTTGACCTGGCCACAAATGATAACTCAACACAGTGGCTGATAATGTGGGAATTTATAGCAGCAACCCAATAATCTAAACGAATGTTTCTAAAGGTGGAGGAAAAAAGCAGAGCACCTGGAGTAAAATCCACGTGACCACAGGGAGAGAGACACGCAGACTCCAAATATACAGGCGTCGGGATCGATCCCACGACCTCCTGCATACCAGACGAGGGAGATAACATCTCACCACCGCAGCACCCCAAAACACTTCCAGTGATGTTGTCATATACGAGGAGATAAATGGAGAAGAGCAGGGGCCTAATGATGGAACTTGGGAGATGCACATAGCACAGGGGTTTGTGAGCGGAACAGTCTTTACATGAACATGTAGAGTGAACAGTTTTAGAGGCATGAGCAGAATCGTCTGATAAGCTTGTTGGAGATGCCTACATAGTTGTGAAGATGCCTAAGGAGGATGGAGTGGTCTATGGTGTCAGCAGCAGAAAGATCTTGGAGAACTAGGAGCGAGGGTGCCAAATTCCCCCCAAAGCTCTGCGGTCCTCTATGTACCGAGGTCTTATTAGCTAATTAATGAGTGTTTACATGTGGAAAGAAATTAGAGAATTTGGTTAAAAAACTCATATGTGAGGCAGGGCCCAATTAAATTTGTAGGCCTCTGGGCTACAGGTACTGTGAGGCCCCCAGTAATATTTTCAAAAGGAAAACAAAGTTAAAGAAAAATATCATGTATTTTTACAAGGCTAACAACAACATAAAATTCAGCATTCACAAGTGAAATAACTTTTCACTTCATCTCTGGAGGCCCTCCAGCTGGCAGAGGCCCCTGGGCTGCAGCCGCTAAAGCCCATGCCTCAATCCGGCCCTGATGTGAGGGGACAACGCTCTATCCCACATATATAGAGGAGAGAGAGTCCACATTTGTTGTACGGCCTTCACCTGGGAAGCCAGGGAACGACACCTCCTCGCCACCCGCGGGCAAGGAGTGTCACAACACTTGTCCGATGCACAAACCCTCGTCTGCACAGTGCTGGAATACAGGCGTGCACCGCCACTGCCTGACTATAAAATGAGGGATGAGTTTTGTGAGCAGAAAATTTTACGTTCGAGATGACTGTAGTGATGTAGGTCATGGTGACAAACTGGAGGATGTCATGAATAGGTGGTGGGGAGACAGAAAGACAGGCATGAAGAGGAGAAAAGTTCGACACCAGAATTATCTCTGTGGTCTACTCGACCTTTTCGGAGACATATGAGGCGAGTGTTTCACACTTGGCAGCTGACAGCAAGTGAACGAAATCATACTTTGGGGATTGCAGGAGGAATCTGTCGAGTGAAAAGGGGTTTGTTGTTTTCCAGCACAATTTCAAAATCTGAGCAGATCGTGTGTCTTTTGGACACTGCCAGATTTGACTGATACAATTGTATGCGATGATGAAGATGGTCGTGATCTCAACCCAATTAAGTCACATCCCAGTCTTACAGTTACCAGATGCCCACTGTGGTTTGTAAAGGACATACACTGGCCGTGTGTGTAACTCATAAGCAGCTCACTAGAGTAGCCATCCATGGACAAAAAAAAACAAATAGCAGGCAACAAACAATTATGCTGCATGTGACCAGTACTTGGCCGTAACAGAATTTCCTTACGATACCACATGGCAGATGCATGTTAATATATTGATATTGAACTTCTTTCGCACCACACGTCGTCAACCGTGCTAATCGGAGGTGCGGGGGAAGGGAAACAAACTAAATACAAATAAGTTCTAAAGACATTTGTTGTCAATCCGGATTATTTAAAAGTTCATCGCTCCAGCGGATTCCTAATATTGGTAGGAAGAGCGTTGCAGAAGGCCGCAACAGCACATCAGGAATTGCGCGATGCAGTGAACGTCTTTGTTTGATGGCCAGCCAAAAGTTGCTGCTGCAAGGATGACCGGAGTTCGCATGGTGGTGTACAGGGGACTGTGGTGTGTTGCTCACCCACTAAAAACCCAACACAAGAGCATGGTCCTCGAAGAAAAGTGTTTCCGGCAAAATTGATGGCGACGCGCCATTCCAAAAAACTACTGCCATGATTCAGCCTTCACATGGAGGGTAGGCGGAAAGACGTGCAAGCGAGCAAACGTGAACGATTATTATTTTTTTGCTCGCTGTGTTTAATTCAGCGCAGTTGTGAATATAACCTCACCCTTTCACGAACAGTATCTTTCTTCATAATCAACGTTTTTGGGTTTAGATCGCGTTATTTATAAATGTGTCGTAATTGAAGCGTGAAACCACAACATTTACAATTTGAGTGCTCAAATTGTAAATGTTGTGGTTTCACGCTTCAACACACCGGTGGGCTAAAGCAGTGAACTATTTGTCCTTTGTCAACGTGACACTTTTTTACTGATTGGCCGTGTCGGGTGGTCGAGGGTTACGACACATTTATAAATAACGCGATCTAAACCCCAAAACGTTGATTATGAATAATATTGGTCGCGAAAGTCTGCGTTTTAAACAGTATCTTTTTATTTACAGACCGGGTGCAGATTTCTGCAGCTGCTAAGCAGTGGCATTCATCCTTGGAGCGCACTTGCGGCCGATGCGTGCTACATTGCACAGCGATCACTCGTGGGGTTTGGTGGAGCTGCCGTCCTGCAATGACACGTTGCTGGCTGGATGCCCTGCACCCTTGAGAACAATACTCCCCTGCTATAATCATTATTATCGAATTAACTTCCCCGGATCTATGCATGCGTGGTGTCCTCTGCGTTTGTGACTTCGTGTCAGGGTGTGTGTGTGTGGGTGGGGAGCGGTGGTATAGTGGTCAGCGCTACGCTGCGCTACAAACCCGGCGAACCGAGCTCGATTCCTGCTCATGGCCAACACCTATGGGTGACGATTTTCCGATCGGGTCCTGGGCCTCCCCTACGTCGACTCAGCCCTAAATTAGTACATGGTGCGGTGTGTAAACATCGCCAATGGGGAGACAAAGGCGGCCGGGCGTGGTGTTGGTCACCCACCCTCTTGTGTGCCGTGCCCGCCTTCATAGGTGCTCGCTAACAGCACTTGCCCCAACAGTCTGTTACAAGCTACACGGGGGATCTCTGTCTTTGTTCGGAATGGTGGGGTGTAGCAGTTAGCGCAGTGTGCTATGAGCCCAGCCACCTGAGCTGGATTACCCAGCTACATTCGACATCACTGATGATTATCTGAACTGGTACTGGGCCTCCCCTAGTTTGCCTTGGCCTCAAATGTGCACCTGGGGCATTGTGTAAACATCAGCATGGGCGGGTGGTTTGAAGTCGGGTGATAAGCCACACCATCCCTTTGTGTGCTATGCCAGCCTTCACAATTGCTCGCGAACAGCACAGGCCCCGACAGTCAGCACGACTATGAAGGAGACTGTTTTAGCCACTGTCCGTTGCTGTTTGGGCGAGTGTGTGTTTGTCGGAGTGTTCGGCATCGCGCAATACAAACTCAGAGATGAGAGTTTGATTCCTGGCCACAGATGACAGCAATGGAAATTGGAATATGAACCTGTCCCTCGGGCCTGTGTCCAGCACTGGGGAGACAAAGACGGACAGAAATTACGCTCGCCACACAACAGCCACCCGTGTGTGCTCCACTGACCTCAAAAAGATGGTCACTAACAGAATGTGTGGAATAGTCTGTAAGGCTATTTGGAGTATATGTGTATTTTGTGTGATGGGTGTCCTGTCATCCCAGCAATGCTGACAACCCAGGTTATTTTCCCCGCCATACACGTAAAAAGCAGCAAGTGGCTGCTGAACCTCTATAAACCTCCCCTAGGCTAACGCAGTCTGGGATCAAGGCCAGGAGGCCCGTGTCAAGGACAGTGAAGGCCACATCCTCGAGCTTGGCTGATGAGCGACAGTAAACAAAGCTCGTGTTACAGTAGAACTACTGGCAGGACTATATTTTTTCATGAATTACATCCGATGAACCACTTCGCCAACGACATTTGGACAAAACGTCGTTTTCATTACAATACTATTGCAATCAGCCATCCGTCAATATTTTGACATTTGTATTCGAGTTGTCATGAGAAATCTCACCCGTCCAGTTTTAAAGCTCACGGTCCCTCGAAGTCCTTTGACTGAGGACACCGAAAGGCCAAGGTCAAGACGAGACCCGTGAACGCCCTCAAGCCGGCCGCAAGACTGAGGTCTGGTCTCGAGCACCCACGACTACGTTGACTTGGCTTAAACTAAGTACCGGGCGGCGATTAAATCGACGTCGCTACTGAGAAGGTGGACGCCATGGCCAAAATCTTGTCTGCTGTGACGACCGCAATAGATGCTCGCCAAAACGTTTGCACCAGAAATTCATACAATTAAACATTGGGGGCCTTTTTATATAGTAATGCTGCGTAAAACAAATCTGTGGTTTATCTAGGAAATCATCATTTAGAATCATGACTGTATATATTGTTATTAATTTTAATTGAAATTTTTGGTCTCATCCCCCCCCCCCCCCAAAAAAAAGTGTTTGCTGATTGTGGTTCTTATCCCCGACCCACTGAGGCCACCTTTTGCTGGCTTAGGGTGATTGGCCTATTGTGGATTTTTAAATAACGTGTTGTGAACGTTGCGTGAAAACCTAGATGGGAGGACAAGACTCAAGGTCTGCACAGGCAGGTTCACAAACCCATTTGCTGTACTGCCATCTCTTGGCCATCTGTGAGAGTTACCAAAGTGCTTCATTACAAAGCCATAGCATTACCTGAAGCTTTTAACAAAGAAAAAAAAGTACTTCCTCTTAACTGGACAAATGTTAAAAGAAATATAACATGTTAGAGTTGAGCATTTCATTTTCCTGATTAGCACTTATAAGGGTCGTGCTGTCCAGGATGATTTGAGTATGGTTCATTAAAGCTGGAGATACTCATGACACTTACTGTTCCAATATAATCACTCCTATAAATACGGTCTATTATAATCTAGGGAGATTAGAATAACGGCTTCAATACGTTGCTAATATTAGATTGGTTTGACCTTTTTTGTGGTAATCTCATTTTCATATCTCTGTGACAACCCTTCATTTGCGTATTTGCATGCGTGTCGTATTCAAAGATACATTTTCACGTCACGCTTTGAACATTTTATCGATATTTACCGGGTAGAGCAGTGGCTCAGTGGTTTGTTCGAACCAGAGTTCGATTCCCACAGCTGGGAATTGAACTCCGAGATAACTCAACCAGTTCTGGATTATCTAATGACCAGCGTGGGTGAAATATGATTGACTAACGTGGCGTAGGAAGGACTTCATGTAGCAGTGGAAAAGTTATGTTGGCATCTGTGCCCTTAAAAAAACCGCAGGTTACTAAACTTTGCAATCGTAGCCCATGGTGAGCATAGTCGCTATATATTTTGGCCCAACGATAAATTCACCTTTCAAAAATCATCATATTAGTTATTTACTTGGCATTTGCAAGAAGCATAGAGCGGAAGATGTCAGTGGCATAACTCATTTCAAATTTGTTTAGGAATGTACAGGATAGCAGTCACTTGATCAAGTATTTTCCATCATATTTGACATCTATTTATATCCATAAACATCAGCCGTTATCTGTCCACTGTTGGAGGATGGTCTACCCACGTAGTCGCCAGCCATTCTGGCTCTGCACTGCACTCTTCACCTCGCTCCTGCATATGTACGTTGAACTTATTTCACATTGGGTTGAGCAACACACTTAATGGGCTTACTTGGTCCAATGACTGAATGACAATTGTGTATTTTTAAGTGTTTAGCATGGGACTTACATGACTATTGACCTTTAGGATGAACAATTGACCTCAGGGCTGTGACTTTTTTGGCCCTAAATTTGAAAAGTTTGGTTCTTGAATTGTACTGGTTAGAATCACAGGCTCGACTGTATCATTTGCCTAAATTCAACTTTAAAATCTTTAAATATAATCGCCTGTAGCTCAGTCATTCCATTCCGACTTTATATATGTACTAGATATGCATGCATAATGCAAAAATAGGTACAGTGTATTTTATTAATACACACAATACATTTCCTTTCCAGTTGCATTGATTATATGCAACGTGTTTTTTTAGTTTGACTCCAGGCATTGTGGTTTACACCCAAACACATAAAGCATTCCTGAATCATTTCGCCGACCATCACTCAGAAGACTCTACTGAACAACACTCGAAATTAGTGTTTCCCCTATTCTGATTAAGCTATCGGCATTATGAGATGAAGAATCCATTCGGAACTTTCGTCGAGCAGTGCATTGAAGGGATCCACAGAAGAAGATATCGCAGAACTGTTTCAGAACCTATGGGAACCTCATTTTCCAGTAAAAATATGATAATTGGTTTTTTACCCTTCTATCTGGCAACAAAACTGACACCTTTTTACAAGGAGTCATGTTTGCATAGACCACAATACCTGCAGTCATAATGCAAACAAAAAACATAACTCTGATAATGTGCACTGTCCTTGAAGGAAAGCTGTCTCGGGTGTGGACCAATCAACTTCAAGGACAGTGCACATTATCAGTTATGTTTTTTGTTTGCATTATGACTGCAGGTATTGTGGTCTATGCAAACATGACTCCTTGTAAAAAGGTGTCAGTTTTGTTGCCAGATAGAAGGGTAAAAAACCGATTATCATGTTTCAGAACCTATTCAAGTGACCCCTTCTTCACGTTAAGGACACGCTTTCCAAGCCGCCTTGCTGCGTGCTAGTCAAACCGATATGTGTACCATTCAGAGCTCAAATTCAGAAAAAATGAAGTGCAAAATGAGATATTATATGATGCACATTTTTTGTTGTTGCTGTATGCGGCCATTGTTGACCTGGCTGAGAACATAATCTCGCGACACTTGACTGAACAAGACAGACTCTTTAAGCTCAGTAGTGAGGTCTTCCTGTGTAAATAAGGCATGTTATTCGTTTAGAAATCTCTATACAGACACTTAGAACTGTATCAATTTATAAATGTGTGTGTGCGCGCGTGTGTTACGCTGAGGCAATAGGCCATTACAGCCCTTTAAGTGGCCAGCCGTCCCATGCCATGACTTCACTCCGCTTGAGATAAAAGGCCCCTGCCCAGGTATTGACCGAATCCTCAGCCACAGAGGCAACATTGATCGATGCGTAGACTATATGATCAACCTGAGCGTGGTACACGTGCTCGCTGAGCCATGTGCGGGCCCCGGGCAGGTCTTAAATGGAGAATTTGTACGCTTGGGCTGTGAAATAGGGTCCCCCGTGGTTTTTGGAAGCCCTCCATGATGAGGCTTGAGTGCTGTATTAAATCAAAAGGCTATGCTCTCCCACGCGTGGCCAGGGTTGGGTCGCGGCAGATAATCTGTTGCCGGGTAATGCCTTCTCAGGACAAGGCTGTGCGTGTCTTCAGCTACAACGGAACTATATTTTTTTCGATCGGGACGATACAATTGCGGTGGAGGAAGCAGTGCTGGTGGACAAGTGGACGCCGTTGTATGCAGGCGGTCGTGGGTTCGATCTCGACCCTGGTGCCTGTACGTTTGGTGTTTGCCAAGTCTCTCTTCCCGTGGTCACGGGGAATTTTCACCAGATCCTCCCGAGGTTTCCCTCCGCATTTTGCCTCCACATTTAAAAACACACATTTAGAGTATTTGCCTTCGATAAATTTCCACGCGATAAGCTTCTTCGTTAAGCAATCGTTTGTGACCATTCGCTTCTGGAATCGCGCTATATAGGTCAGTGGGCCTTATTTAGTAGAAAAAATGGTTTGGTTTCGTGTGTGTATCCCTGCTCAACAGGCATTGGTCGAAACTCGCCTTTGTTTAGTGGTTATGCTCCAGTGGTCCAAATTCCATGCTCCTCTGCTGGGATCCAACCCTCATAGGGAAACAGAATAGATACGCAGATAATGCTTACATTCTCCAAACCGATATTAATTATTGTTTTGTGTTATGTACTATATATAGAAAAACGCACAATAGACTTTCAACAAATGTATTATATACCTAACGTACAAAGGCAAGCAGTCATGCTGCTTATTGCTAGAGCCGAGTTATACGTCCTTAATTTTGAATCAAGGCTACATGTGCATTGATTCGCAATTGCATCAGCTGTAAAGGGAGCTCATATAATGTAGTCCTAACAAAACATAAATCTATCAAAAGACATTGCCTTCGCCTGCCTGCACTTAGCAAGCTCAAACAGGACTACATACATCAAGGCCTCCAAATGATTAGAGGAGGTATTTGCATCGGCTTTATTAAAGCAAGGGCTCTCCATGACCACACGGGTATACCTTGCATAACCCTACCGCCCAACGCAAACCTGTTTATATCGTGTCAATGCAGCAAGCGCTACGAAATAAAAGGAACACAGCGAGGGGCGCTTGCCGAGTAGCAGCCAGACCTCCGCTGACGACTTGCAAGCAAGGCCGCAATTATAATAAATATTGGGGGGGGGGGGGGACACACATTCCCCCCCCAATATTCAAATATGCTCAAAATGCCCCTCCCCCAATATATTGCTATAAAATAGATTTCTGTTAATACGATTGGTTGTACTTTATTAATCCCTAATCTCTGCCATTACATACGATGAAACAAGAAAAGGTAAAAAAACAGAGCAATGTAATACAATACACTATTAGACAGTATTGTAAAAAATAAATAAAAAGTCCATTTTATGTGTTAGGGAATTTTTTAATATTTTAGGCAGGAAATGGCAGGAAATTCGTTTTCAAATTTAGATTTTTTTTTCTGGGGGGGGAACTCAAGACCCCCTGGAAGATTTGGTCCTCCCCAATCTTGGCTTTATGGCCGCGGCCTTGCTTGCAAGCACCGATTTGGTTTACCTGACAAGCTGCACAAATAGTTAACCAGAACTAAAGCTTGACCTCCCGTTGAACCCAAGAAGTCTTCACCTCGCATCGACACCTCCGTCGCGATCAACATTAAATCCGGCCGTGCGCTGGTTACAGCTGTGCGGAGCTGCCCACCCCCGCTGCACAGAACTTAATTCGGAGCAACGCGAAAGAACATAAACATGAATTAATGGCAACAAAATGTATTTGCGTCCGCAATTTTAATCCAACGACGGGCGAGCTGTTGGGCACGCTGTGATTGATGGCGCCGAAATAAATGGGATTTTTTTGTTTGTTTGTTTGCATTCACTGGGGGTGGTTCGTCTTTTAGATCTCTATGGGACCCGCCGCTTCTCGCGCGAGACTCTGCGATTGTCCTCACAGTGCACGCGGGTAGACCCGCTCGTTGCAGGGCGATTTGTAATTATATAAAAGAAAGGCGAGGCGATGGGGGACGAAGCAATGGGGCCCGGGCAGCGCTAAGCTAAGCATCCACGCTGGAGCCGAAATCAGTTGCGCTCGTGCCAAAGTTACTGCGCACTCCTTGCTAGCCAGGCGAGATGGGTTCAACACCTGCCGATTTGATTCGCGAGGAGCTTAGCTGACGGTGGAGACCCAGCGTCGTGGTGGTTCGCACTTCGCACAACAGCCTCGGTGACCTGGGTTCAATTCCTGGCCGTGAACAGCATCGGCGGCGAGTGGTTTGCGAAGTCTGATTGGGCCTCCCCGATGCTGAGTTGGCCTCAAATGAGTATCGAGGAAGAGCGCGCGAGCATTGGTTGGTTGGACATTCACTGGCGCTTGCGACACAATATTCTCTCGTGTGCCGCACTGGCCTTAACTAGTGCCCGCTAACAGCACTCGCTCTGACAGGCTGTGAGACTAGACAATTGGATCTTTGGGTTGGTTGACGAGTGGTGATGTTCAACTGCATTGCGCCTGGGGCCTCGTGTCGGCAATAAACACGATGCTGATGGAGGTGGGATACCCCAGCTGACAAAAGGAGCAGAACTCCCGTAGTGGAATGGTTGAGCTAAAATGTAACTTTGCTCAGTCCATCACAATTGGCATGCTGGGGTGAGTTCAATAAGTAATCCTCTGCTTAGTAGCCCTGTGTTAGAAGTCACCGGTGGTTGCATTCAGGATATACTTGAGACCTGTCATCAGAATGTGGAATTTCTGCACACTAGCTTAAAACCAGCTACAGAGATGTGCACTTGCCAATGCCCAAACATTGATAATCCACACATGAATGCATCATTGGTAATGCTGCTGCTGCTTCGTTAGCAGTGGTACACAAGCGCCCATATGACTGTGGCCTTAAAAGGAAAACTATAATAGGTGACGTTTCAGGCATGACCCCTTCATAGCAGCTCCATGAAATCCGAATAGATGAGTATGAACAGATAAGCAAGACATTGTGTGTACTGTATACACGCACTCAGGCGCAGCATGCATGTTCACACATTTCCCGTGGACAAATGTACGCGTTGTGAGAACTAATTCAACGTACAGTCCTGCCTCGATCCAATGCCTTCACATGCCGTGTGAGTTTCAGAGGACTGCAACTGCCTTAGATATCACTTCGTCACCGACGCTAGGCCGTGTGCCAACCGCTGCACAATCGCTCTCCTTTCGAGCAATACTCAAGTCACGGTTACGTTGTCTAAACGTTGGGACCACGGCGAAATGAACACGCGTATGTGCACACGCAAGCGGAGTACGCGATGAAAAACGCACTCGTTACGCTAATTGTGTGGTACCGTCCAGACCTGTTTCAGATGGAAGATTTCCCCCACCCACTCCTCCACCCCCCAGTCGTGCATTCTTCGTCAATATTGTGAAATTGCTGTGGCCAGCAATTTATTACGGCAGAGAGGGGGGGGCGTGAAATTTAATTCGGAGCTGCTTATAAATTGAAACGTGCTTGCACCTCTGGACGTTAGGTGTCTCACACGGGGGGCGTGCAGAGGAGCAAGCCGTCCTTCAGCGGGCACGCCTGGACCCCCTTCCATCGCCGTCAGAAAGTACAAAAGGCGCTGAGATATGGTCCCGCTCAGTATGCGATGAAAAAAAAGTGTCGCTTCATTGAGCATGCAAAGTGTGCGTTCACTGTCTTAACTCGGGCACACTTTCAAACAGTTTTGCAAACAAGGATGGGACGCATTATCGATTTGTAACGCGTTACAAAATCGGGTTTGCAGAGTGTCGAGGTGGACATCCATCAATGAATGTTGTTCAATTTGCAAGTAAAGCTGGTGTGAACAAGCAAAACAACATTATGTGTGTTTGTAGTAGATGACGATTCGCTGAACTGGTTCTGGGCCTCCCCTAGGTCGGCTCAGCCTCATGAGTACCTGGTGTTGTGTGTCAACATCGCCACTCGTGTACTGTGCTGGCCTTCAGAGGTGCTCGCTAACAGGACTTGCCCCAAAAGGTTGGTAAGGCTATACAGGGATATTTGTCTTAGTCTTCTTTGTAATAGATGATCAATCATTAAGGACCTTCACGATGGTGGCCAAGACCATGTAAACATACTTGGCCGAGAGTACCAGCCATTCTATGTTCACCTTGGGGTGCTACGGGGATGTCCTCTGGCTCCTACATTATTTAACATTTTTCGACTACGTAGTTCGAGAAGCTTTCCATGGCTATACCAGAGGACTTTCCATCTGGTACAGATACAATGGGAGTCTGATCGAGGCTCAGGGTGTGGTTGCAAGATGACTCCCTGTTGGTCAGCCATGCTGATGATCT
This sequence comes from Lethenteron reissneri, assembly GCF_015708825.2. Taxonomy (NCBI): domain Eukaryota; kingdom Metazoa; phylum Chordata; class Hyperoartia; order Petromyzontiformes; family Petromyzontidae; genus Lethenteron; species Lethenteron reissneri. The sequence continues at coordinate 10,182,637 of NC_083808.1, forward strand.
GGCAATTGCTGCTCACTCCGAGAAGTTGGGGCCTCTGCTGCTGAACCTGGAGTGTGCCACTAAGAGGTGGGGCCTTCCAATCAGCCACACAAAAAACTAGCACCTGTCTGGGCATTTTGTGTAATGTACTTATGTATATTGAACTTCTTTCGCACTGTACGTAGCCAATCGTGATAACCCCCCCCCCCCTCAACTCCCTATGAGTAATGGGGAAATTGTGGAGAGTATGGAGAAGCTTCCGTACCTGGGCAGTGTGCTTTAAAACAGTTGTGGTTTTGTAGTGGCGTTACTCCGAATCAGTTGGGAGGCAGGAAGCACTGGCTTGTCATCAGCTGCGTAACGCTGTGTGGAAGCCACCTGATCTGTCGCTCCACACAAAGCGTTGGCTCTTCTTGGCCACAGTTATGACCTCCCTTCTCTCTGCTTGCAAAACGTGGACCCCTCAAATGGAACATCTGCGGTGGTTAGGGATATTCAGGCTGACCTGCCTATGATCCATCCTGTGCTTAACCAGGCAGGAGTGTGTGAGCTCACAAATCCTCGAAATATCTGGACACAGTCCCATCGGCAAGCTGCTTTGGCAGATAAGACTGTTGGCTGGGTCATATAGCCCGCATGCCCAGCCTCCGCATGCTGGATAGAGGGGCTAAATGAGCGCGGCATGGCCTAGAGAAGAGATGGGCTGATGTGGTACAGGAGGATATGGAGCTGTGTGTACTTACCGAAGACTGGTACCAGCAATATCAAAATCGGACTCTAATGGAGGAGGCACATGAAGATTACTACAACAGCGAAGGGTGGAGGAGCGGTGCTCACAACAACGAGTGGAGCACCGGGCAGCAAACATATTGCTCTCTCCATCGCTCACGTGCACACGCCGCTTTCACCAGTTTCCTCATTTTCTGTCGAGTCAACCTAGAGGTAGCCCCGGCCACCCTAAAAGACACCGGAGAGCTTCAGCAATACGATCGATAAGTGATATACACACGGTAAATTGTCACCGTGTGCTTTTTGAGTGAAGGGACAGTGACCATTTCTCTTAGCCATATCTGAGCTGGTCGTGGACACTCAATATTCCTTTGGTAAGGGATGTCAATCGCTGTTGACTTCTTGCAGGCAATCAGTACAGGAGAGAACGCGCCTTTTAAATAGAGTAAAAAAGTGCAACGTAACGGTGTGTGTGGGTTGAGAGAGTAGAGGCCTTTAACATCGTGAAGTCAAATTTCTATTTAAAGCTTTCGTGACTGCAGGGATTCATCTTCTTGGTTCTTTCGGTAAAGTCACGTAGAAGGTAAATAATAAAATATAAAATATCATAAAATAATTCTCACGACGTTTCGGCCACAACGCAAGCAGACGCTGTCTTCCCGACAGACCTGTTCTTCACCTGAGGACGGCTGCTTGCGTTGTGGCCGAAACGTCGTGAGAATTATTTTATGAGATTTATTTTTATTATTTTATTATTTCCCTTCTACGTGACTTTACCGAAAGAACCAAGAAGATCGTGAAGTCACTACGGATTCCTGGTCGCAGTGAACAGGTCCGCCCCCCCCTTCACTATCCTGCACTTAGCAGAGCAGTGAAGTATGGTCAAACGACTCCCATTACTGACATGGCATGGGGTGACCTTCATCCAGCAGTGGATTGGCAGCAGGCTGCAAGTTGTTGTTTTTGCATGGTTGCAAAGATGCTTGTAAATTGTTGAGTTCTTTGTATGGACATACATTGAACGGATTTTATGCTTTATCTCTCTCGCTATATATATACTTTTTCCCCAGGACAAGTAATATTTGTAACATAATACCGATAGGCCATAACTGTGCGGGTAATGATGGGTGAGCTGTTTTATTCAAATGGAGGCCATTACGTATTAATGCCGCCGCTATTTTGAAACAGAAACCATAATGCAGACATAAGACGCCTCTTTCATGCTTAATGTCTTGCCTTTGTGTGGGTGGATTTTCACGGCAGCGTTTTTATTTCCACTCTGTTTCAAAATTGAATTTTAAACACGAAAAAATAAATAACCGAAACCAGAATCGCCGCAAAGAAAGCGAGTGCATTTTTTGTAACTTTCTTACGTCATTTTGGTGCCAAATTTAAAGTTTCACATTCATTTTGTTTAACAAAGTGAGAACTCACGAAACCAGGATGAGTCTCATTCGCAAGAATGACCCGGGTCACCCACATTGACAAACACAATCACGTAAAATGAATCACAAAAAAAAACCAAATAGAAATCAGGGCAAAAACAATCACATTGAAAATAATGCTTCACATGCAATCAATATTTTTTTTGCAAAACCGAAAGGTTGCAGCCCTGTAATTGTTTGCTCACGCCCCTGCTGACGGAAAGGCCCTCTACTCGAGACCCTCCACGTGGTAATTTCGCCCTATTTTTCACAACGGCTAGCCAGAGAGCAGCTAAATGGATTGTTGTATTGTAGGACCGTGAGAGATAATGACAGCTTTGGGGGGGGGGGGGGGGGGGGGAGGCTTTTATCTAACAGTGGATTGATTATGACCAATGACGATGCTGACATGTAAAGTATTTGTGTGATAAATACCCTGCAACCCAACAACAATGTGTGTGTGTGTGTGTGCCGTGTCTGTGCAAGGCGCAGGTGTACGCAGCGCCTTGCTGGCGGGGGGACGCACATCCGACTTTGTTGTCCAGGGGTATTCATCCACCTTGCGTGACGGAGTACATCATGACAACGGTGTAAATGAAATAGGCAAAATAAGTTGATGGAAACAATCTAAACAAGCCTATGTCTCTATATCTTTGGCCTCTCGAGGTGCTGTGGGCAAAGGCCATTGATCAAAACGTGGCCTGTTAAATTTCGTTTTCATTTTAAGGCCGGCAGTGTTGTGGACAAATGTGTTTTTGTTTGCGTGTTGTTCCTTTATACGTATAAAAAGTACGCGTCTGCCTTAATCTTGAATCCTGTCGGTTTGAGGAATTGAAAGTGAATAACGTGTGCCTGCTTGTGCACACTGGGAGATTTTGCACAATAAATAAGGTGCGCCTTTCTCACAGAAGCCAATTATAAAGAAGATTATAAGTTATTCTGGACAGGTGATGGTGTGATATACCCATAAGAGGGTGTATCTTTTTTTCGTCAACCTTATTTCAGCATTTAATTGCCAGTGTCACAGCCACCCGACATAGCATTAATTTCACTTACATTGATTTCCTTAGCATGGGTACTGAAATAAAAGCACACACGCAGGCACGCAGAGGCATACGTCCATACAAACACATCTATTATTGAAATAGATTCCTGCAGTGCAGGGTTATTTATGAAAGTGTGCACACAAAAGCAATCAAACATCCATTTTGTGCAATGCTGCGCTAATTTTTAAAGGGTACAAATTACCCAAATATATTCGTATAGCATTTCATTTCCCGCATAGGGAGACATTACAGCTTCGTTCATGTTCAATGGGTTCTTTAACTACAAGGCCTACTGCTGTAAATGTGCCATTAGACGACAACTAAAAATTACGAGTTATACCTCCCAGAAAATGAAGTCATTGCCCCTTAATGGCTTCTACGATTTCACCATTGAAGAGGCTACACACATAATGCGTACCCAGAAAAGATGAAATAACATGGTTGAAAGAACGTGTGATCTTGTGCAGAAATTACACTGTACTAAAGCACCTGGTAAATGAGTAATCATTATTTAAATGTTTAAAAAAAGACAGAACTATTTTTTTTGCCGATTTCATTGCTACATCTCCATGGTGGGAAACCTGTCAGGTGTTTCTCCCTCCTTTGGCTGCCATTCCGCTGCTAGCCTCGGCCACCGGCTATAATACCCTCTAGTTATTTGTCCTGTTCAAGACCAGTTGCTGATATTTTTTTGAAAATGAAGTAAAAGTTTACAACCCATTGCCAATACATCGGTGGATGAAGCCCTTCCCACACGGTGTCGGCGATGAGGGTTATTTGACCATACTTCACCACGCTGGTTAGTGCGGGTGAATGAAAGGGGCTACCCAGGACCATTTCGGATATCTTTCACCACTGATGTTAGCCGGGACCAGTGATCGAGCTCAGGTTACCAGGTTCATAGGGCAGTGTGCTTATGAATGCACCACTGTGCACCACTATTCTTCCTACTTTACATCGACATACATGTGCATATAAATGTGGCTTTTATGACGCTGTATTATTTAACCTTATGCACACTGGGGATAAACTCATGACATGTTTATGTGTGCACTTAATCACCTTCTGGGTGGATAAATTAAGGCTCGGTGCAATGTCCGATAATAATAATTTACTCGGGAAAGCCTCATCGAGTCTCATTATGCAGTGGCACAGTGGGTAGAGCACGCTACACCGTGAATCCGGTGACCCAAATTCTATTCCCGGCCACGGCTAACATCGGTGGTGAGTGACACCAAAGCAGGCCCTGCTCTCCCCTTGCTCACTTCGCCAACCCACGCTGACCAATGTGGTGGGGCATGGTGATAAGGGGCCACCATGACCGAAATGGGCGTTCATCCGTCAGTCAATTGAAAATAGCTAGCATTTAAGTTCATCGTTTGTTTTCATTTTATTCAGCTAGACTTGCTTGGCACGTTTGCACGCGGAATGAAATCCGAGTAAACGAGATAACAAACCAAAAAATCCCTACGTAGGCGAGTGGCCTACTTGCTCTACTGCCTCGTCGGGTACTTGATGGTTTGATCTCCCATCCTCACGTGGCGAGCCCCCCCCAGGTGTCATCCGCGACCATTCACAAGCTCGTCCACGAGTGCGTCACGAGCTAAATCCGCCACTTGCCATGACAGGTGGGATGGCGCCGTCGTTGGCTTTCATTTCAGGCAGTAGAGCAAGTAGGTCACTCGCCTACGTGTGGATTTTTTGGTCTGTTATCTCGTTTACTCGGATTTCATTCCGCGTGCAAACGTCCCAAGCAAGTCAAGCTAAATAAAATAAAATAATACAAACCATTAAATTATCTTAATTTCTAGCTATTTTCAATCTAAAACCAGGGGACTTGTTGACGAAGTGATCAGTGGCTCACTGGCTCTCATTCGTGGTGTTGTGGTTGGGGTCCCCGCAGGTTGTCGTCGGGATAGACGGCACGCGTCGCAGCTGAGTGGGTGATCACACTTCGCGGCCAGTGGTTGAAGCAGCAAGTGTGGGCAGGTGGTGGTGGTGATGTTGGCTGTACTCGGCGTAGTCACTGAAAATTGAAACGGCGAACAACGCGTGCAGACAGCATGCCCAGGCTGCACCTGCTGTGCCGCTCGTTTGCTGTATTATACACGTCATGATGGACTCAATGTTTTGTTTGTAAAATTATGTAGTCACGCTTTGTGTTTACCATTTTTGTTTTACCAGTTCCCTATTCCCTTAATATGTAAAGCACGTACCGATAAATTTCATGTAAAGTTTTCGTGACTGCAGGGATTCATCTTCTTGGTTCTGTCGGTAAAGTCACGTAGAAGGGAAATAATAAAATAATAAAAATAAAACATAATAAAATTTCGATTTGAAGATTTCGTGACTGCAGGGATTCATCTTCTTGGTTCTTTCGGTAAAGTCACGTAGAAGGGAAGTAATACAATAATTAAAACAAAACATAATAAAATTTCGATTTAAAGCTTTTGTGACTGCAGGGATTCATCTTCTTGGTTCTTTCGGTAAAGTCACGTAGAAGGGAAGTAATACAATAATTAAAACAAAACGTAATAAATTTCGATTTAAAGCTTTCGTGACTGCAGGGATTCATCTTCTTGGTTCTTTCGGTAAAGTCACGTAGAAGGGAAGTAATACAATAATTAAAACAAAACATAATAAAATTTCGATTTAAAGCTTTCGTGACTGCAGGGATTCATCTTCTTGGTTCTTTCGGTAAAGTCACGTAGAAGGGAAATAATAAAATAATAAAAACAAAACATAATAAAATTTCGATTTAAAGCTTTCGTGACTGCAGGGATTCATCTTCTTGGTTCTTTCGGTAAAGTCACGTAGAAGGGAAGTAATAAAATAATACAAATAAAACATAATAAAATTTCGATTTAAAGCTTTCGTGACTGCAGGGATTCATCTTCTTGGTTCTTTCGGTAAAGTCACGTAGAAGGGAAGTAATAAAATAATACAAATTAAACATAATAAAATAATTCTCACGTTTCGGCCACAACTCAAGCAGCCGTCTTCAGGTGAAAACCAGGTCTGTCGAGGCGACAGCGTCATTCATTTTATTATTTTATTACTTCCCTTCTACGTGACTTTACCGAAAGAACCAAGAAGACACGTACCGATACTTGCCGTTTGTATCGCGCCCTCTTTAACCGTAATTGTAACTAAGATCTGTACTTGATAACATCTGTACCGTCGCAGGAAGCCAATACGATAGAGCCTACCAACTTATTGGACTGTACCTGCTGAAATAAATAACCGCTCTCTCTCTCAAATCAAATACTGTAGATGTGGCCAGTTTGGCTCCAAGGTCTCAGTGCGGAGCTGGTATCGGCTGAAATCCTCGGGTTGTACTTGGACAGCCGCCCATCATTAAACTGGACTCTGAAGTATTTTGAGTTGATGGCCTTAACTCGGTTTACCCATGACCGCGCAATAAAACGTTCAACTAAATTGTGGTTTTGTACTGAATTTGGCTAAATTCCGGCCTGAGAATTAAAAATACCGGTTTGCCTGCCATGTGACAAACATTTATCTGCAGAAGGGTGGGTGGGAAAGTCCTGCCCCATGGTGCAGAAAAGAGGTTGCTTGGAGAGATTTCAGAAATGAGGTCTTTGGTATCTCCTTCTTTGGTACCTACCTTCCGTGAAATGTTTTGAAATATGCGATGGGTAGTCTGCTCTGCGAGTGTTCAGATGGGATTATTTTTCATTTGACATCATGTCGGTAATAACCAATGTCAAATTCTGGGAAAAGACAAAAAAAGTCGCGATTTCACACAGATGTGCGTGTGATTTATGCGAGGAATATTTCATCATTTTCAAAAGCATGCCACGGGCACTGTTTTTTCCCTCGGGAAGATTATATTCCAGTGCTGTTCCTCGGTTTAGAGACATGCTGAGAGCTTAAAAAGCATCCACCCTGTATATGAATTTAAACTGAATGGAAAGTTGATTAAATTGAACAATCTCTGAACCTAGAAAAACAGAGAATGAAAAGAGAAAAATGTGCTTTTTGAAAAGTCCCCAAAATTTGGGCATTGCTGTGATGTTGGCACCCTGCAGTGAGAAATTTTTGAAACTCATTTTCCAGACCCACTCCCAAAGTACCATGTTGTGAATCCCACTTTTTGTGCAGTCGGAACAATTCTTCTTTTTTCGTACGGCTGCTGATGTAGATGCAGAGCGACGACTGCAATTTCACATTCAGGTAATCAAGCCAGATAACCGCGTCAGGAGCAGAAGAGTAGGCATCGCCGTGATGTCTCCTTCATATTTGTGGATCGGGCATTGCGTCGTTATACGTTGTTCTGTTCTGAATGACCACAATCGCACACTATTGGAGAGTTTTTTTTATTTTCTATTTGTGCATCAGGTATTCTCATCTGCCAGTTTGTGCGGATGCGGTTTAGGGTGGATCATGAGCTCCGTGGAAGATCGAACACAGAGGGATCTTCTGCGTTAGGTCTTTGACAACTAGATGTTTTGTTTGTGAGTTATTTTGAACTCCGTTCAGCTCCCCAAGCTTCATTGGGGTTAAATTGGCATTTAGGTGTCCAAGGTTAAGCGCATGAAGCAAATGTGAAAGGTGAAGGTGCAGCCCTTACTGACACCACTTCTGTAGAAGGGGCTCCTCAAGAGAAAGCTCGAGAGCTGCTTGAGAGGAGATTTGGTCTACTCTTCCACACGAGTCAGACAGCTTGGAAGATGACGAAGTACCCACACTTAACCCCACCCTGATCTGCCGATCAACTTACTGTGATGAACCCATTTATACTGCTGGGTGGACAGAACCGTGGTGGGTGGGTGGGTGGTTGTAATTTCAGAAACACTGGCCCATTCTTTTGACTGCCATGCCGGGAAGTTGAACTGGTGAATTCTGGATTGCAAGTCCAGTGTATGAACTCTTACACCAGGGCAGGATCTCGAGAGTAAACACACCTCGCCGATGTTGCAATGTATGATGGATTATGGGATCGCTTGATGCAATTGTGCATGGATCTCGAAGAGTGGAATGACAACTCCCATGCATTCAAGCTCAGAGATAGGATTTGAGAGTTAACACATTTTTCTTACATACATTTTTTACATTTTCATATTGCAATGAATACATAAAACTACATTTTCAAACTTTAATATGGACTTGTGTTGTTCAAATGTTGTCCATAAAAAAATGTATACTTAAGAGTAACTTGTAGATTGTGGCTTACTATAATGCACACAGTATCCATTGTGATTCAGCCAGGTGGTGCTGCGATTATAGTGGACGGCTTATAAGTTGGAAGTGTGAATTCAAACCCCAGTTAGGGGAAGGCACAGCCATTCATCGTTCTGGGTCTCTGTAAAATAGGTACCCCTTTGTAGGAAGACAATAGTGAGTAGTTGTATTTTTGATTTCCACTACTGGCTCAGGGCTGTAAACAATATTGATTTATGGCCAATGATTATGGAACAAATATGCATTTCCACTTGTTAAATATACAGATTTGAGGACTCTTTAATTGTAGTGCATATGTTACGTAACTTCGTGGTGGGGAAAAACTAAAACTCCATTGCTTAAAACTTGCTTCGATTCCAATAAGAAAAATGTTGTAAAAGCGCATTAAACATTGACATTGTGAAGGTCATTTCAGAAAGACCAAAATACATTATTCAGAAATTATGAAGTGAGAGAAAGAATAATTGGGTGAAATTTGCGAAACACGAAGACACCCACATTATTGGCTGCATAAATGCGGCATAATTAATCCGTGTGCCGGCATAAACGCGTGAACAATAGTCCTCACTGATGAAACACCTTGATGAGCCTTAATCAATCAGGCCTGCATTTGTAATCGCTGGAAACTTAATGACTGCACCGCCAATTGAGAAGTGGATTTTAAAAAATATATATGCGTGTTTTTATATCTTCTTTGGTGCTTCTGAATAGCGAAGTTAATGACGGATTGTCCGATGATTGCCCGGCGGGAGCTTCTTGAAGCGGGTGGTTCTCAGAGTTTCCTGAACCGTTCCAGCTCTTCCTGGAAGGTCCCCAGGACGTCTTTGGCCACCTTGGCCTGTGCTTTCGCAAAACTGTTGAGGGCATCTAGGCCGGCCGCTCCTCTGTGGCTCCGGTACGCGTCGATCTAAGCCACGACAAGCACACACACAGCGTTGCTCAATTAATTATCAATCATCCCGCGCTCCTGCACACCACAGTTTGACAGCCATTGAGTCTCAAGACTCTTTCTCAAGAGGATCCTGCTTGGGATGTTTGGCCAGTTCCTTTTTGGAGCAGAGACTGAAATCACATTAATGCCATCTTCATTAACAAATGCCAGATTACATTTGAAAAATATTCCATGGTCCCGTAATCAATATTAAAAGTGTTAAATGAGCATTGCACAATGCTCATTTAACTCTCTTAATCAGTGGTGAAAATTCCACATCCATATGCCAGGGAACAGTTGTTTCCATAATGTCACCACTGTCGACATCCTACAAAGCAGTATTCATTTTGTTGACCTTAGAGGGATTATAGGATATTTCAAATCAACCCCTGATAAGGGATTGAACTTGCAACAGTTTGGTTCTGACTCAAGCATTATTACCGCAGAGCCAAGCATACAATGCTCGTAAAGGTAAAGATACAACCCTAAAATGCCTTGTTCATGCCACCGCTGGCGGAAGAACTTCAGGACGCTCTCGAGAGCTCCGCTATTTATATATTGGCTTACTTTTCCACGCTCTGGCCAAACATCCTGGAAGAGCTGGGGGAACCACATTTACTCCACCACAAATGTACTCTATAACTGTCTGTAGAGTGCCCATTTATATGTCTGGGTGGACAGAGGTTGGGGGGGGGGGCTGTTATGATCACGTGGTTCAACTGTAGGCCTAGGAGATTGAACCAGTGACCTTCATTGCAAATCCAGTGCGCTCAACATGCCACCACTTTGACAACATCCCCATAATGTTGCTAAAGTTCAGTAATCTGGACATCTGTGAAAAATAGCTTTATAGCTCATTGGATTCCTCCAGTGTAAATGCTCGCATTTTAAGTAGTACTCCACGAATTTGATCTAACCCTTACGAGTCGAGCTGGTTAATTATGCAGAGATCACCATAAGACACACACCATCGGGGCTACGTGGCGGCCTTTATAAGTTCTAGATTTGAAGCTTTCGTGACTGCAAGAAATCATACTCTTAGGTTTTTTCGGTAAAGTCACGTAGGTAAAAAATAATAATAATACATGAAAATAAATAATTCTTTACCTAAATTATTTTCATTTATTAGAATTTATTTTTTTAATGATTTTTTTCCTACGTGACTTTACCATGGCCTTTATAAGGTTACAGTACAGCAATTAAGCTAATTACAAAGCTTTGCAGATTTTGAGTGTTATCCCCTCACGTATGCATGGGTTTCTCTGGGAATTCTTGCGTCGTGACGCATACTGAAACATTCAATAAGAAATTGGCGAAGCCTCCGAGTACGTCCTTCAAATTAATCTCGTGGACTCCCGTGAGGTATTCCTGAGTAATAAATTACTTATTACAGTGTCAGTATTTTGAGTTATTCTGCCTATCTGCAGTGGTGACTTTACCGACAAACCAAAGAGTATGGTTTCCTGCAGTCACGAAAGCTTCAAATCAAGCTTCACACAAATTCTAGATTTTAAGCTTTCGTGACTGCAAGAATTCATACTCTTAGTTCTTTCGGTAAAGTCACGTAGGTAAAAAATGAAATTAAAATTTATAAAAAATTAATTTTAATTTCAATAGAGTATACTTCACACAAATACTACTTTTGCATACTGATGATTGTCATTATTTTGCTTGTTGGACTCAGATAAGCCTCACTAAGACTCAAGACTTTTTGTTTTGTTGCAGGAGGGTCCGACCACGTTTTCAGCATTGGGATGTTTGAACAAATACATTTTATTCTTTTATTTTTTATCTATGGGAGGAATCCGGAGAACCCTGAGGAAACCCATGCGGAACAGAGGGAGCAACATACAAACTCCACGCAAAAAGGTGCCCGATTCGTGAATCGAACCGAGGCTTTTCTTGCTGCGAGGCGCAATTATTACCACTGTGCTGCCACTCTGATGTTTTCACAAATATGCACAAAAACAAGTTTGACGATTTCTACCGCAACAAACGACCTTTGAGAAATTACTACACTTTATCTTGGTATCCTTTAGTATTTTAATGAAAAAATGCCTGCTCTTTATGAGCTCCTATGGCTTTACAAAGTTACTGTGGCGGAGGGGGGGGGGGGTGAGAAAAACGAAAACGCATTATTTCTTATTGTTGAAAATGTTGTGTTGTGTCGTTGTGTAAAGCCATTACAGATCTAATATATTCACATTGCCCTGGTACCAGTGCATAAATGAGAATATTAAAAGCTCAAACGCGTGCCAATACCTCGCTCCTGGCTGTCGCCGTTATCTCCTCGAGTGCCTTTTCAGCCTCTTTTTTCACCTCCTCTGCCTGCGAAGCACAAGGCGATGGGATTGCATAAAAATGTTTTTTGGCTCTGTGACGGCATAATGGGAAAAGGTGTGTACATATATATAATGATTCATGTCTAATGCAGTCACGGCGCTCTGGAAAACTACTGCTGCTTCTGCAACAGCCACAGGATCCAATGAAAGTGAGATGTTACCTTGCGAAACGCACGCTCTTTGCAAGATGTATTGAGCAAGCATTGGACAGGCGCGCGCACCCAAGCACACACACGTGCACGCACGCAGATGATGCAGGACACACACAAAGATTGCCCATTTAGCCCGAGAGCGAACGTAAGCACAAGTGCTGCTATCAAGCATGTACTATGGCCAAGCACTGCGCATAGGGTGTTGGTACGGTTGGTACCAAGAGCAAGTTCTAGGGATACGTGTCGACAGACACAAGTGTGCACACACATCGTTGGTAGCACACACACACCGTTGGTAGCACACACACACAGATCGTTGGTAGCACACACACACAGATCGTTGGTAGCACACACACACATTGTTGGTAGCACACACACACACATCGTTGGTAGCACACACACACAGATCGTTGGTAGCACACACACACATTGTTGGTAGCACACACACACACATCGTTGGTAGCACACACATCGTTGGTAGCACACACACACATCGTTGGTAGCACACACACACATCATTGGTAGCACACACACACACCGTTGGTAGCACACACACACACATCGTTGGTAGCACACACACACAGATCGTTGGTAGCACACACACACATTGTTGGTAGCACACACACACATCGTTGGTAGCACACACATCGTTGGTAGCACACACATCGTTGGTAGCACACACACACATCGTTGGTAGCACACACACACACCGTTGGTAGCACAAACACACACACCGTTGGTAGCACACACACACACATCGTTGGTAGCACACACACACTCGCAATGATGAAGATCCCCATTTGCAGACAAGTGCTGTTTGCAAGTAACTACTACCTACACACACAGACATGCATATATATACAAAGACAAGACCACACTCCCATAGCAATACAAACTGTTGGGGCAAGTGCTGTTAGTGAGCACCTATGAAGGCTGGCACGGCACAGCACCACGCCCGGCCGCCTTTGTCTCCCCAGCGGCGATGTCTACACACCGCACCAAGTACTCATTCGAGGCCGAGACGACTTTCGGGAGACCTAAGACCGGTTCAGATAATCGTCATTTGTGTTGGCCTTGAGCAGGATTCTCACTCAGGTCGCTGGGTTCATAGCGCAGGGTGCTACCACTGTGTCACTGGCCCCCACAGAGACACATGTACACACACGAACACACACATACATCTACACTGTGTCGACTGATGGGGCAAGTGTAGTTCATGGGCATCTATTTAGGTCAGCAGCGCATGTTCTGTGATAGTTGGGTCTTAACCATTTGTCTGCCTTTGTCTCCCCATTGCGAATGTTTTAACACCGCTCCAAGTACTAATTTTAGCTAGATATATTTTGCCACTGGTGTGTATGGGCAGGAATCACAACCAACTGTAAATATACAAGGATTCGCCATTTTACCATAGATAATGCTCACTGTCATATGTTTCAGATGATTAGGATTCAGTTTAAAGTCACATTACTTAAATGGGCAATCTATGTATGCATGTTGACATTCTTTCGCACCGTACGTAGCCAACCGTGCTATAATAGTGTGGGATAAACATCCCCGTGCGGGTTGCATTGGGAGCCTCGTTTAAAACGTTAGGAGGAATGCTAAAATGTGCACTAGCGCTGTCCAAATGTTTCACGCTGGAAATATGCAAAGGATAGCGTAAAGCTTGCAGGCCACTTCAGGGTGCAGCATCACAGAGTATGCATTAAATATTGTCTCGGACTCATGAAACCAGGCACCATTTGCTTAACTTTTGTCGCATTATAATGTTTTCTTGCTCGGCTGGTATACAGAAGGTCGTGGGTTCGATCTTAACCCCGACGCCTGTATATTTGGAGTTTGCGTGTTCTCCGCGTGGTTGCGTGGACTTTTTCTCTGTGTCCTCCGGTTTTTTACCCTCCCCATTTATAAATATGCCATTATATAATTTGATCGCTAAAAATGTCCACGTGATATGCCATTTCGTTGAGTTATACTTTGTGGCCAGATCGCTTCTGAAAATGAAGCTAATAGCTCAGTGGGCTTTAGCTGGTAAAAATGTTTAAAATATTTTAAATTTATTTTCCTACCTTTCCTATACTTTGCATTCCTATTGTGTTTTTTTGTATTGTTTGTTGTAACTTTCTGACCAGCCGCGACTGTCCATCTGTGAAAAAGAGCTTCATAGCTCATCAGATTCCTCCAGTATAAATATTATGATTCAAATTTTGCTTTCCCTGACTGCGACACACCATACCAATAAACTTGGTTAATTTCAGTTCAATTGTGCTGTTCCATAGAACTGCGCTCAATACATAACCATGCCGGCAGGGTGGCAGACTTTCACTCACGGTTTGTGTTTACAGGGACACGTGGGACTGTGACGCCCGTGGGAGTTAGGGGCTCGCGGGTGCCTGATCGTCAGTCCCAGGTTTGATGATTGAATGGGCACCCGTTGTGGCAAGTGGAGCATGCCACGCCAGAGTATGCTTCGGCAGAATTGTCCAATTTGTGACTTGTTATGGGGAGGGGTGAGGGTTTGGCAATGCTTCATATAAGCATGCACCCTCTGGACCCACAGCTGATGACCTGGAGCAGCTGTTGTTGTCACGTTAAATTCAGCACTGGGTCTTCAATAGAAAGTAGAGTGCAATTTAATTCCAATCGATCATGACTTAGGAATGAAATGCATTCTAATTGTATGCACATATATATTCACGTGAGATACATCTGTGTACTGAATCTTTGGGGGGTGGTGACAGGGTAGTGAATGACTCAACATGGATTATAGCATCATCGCCTCCTACTGGCAGACGAATGCCCCAGGTCAGTCTTTCCAAAATGAGACCATGGCGGTATCTTGGGCTCTCATCTGGTTAACCAAAATAAACGTGACACTTGAAACATTGCATCATGTTAGCAGCCACACAGGTTTAATTATATAATTTTTATTAGTCGTGCAGAGCACGAGTGGCCAATGAGTATCTCACCATGGCACTATTGGCAATGGTAATTAGACAGAGTTGGGCTGGAGATGAGTGGTGTCACCTCCTGATTCACTTGTTTGTGCTGCAGACCGTGAGCTGAACTCTCTCACAGAGCACTTGCCCCATGTCTGTGTGTCTGTGTGCGTGTGTTGCGCCACATGGCATGGCCTGGCACAAGCGTCAGTGGTGACGTCTCCGCCACTTAGTGGCGAATGGCGGTTGTTGTGTGTTGCGCGTGTAGTGGTTAGTGCACTGCGCTACGAACCCGGCGGCCCGAGTTCGATTCCCGCTCACGGCCAACATCGGTGACGAATATGCGAACTGGTCATGAGCCTCCCCTAGATCGACTCAGCCTCAAAAGAGTACCTGGTGCAGTGTGTAAACATCGCCACTGGGGAGTAAAAGGCGACATGGCGTGGTGCTGGCCACCCCACCCCCTGGTGTGCAGTGTCGGCCTTCATAGGTGACTGCTAACAGCACTTGCCCCAACAGTCTGCAAAGGCTATATGGGGGTCTTGGTATTTGTTGCACATGTGCACTCAAAGCAAAAAAAAATGATGCTCATTATATCCCAACCCGATTGCTCAATGTTTAATATGCATGCCTCTGGCTGATTGGCCCCAATCCAGGCAATTTTTGCATTCTACAGCATGACCAATTATAAACAAACAAATTGAAAACGTACACAATAATGACAAGGGCTTTCTGTGGAAAATGAAAATGGCAAGGTAATCTATGGCACAAACACCACTCGTGCATCTCACGAAAACCTGGGGCAGCACAGCGAAATGAGACACCCTGCAAGTGGTGTGAAGATAAAACCGCACGCCGGTGTGCACACTTTTCTTCTCTTCATATTCTTCCCAAGAGATATGAGACAGGAAACCGGCCCCACCAATTTGTACCGTCGCTAGGGATATAGGACCCCCCCCTCGCCCCATTGAATTTGTGCTGCTTGCATCTCGCATATTCCCCATAGCTGGGCGCTTGGATGGCCAGACAAAGCTCTTTGGCAAAGCAATGCTGCCCTGAGTTTGTGTTCACGCGGCAGGGAAAAACATTTTCAGCACGCAGTGGACAAAAGGTTATGTGTTGGAAATTCGGCTATCGTCATCCATTTCTACAGCCCATCTGGTCTGAAATCAAGGGTTTAATGTCTATAATCTGTTCCACTTAAAATAAAAGCGTGGGGTCTTATCTTGGGGATGTGCTGCACCGTGTCTCCCGAGATTATTCTTGATCGTATGGGATTTATAAACAATTCTAATATTGCCGACACACAGAGATTGAAAAACATAACAAGATTGTGTTCAGTTTTTTTAGACATATCTTTTGGCGTGTGCTTGTGAGTGCACTTTTAAATAGTTTACTTGTCATGCCAAGATAAACGTTTATTTTCCTATATTTACAGAGTTCTTAAATCAAATCCTAGTTACAGTCGATCAGCGAACCTATTGTAGACATAGGGTTTAAGTTATCTAAAAAAGAGGGCATTCCTAGATAAGTATGATCAGTAAAAGATCATCTCTCAAAGTCCTCACTGTAAAAAAATAATCATCAACATCGTCATCAGTTTCATTCTGGGTCGGTAAAATTCACACTTTTTATGAAACTGTACCATCAACATCGAACAAATACTGATGGATGAAGGCCTCCCCAAACTGTTACCATCTCTCACTGGCCTGCAATTTTGATGATCCACCTACCACCTAGAGACAAGAGCTGATTTGATCGCTCAACGGTTGCGGTTTGTGTTTTTTCTTTGATCGATGTGTTTCTCATTCTGTTCCTCGGTGTAATACCCAAGCATGCATCTGTTTAACTCGAGCTTTTGTTTCATCTTCTTCGTCTGTGTCCATGTTTCTGATCCACATGTCACAGCAGGTCGTACGTATTGAGACTCCACTACATGGGGAAGCTTTCCACGGTAGTTGTTCAGAGAAAATGACCTCAGCCTTAAGAATGTGGAATTTTACCACTGTCTTAGGCCTGCTAATGGCGTTAAGCACCGCAGTTGCTCAATAGAGCATTGTGATAGTGAGACTATACATGCCCAATCAATCAGCCTTTATTTTACCTGCCAATATCGCCCTCAATAAAATAGGCATCAGTGCACATTACAGCAGAACGGGAACGGTACCGGGGCATAGAGCAACAGGAATGAAAAAATAAATCCGTCAAGACCTCGGCGTGTAATTCTGTCTTCGGCGTAGATAAACACGAGTTTCCCAACCACAGCTAACATCTGTGGAAAATGATATCTGAACTAATCCTGGACCCCTTGACTGACATAGCGTGGGGAGGCCTTCATCCAGCAGAGAATTGTAAAAGGGTTGTGAATTAGTACTATTATTATTCACGTATATCACCTGGCCTTGACGATGCAATGTGCGTGTATGGGGATGGGCACTCACGGCTGGCTTCTTGGCTGGCTTGGCCTTGTCGAGCGCTCGTGAAGCGTTCTCAACGTCAATGAGCCGGCATGTCCTCCTGAACAGCATCTCCTGTGAGATGAGCACAGGACACGAGCGCATTGACACACGCGCGCTCACACACGTGTGAATGTTCACGGGCACACGAATGTAAAAGCTCACACGCGAACAGACACACGCACTCACGTACACATAGATGGACACAAACGGTCACGTCCTCGCACACTAAGACATATATTCCCCGTCTCAGAGACCGTTGGGGCAAGTGCTATTAGTGAGCACCTATTAGAGTTGGCACAACACAACGAGGGGGTGAGAGGCCAACAGCAGACCCGCCCACCTTTGTTTCCCCGATGTGGATGTTTACACACCGCACCAGGTACTCATTTTAAGGCTGAATCGACCTAGGGGAGGCCCAAAACAAGTTGAACTCGGGTCGCCGGATTCGAAGTGCGGTTCACTAACCGCTCCACCTCCGCTTTGCCACCACCGCATGCACAGACAGCATTCACGTGCGCGTGCAACTACTTGCCCAGATAATAGTGTGAAAACATTGTCTTCCTTGCCCTGACGGTTGTGTCATGTTCTTGTTTATCTTGCGTCTCAACGTGGACTCTGACCTGGTTATTAATAAACCTCAATCATATTCATGTCGGGCGGGGAACAGTTGCACAGCGGCTCGTCGCACCGTCTCATGAACCCAATGACCCTTCGATGGAATTTACAACCTTGAATAAGATCTGTGGTGAGTGATGTTTGAACCTGTCCTGAGTTCCCCCCCCCACACACCACCAGCGTGGTGAAGTACGGTCAAACAACCGCCATGACAGAAATGGTGTAGGGAGGACTTCCTTTATGTGCGTATGAGCGTGTGAATCCATGTTCACGGATACATTCAAGTGCACATCCGCACAAATATTTAAACGACGTTGCCAAGGTGTTTGGCAATGTTCCCTTTACTATGCCACTGTCACTGCTAAATGTGAAGACATGATTCCGCATGTGACCACATACATGTTTGTGGTAATGCTGTTTGTGACCACCTCTTATGGCCAGAACATTGCACAAGGGGGCTGTAAGCTCAGGGCTGATATTTACATACAGCATCAGGTACTCATTTAAGGCTGTGAACCCAGGGAAGGTCTGGGGCTACTTCTGATACCCGTTGGTCACTGATGTTATCCATGGCTGAGAATCAAATCCTGGCTGTCGCTCCCCACACGAACACGTAAAGATGAAATTTCGTTTTAAAGCTTTCGTAACTGCAGGGATTCATATTATTGGTTCTTTCGGTAAAGTCACATAGAAGGAAAATAATAAAATAATAAAAATACAACTATTACATTCTCATGACGTTTCGATAGCAACACGAGCAATCATCATCAGGTGTGACATGTCTTGCTTTGCTTTTAACACCTGATGATTGCTTGTGTTGCAATCGAAACGTCGTGAGAATTTTATTGTTTTATTTGTATTATTTTATTATTTCCCTCCTACGTGACTTTACCGAAAGAACCAAGAATACGTAAAGATGAGTTGACACGATCTTGTGTCCATGCACACGTTAATGTAAATACGTAGAAAAAAAAACATTCCTGCGGAGGGAGCTGGTAGGAACGTTGGGTTGCTCGGTCAATGGCCAGGGTCAACGGTGGCGTGGTGTATTCCGCAAATATGGCCGACTGTGAGGGCGGGCACAAGCCGGCGTGAGTAGGTTAAACGTTGAGTTTTATAAGCGCACCACGGGGTGACCAGCCCCTCCCCACCCAGCCCCACCCCTCCCACCCCCCACCCAGCCCCACCCTCCCCACCCTCCCCTCCCCACCCAGCCCCACTCTCCCCACCCAGCCCCTCCCCACCTTCCTCCCACTCAGCCCCTCCCTCCCCACCCAGCCCCTCCCTGCACGACGGACGGACACAATAATCCCCTGTGGGCTGGTGTAACCAGAAGGTTCCTACCAGTAACACAGATCCCCTGTACAGCTTGTAACAGACTGTTGGGGCAAGTGATGTTTGCTAGCACCTATGAAGGTCCCGCACGGCACACGAGGAGATGGGTGGCCAGCACCATGCTCGACCGTCTTTGTCTCCCCAGTGCCGATGATGTTTACACACTGCACCAGGTACTCATTTGAGACCGAGTCGATCTAGTATAGGCCCGGGACCAGTTCAGATAATGGTCACAGGTGTTGGCCGTGAGCGGGTGTCGAACTCTTGTCCGCCAGGTTCGTAGCACAGCGTGCTAACCGCTACACTACCGCTCCCCAAATACGTACACACACATGCACACAGTTACATTGCATATGCAGGTAGAACACTGACTAATGGTGGCAGCTGCTACCATCACTGCTCATGGGAGCATTGAAATGTTTTGTTCAATATGAAACCCCTTTCCTCTGTGGGTCATTCCACCAATGTAGTTACTGCACAATGTGCAGAACATAAAACTTTTATAGTTTTTACTTAAAAATCGATGAACTCCCAACATTGTGTGCTATTTTGAGTTTTAATTATTTACGTTCAACTATCAGGCCTGGGTGCTTGTCTCTGCAATGCTAAACAATCGTTTACATTCACATGCGAGTTTAACTCTGAAAGGGCAACTGTTGTACACGCAAATTCATCAGGTGAGACGAAAGCTGGGCCTGTTTCTATCCTAGTGACTGTGATGAGGCTGTCCTGTCCTGAACGACTAAAATACATTTACGACGATACATTCTTGAGGAATGTAAACGATAACTTTCAGCCTTATGTTAATCCGCTGATGGATGAAGGCGTCCTCATGTCGTGTCAGTCACGGGGATTTGTTTGACGTCACCATGTGTGGGTTGGGGGACCCCAAAAAAATGGTCCGGATATCACACGCCACTGATGCTAGCCGTGGCCAGGAATTGAATTCAAGCCACTGGTGTGTGCAGTGTCACGCGCTTAACCGCTGCGCGCACTGCTCCTTCCCAGTGTATATCTGATTTTGTTTAATCAGGTGAGATCTCGAGAGATGCCCGATTGTGTTATTTGCAAGAGTGACCGGCTCATTAGTCTGTCAGTCGGTGAGGGTGATCGCGGTGTGTAATCCCACTTTAGTCATTTGTTATCAGATACATTGGAATAACAACGCTGTATTAAAATTGATCCATTCGCTTACAATGCATTCGGAGCGGTTGCTTTCATTGATTGCATCATTGCTTTCCGAAACATTTACATTTGTCATTGCATACTAGTTTGAGTTCATATTTAATGGAAACGTGACCACAACGCAGGGTTGGTAAATGCATTGTGGAAGCAATGTCACTCCATGCAGTTGAGGCAAGTCTGCATCCAGCCAGTACTTGGTCAATCGACTGTTTAACGAGGGCTTCCTCACAACAAATAGCTCGTGGGGATTACACACTGGACTCTTCGTCACCAAACGGGTTCATCTGAATAGGTGCAGACATCAGTAGCTGTGGGAACATGAAAGCACAGAACAACAATGTGTTGCGCTGCACTACCCTATGCACAACCACGGAGTCCCACAGCCGCCTATATCACCTGCTGTGCACAGTGGTCGCATTCCAGGTGATCTGACCAAAAGCGTCGTACTTCAAATACATATAATCTCTCTCGTGGGTTTTAGGAAGGGCCTTAGCGGCCACAATCTGCCTCGTGTGGGGCCTATAGTAGTGGTAAGTGTTGTATGAGAAGCCATGCACGGGCTGACTTGTCCAAAGGCTTAGATGTCAATCCCGCTGAAGGAGGGCATGCAGCTGCTTCAGCCTGTGCATAATTTTCGAGAACAGAAAGGTGATTTTGTGCCTTTAAATTGTTAAGGAAGCGCACTGAGAATTATGGACCTCAATGAAAGCAGTGGGGTATAAATTTCACGAGCGGTCACAAGATTAAAAATGTTCAATATCTCATTTCAATATATCAGAGCCGCAAGAATTTACTAAAATTCACTTTTTCTTTTGGTATTCATACATTTATGAAGTACAAATTCAAAGTGCTATCTTTAAGCTTGCACTCAATCTCTCTCGATTTGTTTCATAACTCACGTAGCAAAGACACATTATATCTTACAGTGAACTTAGTGCATTTACACTTTAAAGCTTTATATGGCACCGATAAATGTTGGTGAAATCTTTTTTTATGATCCTGCTTTCTTTGTACTTGATTGAGCAACAGACTATCCGTCGATTTCATTCCGTTATGTTCTTACGTCGAGCGTACATGTGAATGAATGTGTGTACGTATGTACTACGCACATATGTAAATACACTTCACTTGGCATTTTGTCTGTGTGTATTGCATTGCACTTAAGGTGACACTTCATGTATTTAAACGGTGAACAGTGGCACAGTGGTGAGTGAACTGGTCTACGATCCTGATAAAACTGTGTTCTCTTCTTCAAACTGTATAATCCCAGTAGCAAATGGTATCTAAAGCAAGTTTTGACCTTCCCTTCGTTGATTCGGGCCGAAATTTATCACTAAATGCAGTGTGAGCATGCGCATTGGTGTTGTTGTACTGGCCTCATCACCTTCCTATGAGCTATGCTGGCCTGGATAGGTGCTCGCTAAAAAAGGACTCATCGCAACAGTTTAGAAAAACTAATATTTAGCGAATTATTTCACGTGTGACATTCACACCGTTAGAGCACCAGATATATAAGAAAAATAGATTTTTTAAAAAGTGTCAATGTTCTGTGAGTTGACGTCAGCCCACAGAGCCACAGACCCATGTGACAGCCAAACTACTGCAGCACGTGCAGGGCAACCAGTTCGCCCGGCACACCCTGACGGACTTCACAGCCGGAGACGATGTGCACCATGGTCTCCTGCTCCCCGCATTCACACAGCGGCGGCTGTCGCGTACTACGCCCCATCGATGTTCGGAAGCAGCACAAATCCCCTGGTCACACCAGAAGCGGTTCAACTAAATGCACTGGCGCCTTGGGAGGTCGAAGCCAGGCATCTAGACCGACGGATCTCCGATGAGGTCCTTGTTAAGCACACAAATCTCCATTCCTCACCCGAGGCAGTGCGGGTATCCCGCATACTCGAGTCTTCGGGTTGTAGTAATACCCACACTGGGTGTCGGGACTTCAGACGCACGGGTGGAGGCTTGAAGATATCGACGTGAAGGGGCAACTCCGGTGCCGCATATACCTTGTCCAGCATCTTGGCGACCAATTTTTGGTGGGGATATGTTGCAAAGTACTGGCAGCCACGTTAGTGGGGTTGTCCTGATTGCATGGTGACATTCAGCTCCTGTAAGTGTCCACCAATTTGTTGTGAGCTGATCGAGTCCATACGGGTGTGGGACACCAGCGCCCCACATTGAGCTAGCCAGCTGGGCTGCCACGAGCGCAACTTGCTGGCTGCCTTCTCAAGGTGTGGACGGTACGGTGTCAGACTCGTGTCCAACGTCACTCCAACAACTGGCCATTCAGGTGCACTTTGACATCATAGGTGGCTCTGGCATTACGCAGGTGGAGCATACTGCAAATGGTCTTGATTGTGCTGGGCTGTCGTAGCCATCTGCCGCAGTAGTCCGCTGCTATGGCCAGGCCACTGCGATGCAGATGTCATCCACGTAGACAAATAATTGTGACTTTATAGTCGGTAGGTCGTTGATGTAAATGTTGAAGAGTGCTGGGGGCAATAACAGACCCATGAGGCAGTCCATTCTTTTGTATCTTCAAGGAGCTGACCTTGTTGTTCATGTTCACTTGGAAGCAGAGGTTTCTGAGAAGAAGCTTGATGTTGTTCACATTCTCAGCACGGCAGGACTCATGCCAGCTTTTGTAGAAGTTCAGTGTGCCAGATCCTATCATATTCTGAAGTAGGATATGTTTGTAGTTATCAATACGATGGCAATAAATACAAGTACAGTAGAATCTATATCTAGCTGGGTGGTACTGTGATCAACTCAACTTAGTCGAGTTTAAATGCCAGTTATGGCCAACTTGACCCATGGTTCTTCTACAGTCAATAGCATGAGTATTACTCTGCGATGGTCTGGGATCATCAAGTCCTGGGCCTTGAAGCTGGTTCGAGGACATTGTCTTAGCTCTTGCCCTAGACCGTGGTCTCAGGGTTATGGCGTCGGCCAATGACTTGGCTTTGAGGCACCAGCCGAGACACTTGCTTTGGCCTAGAGGAATCGGCCTTGACTGGCCTTGACACTGACCTTGACACTGGCCCTGACACTGACTTTCACATCAAAGGCCCCTGGGCTTGTGGCGTTTGGCCTCTGCCATTGTGAAAACTCAACAGTGGGCATTCTATGGAGAAACCCAGCTCCCGCAATGAGACTGTGGAGTTGTCTCCACTGCCCCAGGGCCACCCTGCTGAGGTGCGTGCTGCCCTGTTGCTCGCTTGGAACAGGGAGAGCTTTGACTTTGCTTGGGTAATTGTAGTAATGCAAGAGGTGATCACCACCTCACCTGGTTAATGGCCTTTAAAATTAAGATGCCGTAAAAGCACTGTGCGTGCGTAACAAGCGGCGCGTGCAGCTGTGTGCAATCGATGTGCGAGTAATTAGCCTGAAGTGGCTACTTATTAGCATGGATTTTTCACCGCCCTTCCCGTCTTACACGGGGGGGGGGGGGAGATAAAAACCCCACAAATGACTGCTTCTCTTGTGTTAATGAAGGACGCATACAAAGACTAGCAATGATGCCACCAAGGCTGTCAATAATGTCTACATTGTTTAGCATTCATTATCGGAGTGATTTTGAATGCAGCTAGTCCATATATGTAGTAGTGTAAATGGGTAATGTCACGGTAACAGCATTACAAGAATACTGCGGGCATATTGAGCACCATACTCATACCTGTCAACCTATACGGTTAACCCGTATTATTGTACAAGAAAATTGAGTTTTCAGGTCCAGTCCCGTACAGCCGTTTCAATATGGGTAAATTTTTGTTGGTCTTATTTGTATGTGTTTCTCCCTTGTGATGGGTACTTTGTAGGATGAACATTGAGATGTATAAGGGGCACGGGGTGACCAATAAGGTCTGAATTTGTCTGTAATAAGGTAGGGTGCTGATAAGGGGTTGACAGGTATGTATACTGAAACGGGCTCTTTAATATACTTCGCCAAGCTGCTGTGTAAACAAAATATTTAGACACTCTAGAACCCCAAATTATGTTTACGTATTAAAAAAAAAATCAGGTTCTGAGTCTCATGCTGCAATCACGCTAACGCGTAATTGACCATATGCAGAGCATACGTGTGCGATTGCAATGCCTGCACATACAGGCGAAATACACTAGCCTCATATGAAGTAGGTGTGTGTGTGTGCCCCTCTACCCTGGAATATCCTTGCAAATGAGATTTTCCATCTCAAAGGGATTTTCCAGGTGATATACTTTAATAAGTGAAAGCCAAATACAACGAGCCAATAATTCGGCGGGCTTCATAACCGTGCACACGAGCTACAACCACATCACCCTGATTGCACCTGATTGTGTCGTATCTCAAAAGGGAAGGAGGGCTGCCCCCCCTACTTGGATGAGTTCGTCACCAATGCATGTCAGGTGTCACGGCTTTTGGGAGCGCGGACTGTGAGGTGGCCAGGAGATGGTAGGACGCATTTATTGGGGCTCAGGTGGACTTTAATGTATTTGTGTTTTCGGTTGGTAAGCAAGTGCGTAGAACTGAACAGCACATCAGAAAGCTATACAGGAGTCTAACTAACTGATTGAGTTTATACGCGGCACATGGGTCAGAGTTTCCCAAACACGTTGACGTGACCCACCATGCCAATACATCTTTCCGTGTTTACCAATTACTCCCATTCAAATACAAATTAAGTTGCTTCACGCTGCTCGCGCCTGATGATTGATAAACGCTATGCAATTAATGCTGTCTGTGTTAATAGAGAGCTGATTCAGATTTAGCCCCTGGTATGCGTGTGGAGTACACGTTTTCTCTGTGCAGCAGACAGTGTGAATTGCTTCGAGCACCACATGGGATATTAACAATTATCAGGCGCATGGAGCGACTTAATTTGTATTTGAGTACATTGGAACGACGTAGCATGGTAGAGTGGTGGGTCACGTGGACTGTAGCTCGGGAAACCCTGATATAAATGCTGAGCAAATCAAAGTAAATCAATGCAACTTGGAAACAGAACTTGACGAGAGCTGAGCCCCTTGTCATCACTGACGGGTGCTGCACCCACCTTCTCAGCCTCCTGGTGGTGCACGTAGTGCTCCAGGTGGAGCCCCAGAGTCCAGAGTTCACTCGTCACCAGATCCTCCATCCCACCCTGGCGACAGCGGAACAAAGCGGAACGATGTGGGAGCCTTCCCCGCGCCGTCTGCTCGCATCTCGAGCGCACGGGCCGGTCGCGCAGCAGTGGAAACACCGGAGCGCGCTGCCGAGGCAGCCGTTCGCGGCGCTCCTGACAACAAAGCACCTGCAGCAGCTCCCAGGTGGCCCTGCAGCCTGCTGAGTAGCTTCATGGCTGAGAGAGAGAGAGGGGTCGGGCTTGCCGAGGTGACGGGGTCATTTCAGGAAATTTTTCACGTCCCAGGTTTCGTTTCTGAAAAAATACATTGTATCTGAAAGGCTTTCATCTGATCGTAAATAATGTGTGTGTGTGTGTCTGGGAAACTGGTGGCACAGTTGTTGGCAAGCTGAGCTGCGATCCCAGTAACCCGGGTTCAACGCCAACTGCAGAACATCATTGGACGATGGTATCTGATCCTGCCTTAGGCTTTTCCAAGATGAACTTGACCTTGTGCATTGTGTGTATTGCTAGCCACACTGAGTCCTTGTGTTTGGCCAATATTTACAGGTATTCAAAAGCAACACTTGCTGGAATATTCTGGAAGGCTGTATGCTTTCGGAAGGAATATGCTTAACTTCGCTGAAAATAATTTGTAAAATGTATTTGTAAGTGACAAACTTATTAGACAAAAACTAATTCAAAAGAAACAGCAGCCCGCACATCCATTAAACATGATCCTTCACCATGCACACGCACTTGGCCGTGCACCAGCCAGCCAGGCAGGAATCCAGCCAGTGAAAGTTTTTCTAGGTTACTATGATATTAATACATATTTCACACAAAGCTCGGTAATGGGCTTTGCCCACTTTCAATCAGCTTTACCATGACCAGGGGTTAGTAACCAAAATAACAATAAGAGAGACTTTTTCGATTTTGGTCAAAAAAAATCTCAAGATTTCAAGAGCCGCAATGCGTGTGAATACGAGAGACAATCCTTAATAAATAACATCTCGAAGCGGTCCTTAAAGATCCGCAGATTGCCAAACCCTCCGAAACAGTTGGGTCACGTGATATAAGATAATGGGCATTGAACACTTTTCATTGTTTAGCACGTGACTTCAAGTAATGTATGGCTTTCGAGAGACCCTACCCAATGAATAAATGCAATATATCTCCAGGCTATAATTTTTTGGATGACCAAAAATACAATATATAGTTTTCAAGTTTTTACGGTGACAAGCATAGACTCAACATTATATTTGCCAAATCCTTTCGAGAACATTTAATGTATGTTAGTCGTATTCTTAATTTCTGTCATGATCATCCATTTATTTTAGATACACTATTCATAATTTTTCTCACCACGTGGGAGCCCATTAGAATAATATTTTCTCAAAGTTGACACCAATGTACAGTAGTTATACGTTCTAACTACAAAAACATTATCTCCATTTAGCCATACAGATTGCAGTCTGAATGTTCCATTGCGCATCTGTGCGTTGACCAAGGCTAATTGTGATGAAATTATATCAGGCTCATTGTGGCAGCCCACAGTCCTTTGCCCCGAGTGAAATAACACAAGCGCATCGACATCATGAGCTTAGAAACGACACCGTCCGAGTAAAACGTACACCGTCGTCCTCGGTCAGGGTGCATAAACGCCGAGATCAGCACGCAGCCACTCGCTCACGACCCTCTGCGCACCGCGCGGGGATTTACCGTGATGCGTAATAATTGGCGGTGGGCTTTGCGGCGACAATGCATCAATTACGGGGCGCGTAGTCAGTCATGGGGATGGCCAATTAAAACGACCCAAAGATGCTACTCTTGTGATTCTTGCTAAGTTTTCTTTTGAAGTCCTATTGCTGACCAATTTGCTTTCGACGGTTGCACACGGAGGACTGTTTGCTCCCCCACCCGGGACTGTGCGAGCCTTTTAGTTTCCGACCTGTCACTTCCCACGAGCTTGCTAATCCGAGGGTCACGGTGTGGCCACGAAGCCGTCCACTCTCATTCCGGTAACAACCGGAATGAGATGATGAAAGCCCTCTGCAATACGTCGCCTTGCATCATGCAATTTGGTGTCCTGAAGTCCTTTGGTTGCAGGCTGCTTATAAATCCACTGCTGAATGAAGGCTTCTTTGTGCCGTTTCAGTTATGAGGACCTGTTTGATGAACCATAATTCGCTCTGCTGGTCCGTGGGGGTTGGTGAAGGAGGGGTTTGGACCTTTAAGACATCAGTCGCCACAAATGTTAGCCGTGGGTTGGGAATCGAACTTTCACGAATGGGTTCACGGCGCAGTGAGCTAACCACTGTGCCGCCACTCCTCCCTTGTGTATCGTAGGGGGCCGATGTTGCCGTTCGTTGCGCCGTACCTAAAAGCCAGAGTGTGTCCCCATCGACAAGCGTGGGGGATGGCACTGATCTCGATTGGCAGTCAGGAGCCGGTGGCAGTAACTCAACCCTCCCATACTCTTTGGGTCTTTCGGTAAAGTCACACAGCAGTGCTTTCCAGAGGACAATGGTGACCACCGTTATTGGCTCTTCACAAATTGGTACGTATTGTATCAATCCATGAATGATGACAAGCTGAGTCAACACACGGCCGGGATTAGAACTCAAAATCTCCAACTGAGTCGAATTCTCTGCTGCTGAAAATTGTGCTATTATTGCATCACTGTATATTGTTTTCTTTAATTCGTGTTTTAAATACGTTACATTGATTGGTAGTGTAGTTGTTATTTCAGGTGAACTCCTCTTTTCATTAC
This sequence comes from Lethenteron reissneri, assembly GCF_015708825.2. Lineage (NCBI taxonomy): Eukaryota > Metazoa > Chordata > Hyperoartia > Petromyzontiformes > Petromyzontidae > Lethenteron > Lethenteron reissneri. The sequence continues at coordinate 10,210,838 of NC_083808.1, forward strand.
CCATTACCTGCCACTTCTATTATCCGTGGGAGCCGTTGAATCTGGAGATACTCCTATAAATCAGCGACACTATTATTCCAATTATACGCAGCTACCTGGGTTATTCTCCTGAGGACAAGTGCAGTAAAATCGCACCTAACCCCCCCCCCCCCGGATAATGGGATACACGATATTGGTCCCCCACATCACCATGGACATTTCCTGAGCATGTTCAGTGCTCAATGCAATAGGCACAACCCATAGAGCCAAGCCTTGTGTGCTTATATTAGAAGTATCCTTGAATCAGAAGTTTCCCTTCGACTTCTGCCTGCATCAGTGCAATCTAAGCATGTGTAGCTTATATGAGAACTGAGCTAATATAAGGTGTGCTTACAGCCAGCTTATGCTGTTGTAACAGCAATACTAAGATATTGAACAGAGCCAATGTGTTTGGGATATGGTACAGGCTGCACTGCACAATTTATTTTTGGGGATGTGCGATTGTCTCATAGGTATGAGAAGGCGTGTGCTGGTCACAGAAGTAGCACAGGCATTAGCGGCGGTTGCTGTTTTGATAGAAAATAGACTGATTAACACCGCCTACAATGCCCATTCATCTCACCGGTTTAGTCATTGGGTCTGCAAATCAATAGGCATGATATGATGTATTGAAGTTTCTGATTGCATAACATGGATCCTGTTTTTCAAACAGAACATTAGTCAACTGAAATTCATATTTATTTATGTACGTACGTACGTGAGTCTTTGCGCTTAAACATGTTTGTTTTTGTCAACACTTCCTGCACGAGACCAGCATCATGTCAAAGTTTCCGCTTCAGAAAATGGGAAATCGGGCGATGTTCATATCCCACAGAGCCAGTGGTATGAATTCCACATTCCCATGGCAGTCACCATTCTAAGTGTAGGATGACCACTGGTGACTTCCTGCAAAGTGTTACTCTCATATTGTGTGTCCAGGAGGTGTGCAGGGTGTACGTATGTATCGTGTACACTATACTTTATGTAATATACACAGAGACATTTAATGTTTTAGAAGCCATCAATCTCTTGGTATGGTGGCCAACGGTTGTAATCCATCACTCTGTGTGGCAGGTTGGATAGATTATACAGAGATTGGCAATAACATGCAGCAGTACAGCAAGTAGGTTGACAACCTATCTACCTGGTCGTGATTTTGGGATCTCAACAGTACCGGCGTATTGTCCCTGACATGCACATTACTAGTCTCCTCCAGAGCCACCTACAAATAATTTATTTAATGTTCAAAATATATATATATTTTAAGTTATCCTAGATTAATATGGGCAAAGTCGAGCCACACAGAAATTATCTTCAAGTGCTTTTATGCGCGCACGTTCTTCAACTTCCAAATTCAAGCAATTTTCATGCATTTATAATGGTTTTCAAGTGATTCAAACGACATGGGTATCCGTGAACTCACTCTGGGCTGTGCCCAAAGGGGAGATAGAGTAATGAAATCAGGGCAGGTGTCAGAAAAAGATGAATTACAGCCGCATGAGACAGGAGGTATGCACACCATTATGCACAATAAATATGCCCTTTGTCAGTATCATTCGCTGAGTGAGATGGTTTTTTTTAAACTAAGTATGCTCTGTGCAAAATGAGCATTGATTGTCCAATGGAAAAAACTGGCCCTGTCATAGGAATATGGAAGTTACACAAACTCAGGGCTGCCAATGGAGATGAGCACCACTCCATGCTTTCATGAGGGAGACACTATGACTTGACATCATGTGCACACGCACATACACTGGATTTACAATTAAACGTATGAAGATACAGTTTACTTACACAAAATGCAGTCAAACGTCACGAATCTGACGCAATGGGATGGATCGGGTGAACAGAAATTGGCCGTTACACACCACGCACAAATTGTGCCCGTTAATTGGTCAGGGCGGACATATAAAGGTCGGATATGCAACGTTGTACCGTAAAAAGAAAGCATTATAAGTGTATTAATTCTGAACAATATTTTATGGATGCGTAAATAGATACCAGATCTGGTCTTGAATGCGATAAAAAAAAGTTATTTTCTTTAAAAAATATATATCCTATTGACTTTTTCAGATATTTTTATTATTAAATTTTTTAAACAATACCCTGAGCCAAAACGCACATTGGGAACCCAGTGGTGTTTAAACACACAAACCCACAATTGCATTGTCGACAATAATCATGCTTGTTATTGTTTTTTCATTATTGAGCATGTGAGCCATGCTGTCCATACGGGGAGCTGTTGCGGCTACGTTTGTTTAACCCTTTCCCGTTCCGTCTGCAAGTTGCAAGGTGGATCCCGGTCACCGCTGAATCTCGGAACGCGCAAGCGGCTCGGCATTAACACAGCGTGCTTCAAAAAAATGTTTCGAGAATTTGCAACAATACCACAAGAAATGTGCCTCCCGGCGTCTGGAGACCACCTGGGAGAAAATTCCAGGCACGCGTTGACAATTATGGCGAACAAGTGGAGACTCTTTGACTTTTTGAAGCTTTTAACAATACATTTGTCATCATGTTACAGTGTATTATCCATTCTTTTTCCATTAAAAAGATAGTTCCATGTAAGTGTTAACATTTTTTTAAGCACCCTGTATTATTTTTAGAGGTATAGCGCCGTTGTGTTTAAAGACATTGTACTCACTGCAAAGAACTGTAGCGACACGACCGCACTCTATGATACCTGGCGTGCCAAACTGTGCCATTACACCCTCCCGCATGGCCTTTTTCTTCCAATTCCGTTACCATGACGTACGTTCCGATGACGTGTGTTCTGATGACGTGCGTTCCCATGACGGGCGCGTACGTTAATAATCTCTGCAGTCAGAAATCTGAAACCACTTCACGTTCCTCTTTACTTTTGGCGCAGGTGCTACGCAGCCATTTTACCTCTAAAACTCATTTAAAGAGCTTTGAAAGGAGTTTCTCTGTGGACCCTTCCTTGAATAGACAACAAATGCGATCGTGCGCTTTTAAAAACAAACAAACAAACCGATTCTATACGGAGTGGTGAGGATCATTAGTGAAAGTGTTGCGTGTAAATACAACTATTTATTCTCTCGGTTTTTTGTGTAAGGGGGATAACAACCAGAAGAGGCAATGCACGTGCTGTTGGTATTTATATTTTTAATAGTTGCTTTGTTATCGTTTTATTAAAGCCTAAGGGCTTTTTTATTTTACAAAAAATTCAATGCCGAGGAAAATAAATGGTTCAACTGAGGTGAACCAAGGCGGGATGGCGCACCCACATTTGCATCGTCTCTTTTTAATGCCAGCATCTAATAATAGTGCCTTTTGTTAATGCTTTGAATGGAGGCTGATTGATAATAATGTGTGCTCAAATATAGCCGCTGCATACAAAGACGCACATGCCCCCATGCAAGCCACATACCCCTGGTAATGTAATTAAGAATTCACATTCCTACACAACTGCAACTGTACCACACTTTACGAGTGTCTCTCCCACTTGGCTGTGATGGGAATTTTAAATAACGCTACTGTTTACGAAGGCTGGGAACTGCTTCACCATCTACTTGTAAGGCAACTTGCTTATTGGGTTTCATGCTGTACGTGAGCAATTCAATGTCAGGCACACGACCTTAAATATCGTTCTGTTTAATATCAAGTATCAATTTATTAATTCTGACAGAAAGCTATTTGGTGACATTTGCAAGTATTCGACACTATATGGTGCGGTGTTTAGGAATACTGAATGCACATTGTTTGGTCTTAAAAGGAGTCATGTTTCATTAATTTGTCGAATTGGGTGTGGAGCACAAATGGTAGATTTCTAGACTCGTCAACACAGCCTTAACATTTACGCGGATCTGCAGTTATTTGTTTTTCAACATGTATTTTAAATGCAGCTACACAGCAGAGAATGGCGTTTACCTTTGCAACGTGCATCGCGTCCGACAACTTTATGAGTGTCCTGCAAAGTGAACAAAACAGGAGAGAGTGCATGAGACACTACGGCAGGGAACAACATAAATTAATCCATTCATAGCTCCTGGGACACTCACACAGGCATGCTCATACAAAGACAAAGATCCCCCGTAATGCCTTAACAGACTGTAGGGGCAAGTGCTGTTAGCGAGCACCTATGAAGGCCGGAACGGTACACGAGGGGGTGGGGTGGCCAGCACCACGCCCGACCGCCTTTGTCTCCCCAGTGGCGATGTTTTACACACCGCACCAGGTACTCATTTGAGGCTGAGTAGACCTAGGGGAGGCCCAGGACCGGTTCATATAATCGTCACTGGTGTTAGCCGTGAGTGGGAATCGAACCCAGATTGCTGGGTTCATAGCGCAGCGCGTTAACCACTACACTACCACTCCCCATTCTCATACACACACACAGGCAACATAGACAAATATCCATTAATATACTTTATGGGACATTGCACGAAAGGATCGGTGGCCAACACCAATCAAGCCTTTGTCTCCGCTGATATTTACACATTACACCAGGCAACTCATTTAAGGCTGCGTCATCGACCAAGGTGAGGCCCAGGACTGGTCCAAATATTTGCCGCTGTTATTGGTCACGAGCGGAAATCGAACTCGGGTTTGCCGGATTCAAAACGCAGTATGCAAACCACTACCCTACCACCACACATCCACACGCGGCAGCACACACAGACTGAACCACAAAGACAAGCATTTTTTCTCTCCCAAAACCTGATCAACATTTTTTTTTGCACAAGCACAATGAACTTTTTACTTTCTTTTCCAACTTCATCATTTTAAATCCCATCCGCAAACAAAAGCTCCCCCTGGTAATTTCCCAATCGCACAACAACACCTTAACTATCTCGGCAAGCCTGCTGCGTGCAATTAACCTCATTTGCAAAAATACTAATTAAAAACGAATTAGAGGCTTCCAACCAAACCAAATATCTACCTCCCTTTCATCTGCCTTTTCTTTTTCATACTTCCTCTGATGATGACCTTTTTTCCACAGCACATTGATTAAACTGTGTATTTACCACTCATTTAATTGGCATTCATAGTGGGTCATGACAAAAGCAGACAAAATAAGACAATTATTCATCATTGGCGCCGTGGTCCATCCACTGATGGATGGAGGACTCCCCATTCTGTCACCATCTCTCAACAGTCCCACAATGCAACGGTCCATCTCGCTCCTCTGTATGAGCCGATTTCATAACTCCACCACCGTGGTGGTCACCCTCTCAGGTGTGTGTTCCTCCTTTTGGCAGCCATTCCCTCCCATCAGCCATTGTCTCTAGCAGCGATGTGGCCATGCGCTGCGAGGTGGCTAAGAGATGGAGTACAGAATTTGATTCTCAAATATATCTATGCGGAGCTCCGAGTGATTTCCTCTTCCATACGGGCTTTCTGTGGGTACTCCGGTTTCTTCACACATGCCAAATATTCAATAAACGTGGCCAATCATCCCAATGTAAAAACCTTCCTGATACAAAAGTCTTGAGACTCAGTGAGGCTTCTGTTTTTTTTTAAATCAAAGGTAAAGGTGCAGTCCTGTAATATCCTGCTCGCACCACTGCTGACAGACTAAAGAGACTAAAGGGAGCTCTAGAGGGCCCCTCCACAGGGTGATTTGACTAAATCTTCAATGCTGTTCAGACGTCTTGAAAGAGGTGGGAGTGCCCATGCTTATTCCACCACACGCAACCTGACAGTAAACACAGCTCATTGATACTGCTGGATGGACAGTGGTGGGGGAATTTAAGAAACTTGCAATATCATTTCAACTGCTGCACCAGAAGATCAAAACAGCAAATTGTGGATTGGAAGTCCGGTTTGCTGACCATTCATTACACCAAACCAAAATCGCAGAGCCCTCTTTGTAAAGGGCTGATTATACAGGAGGTGTTAATTCCAGATTACAATTTGTTTCCCAATTAGCAGTCTTATTGCATTGCTCTTAAAATATAGTCGTAATAACAATGGAGGTCATCTGCCTGAGCTGATTTGCACTGCAGGCAATTATGTGAGCAATATTTGAAATTCCTCATGTGATACAGTTGTACATGTTTTTGTGAAAATTTATTTTGTTTGCTTGTCATATTGTTTACCCAGGTCATTCTTGCAAATACGGCTGCCCGTAGTCTCTCTTGAGTTCTCACCGGGTTCAACAGGTGCACGGTTCGAATCAAGAAAGCTGCACTGGTTAACACTGCAGGTGTATTAACCGTAAAATACGCACCGTCTGCTCGCACAGTGGGATCTTAACGATCCCATCATGTCACTCGAAGGAGCGCGTTCCATTCTATGCTGCCATCACGGCCCAAAAGTTCGGGGGAAAAAAACCTCGCAAGCTACTTAGTGGGGAAACGTGTTGAAATAATTACTCCCTTAACGCAAAAAACTTAGCCCAACCCTCCGAAAAAAGAGACTTGGGGTTCACCAACGTAATCCTGGGTGAAAAAAAAAATAATAACTGGAAATTAGTTCATATTTATATCAAGAAGAGACTTATAGACACTGCACACATATTAAAACATCCCTGCATTATTAGTAGGTTTGGCCACGTCTCCATTGAATATTTTGCATGCGCGAGGAAATTGCGGTAGCACCCTGGTTTACGTCAGTGATGCGTTCCTAAAGAGTGCGACGACGAATATCATAATGATGTAAATCAAAGCGAAAGACAACGGAGGGTACATTTAAGCTGTATGTTAACACGCGCATCTTCATCCTAGACGTACCCACAACGCTCCATTAGATTACAAAACATAGTGTATTCAACACTAGTGTACAGCAGTAAACTTTAACACAAATGATGCAGGGTACAACAAGGTACACTAATAACAATTACAAAAACATTGCACGTAAATAATCTGTCGTACTCTAGAGTACGGTTCATTTCTTTATGCGTGACGCAAAGTAGCTCGTGTACAGGGTAGTAGGCGGAGGCGATGGCTGAGAGGCGACGGACACGAGAAAGGACGGAGGACGAGGCTGCCAGCGACACAAATGCGGGGTCGAGGCGACGCAAGCCACGTGCAGTCGTGGTTTTGATAAAGAGACGACGTATTCGCGAAACGACGTAAAAAGGGGGCAGCCGTAAATCGGGGCGTCACTATAATTGGGAGGAAAAGTCCACATCTGTGAGGGGGGCTATCCCGAAAACAATCCACGCAAACAGATCACAAACCGACTTTCTGTATTGCCATCTCCTGACCACCTCACAGCCTGCTGCATAACGCAAATAGCTGGGAGGCTGTATTCCCGTTGGGCGGTGATAGTGCAGTCATGCACCTGCCGTTCCCTAATCATCGCTGTCATCAGCTCACTGCTGGAAGGAATCCTCTCCATGCTGACATGGCTGTTATCACAGGGGGCCGCGTTCTGCAGCAAGTGATAGGCAGTGGAGGGAGAAGGCTGTGTGTGTGTGTTGGGGGGGGGGGGGGCACGCTGCCCGGTGCCCTGGGCTATTTGTCCCTGCTGAGGTACAAGTAAGGATTGACGTTAATGTCCCTTCAAAGGTGACGCGTGCACGAGCAAACCAAGGCCCGTCTCAAATTGTGGACAATTGATGATGGTACGTTGCTGCTGCTGATGCTGCTGCTGTTGATGGTGCTGATGATGGTGCTGATGCTGCTGTTGATGCTGCTGTTGATGATGCTGATGATGGTGCTGATGATGGTACGTTGCTGCTGCTGATGCTGCTGTTGATGCTGCTGATGCTGCTGTTGATGGTGCTAATTGCTGATAACCAAAACGTATGGGGAGGCAGCCTTTCGAGTCTATGGTCCTCACCTTTAGAATGGCCTGCCTGAGGATCTGAGGGCATCAGAATCAGTGAATGTTTTTAAAACGAAATCTCAAAACTTACCTTTTTAGAATGGCTTTTAATAAGAATGCTCTGCTTGTGTGTTTATTGTGCTTTTTTAAATGACACTTTTAGTTTATGTTACGTAATTTTTTCAATCTATCATTCATTGCATTGTGTCAATCACTTTAAATGTGTCCCTTGAAGCACTTTGTGTTGCATTCTTTTCACGAATTGCGCTGCTGTGTAAGTAAAGTTTCATTTGACAATGATGTAGCTCTCCGATAGGTATTCGGGTTTCTGGAGAATGCTCCCAGCAGGTCGAGGGGAAGCGCGTGAAGACATCGTGCTGAATGAGCGGGCAGCATGACCCAGAAAAACATCGCAGTGATGGGCACGATGATTGCCGATTGCAATTGATAACATTACAATGATGATGGTTATCGCTGATAACTGATATTATGATGATTGCTGATGACTGCTTAAAGTTGATGATGGTGGTGATGATGATGATTATCATCATCAACTTCCTCATATGTAATTCACAACGCATCTCAACCCACAGCCACTAAAGGCATGCCTACAGATATATACATAATTAACCTGACGTGCTATACATCAGAAACATGCATTGACTATAAAACAGTAAATATTGTAAAATTACTTTGCACAAATATATAAGTGCTGTGAGATACAGTGTATAACATGAAACATATGGAAGACACATAAAATCAATTCCGTTTCATTAAAAACAGAATCAACCGTGTTTTTTTGTTTTGCCTAAGCGATTGACTCCGTACCCTGATGATGATTTGTCGTTAACAGCTGTTGGGAGGATGATGATGAATGTAAAAGGCGTTTCATTTGACGTAATAATGCGACCGACATACGTGGCAAGATGGGTCGGCGAAGAGGGTTGATGGCGTGCAAGGACTAACATTGCCGTTTCTGCGAGCGAGCGAGCGATGGAGCGCTGTAGGTCAGGCGATCCGCGCAGAAATAAATGAGTGCCAGGCTCTGACGGCGGCGGAGACAAAGGCAGACCGGGCACACTGCCAAGCGGCCACCTCGAATGAGCATCCCGTAATGGACATTAATGCAGCTCCTAGTAAGAAGTGGCTGACCCCACTGCGGGGGCGATAAGGCGGTGTGCATAGAAGGTGTACATGTGTTTTTGCGCGCACGTGTTTGCGTGTCAGCATGCCCGAGTTTGCAGGTGTGCATGGATGCATTTGTGTGTGTGTGAGTGTGGGGAGCGATAGTGTAAGCGGTTAGCGCGCTGCGCTATGAACCTAGCGACCCGGGTTCGATTCTCGCTCACGGCCAACACCAGTGACGATTATCTGAACCGGTCCTGGGCCTCCCCTAGGTCGACTCAGCCTGAAATGAGTACGTGGTGTGTAAACATCGCCACTGGGGAGACAAAGACGGTCGGGCGTGGTGCTGGCCACCCACCCCCTCGTGTACCGTTCTGGCCTTCATAGGTGCTTGCTAACAGCACTTGCCCCTACAGTCTGTTAAGGCTATACGGGGGATCTTTATCTTATTACAGTGTGTGTGTGTGCGTTTAGTGGTGCAGTATTGGGAGTACTGTAGTGGTGTAACTGTTTACGCACTATGCTTTATTCTCAGTTTTCTGGGTTCTGTTCTTGCCCATGGATAATGTCAGTGGCAAGTGATAGCTAAATCTGTCCTCTCCCTCCCCTGAGTCAACTCAGCACTAAGTGAGTGCCTGGTACTATGTGAAAACAGCACTTGGGAGACAAAGGTGGCCATTCACACCCACTCCCCTTGTGTGCTTAGGTGGCATTAACAGTTGCTTTCAATTCGCACCTGCCCTAGCAGTCTGTCTTTCTGTGTGTGGAGTGATGTAAATTTAAATTTGATTCCGAGCAGTTTACATTTAGAGTCTGATTTTTTTTTATTCTAAATCATCCTTTTATAAAGCTGAGCCAGTTGTGGAAATTACAAATTCCCATGGTGGGTACCAGCCCAGCCACGAGAAACACACTCTTGACTTTCCACAGAGTTGTACATACTTTATTGACCCTAAAGTATGATGGGCTGAATCAACTTCCAGCTCACAACCTACCAAATGGTAGTCGAGTGCTCTTATCGCAGCAGCACCACGAAATGAAACGTAGCTCACAGCCGAGCCCTGACGGTGGAGACACACACGTGGGTGTCTCATGCAATGCACTGATGGACGTTCGTAATAATTGACAGCACTTTGTCAATCCACGTAGGATATGAACGCCTGCCCATGCTGTGTGGGTAATGGAGGATTGTTTTACCGACGTAACCATCCGGATCAGGTACGGGTTGGTGAAGAGAGGGCCAGGATCAGTTTGGGACACTCGCCACTGACGTTAGCCATGGCCAGGAATCAAACGCGAGTGGTTTTAAGGCATACTACACGGACCACTGCACCACCACTTTCCTTAAATCAACAAGGAAGTGCATCGTTAAAGCACTTCTCTTTACGCAGATGTAAGTATTTTTTCCCCTGCCCCCTCCTCTTTAGGCCCCATGCTTTCTTCCGGAGACAGGTTTGGGAATTGTGAGACTTGGAAACTCTGGACTCAAGCTGCGTTGTTGATTTGAGCTAGAGGCAGCATGAGTGGGTAGTGGTGGGGGGTGTGAAAGCGTGGGGGGGGGGGGGGGTCCAGCAGTACGTAGTGGTGGGTGGGGGCAGCAGGCAGTGGTGGGTGGGGGCAACAGGCAGTGGTGGGTGGGGGCAGCAGGAAGTGGTGGGTGGGGGCAACAGGCAGTGGTGGGTGGGGGCAGCAGGCAGTGGTGGGTGGGGGCAGCAGGAAGTGGTGGGTGGGGGCAGCAGGATGTGGTGGGTGGGGGCAGCAGGCAGTGGTGGGTGGGTGCAGCAGGCAGTGGTGGGTGGGGGCAGCAGGAAGTGGTGGGTGGGGGCAGCAGGAAGTGGTGGGTGGGGGCAGCAGGCAGTGGTGGGTGGGGGCAGCAGGAAGTGGTGGGTGGGGGCAGCAGGCAGTGGTGGGTGGGGGCAGCAGAAAGTGGTGGGTGGGGGCAGCAGGAAGTGGTGGGTGGGGGCAGCAGGCAGTGGTGGGTGGGTGCAGCAGGCAGTGGTGGGTGGGGGCAGCAGGGAGTGGTGGGTGGGGGCAGCAGGAAGTGGTGGGTGGGGGCAGCAGGCAGTGGTGGGTGGGGGCAGCAGGAAGTGGTGGGTGGGGGCAGCAGGAAGTGGTGGGTGGGGGCAGCAGGCAGTCATGGGTGGGGGCAGCAGGCAGTGGTGGGTGGGGGCAGCAGGAAGTGGTGGGTGGGGGCAGCAGGCAGTGGTGGGTGGGTGCAGCAGGCAGTGGTGGGTGGGGGCAGCAGGAAGTGGTGGGTGGGGGCAGCAGGAAGTGGTGGGTGGGGGCAGCAGGCAGTGGTGGGTGGGGGCAGCAGGAAGTGGTGGGTGGGGGCAGCAGGAAGTGGTGGGTGGGGGCAGCAGGCAGTCGTGGGTGGGGGCAGCAGGCAGTGGTGGGTGGGGGCAGCAGGCAGTGGTGGGTGGGGGCAGCAGGCAGTGGTGGGTGGGGGCAGCAGGAAGTGGTGGGTGGGGGCAGCAGGAAGTGGTGGGTGGGGGCAGCAGGCAGTCATGGGTGGGGGCAGCAGGCAGTCATGGGTGGGGGCAGCAGGCAGTGGTGGGTGGGGGCAGCAGGCAGTGGTGGGTGGGGGCAACAGGCAGTGGTGGGTGGGGGCAGCAGGCAGTGGTGGGTGGGGGAAACAGGCAGTCGTGGGTGGGGGCAACAGGCAGTGGTGGGTGGGGGCAGCAGGCAGTGGTGGGTGGGGGCAGCAGGCAGTGGTGGGTGGGGGCAGCAGGAAGTGGTGGGTGGGGGCAGCAGGCAGTGGTGGGTGGGGGAAACAGGCAGTCGTGGGTGGGGGCAGCAGGCAGTGGTGGGTGGGGGCAGCAGGCAGTGGTGGGTGGGGGCAGCAGGCAGTGGTGGGTGGGGGCAGCAGGCAGTGGTGGGTGGGGGCAGCAGGCAGTGGTGGGTGGGGGCAGCAGGAAGTGGTGGGTGGGGGCAGCAGGAAGTGGTGGGTGGGGGCAGCAGGCAGTCATGGGTGGGGGCAGCAGGCAGTGGTGGGTGGGGGCAGCAGGCAGTGGTGGGTGGGGGCAACAGGCAGAGGAGGGTGGGGGCAGCAGGCAGTGGTGGGTGGGGGAAACAGGCAGTCGTGGGTGGGGGCAACAGGCAGTGGTGGGTGGGGGCAGCAGGCAGTGGTGGGTGGGGGCAGCAGGCAGTGGTGGGTGGGGGCAGCAGGAAGTGGTGGGTGGGGGCAGCAGGCAGTCGTGGGTGGGGGCAGCAGGCAGTCGTGGGTGGGGGCAGCAGGCAGTCGTGGGTGGGGGCAGCAGGAAGTGGTGGGTGGGGGCAGCAGGCAGTGGTGGGTGGGGGCAGCAGGCAGTGGTGGGTGGGGGCAGCAGGCAGTGGTGGGTGGGGGCAGCAGGCATTGGTGGGTGGGGGCAGCAGGCAGTGGTGGGTGGGGGCAGCAGGCAGTGGTGGGTGGGGGCAGCAGGCAGTCGTGGGTGGGGGCAACAGGCAGTGGTGGGTGGGGGCAGCAGGCAGTGTAGGGTGGGGGTAGCAGACAGTCGTGGATGATGTTACCTGAAAAATTCTCAAATCTTGCAGATACTTACCTGGGTTTTATGTCCCTGGCTATTTCACATGAAGTTGAAGCTTTGATTTTGAGATTATATATGTTCAAGTTACATTCGAATGTGTGTCCGTGGCAATCTATTGATATCACTAATGTCGATCCCATTAATTTTAATATTGATGCAGTGATAGCATCAGAGCTTGCTGTGGTTGGACACCTGACTGATGTGAAAGTATGTTTTTATTTTAAAATAATATCTAAAAACACGTTTGTTTTAGGTTACAAATTTACTTGAAGGAATTTCCACAAATACACTTATTATTATTAAACGTATTATATATTCTTAAAACTTGCTGAAGTAGTATTTGTACAATGTCTGGAATTCTGCCAAGTACACCCCTATTCCAGCTGTCAGATCAGGCTTTTAGTGGCATATGTATTTCTACGTGTGTGCGTAAATCTGATACTGGGCTCTCCGTAGGTCAACTCAGCTGTAAAGGAGTACCCAGTGCAGTCTATAAACATCAGCACTGGGGAGACATGTGGATGGACTTGGCTCCAGCCACACCACCTCATGCGCCGTGCCGACATCAATAGATGTTCACCGACAGACACTTGACCTGCCGAAGGGCGCACGTGGAATCACTGTCTTTGTGCGTGTGCGTCACATGTCACCTGCAGAAGAGCTTCTCGTTGTAGCTGTCATTCTCGGAGATCGTGGACAGCAACGTGGTAGACAAATGACCACAGGCCAGTGCAAGCCCTGAAGAAGAGAAGGCATGTCAAGGCTTCCCGATGGGCCTCCCACAGCAACTAAGGTAGAGGCACTGCCCCACATCAATATCATGTCTCTAAATCACATAAAGATCATTGCATAAATGATCACCCAGTAAAACAACACTGCGTCTCAAGAGCATCTTCACAGGTGGGTTCTGCTTGAGATGTTTGGCTGGTTATTTTTGTTTCTGTTTTTTAGAGCCGGAAGGGAACTGGAGCGCCTGGAGAAAGCCCACACTTACCATTCAATTTTTTTACAAATCACACGTGAACTTAAATATCACTCTTCCTAATAAAAACAAGCTATGAGACAATGCTTGGCTGTTAAAGAGCCAAAGCCAGAAGTGGAAATTCTTCATTTCCAGTCTGATGATTGCTGGGGAATTTCAACAAAACGGTACTTGCTTTATTGGCGATAACAATAGTATGGCTGAGTTGAACTCTAACACGTGTTGTACTTTTGCAACCTGTCCGATTGTGATCTTAGTGTTCTGACCACAAAGATACCCAGTAACCTACTTGCTACATAGCCCTTCACATTAATAAAAGTTTAATCTCTTCATGATCGACCACACCACCTCTATTCCAAGCATGGGCTTCAACTAGACATGGCTAAAAACATACTTCGGTGGAATCTCAAATGCAGGTTTAACGACGCATACACACTGACTTCAAATAAACTTCATGCAAAAACTTACTTTGCTCGGCCACTGCCAACTCCAGCAGTTTCTGTGATAATAGAAAAACAAAATCAGTCCATTGTATTGTGGATGTGTTTGCAAATGTGAAATGAGAAATTATGAACAACAAATATGTAAACAAAAATTTACGACACGACAGTAATGTGAATGGTCTTTACACAGAGTTATTTTCAACTCTTAGGGTTAAGACATTTTCATGAAAATCCTAAATAACCTTTCTTTATATTATGACGTTAAACATTAGAAAACAAGCAATCAGAATGAAAACCGATTCATGAATAAAATTGCTTCATTAAATCTCGCATCAATTTTTTTAAATATCTATCAAAGTTAATTGTGCTGCTTTTCTATTGGCTGGGTCAGGACCACGTGGCTTGTGTCACATTATTAGTATTGCAGTAAATGGTACGTTTGCATTAATATTCCACTGAATGAAAAGCAATTTGTGCAAATTTGAAACTGTCTTTTCAGAGTTGCATTTTAATGCGAAATGTTTACTTTGCGCTTTGACGTGTTAATATTTGTCGCTGAAAATATAATGACACAAAATTACCCTGGAAAGATGGCTAATCTCCTAAAACTATGCAAATAAATAGAAGTTGCCCGTTTAGATAATGTATGCTTTTAAACGCGAAAAGGCAGCGAAATATATAAATAGTCGCACTGGTATGAGGGAACAAATACACAATTGTTGTAGCGCTGTTGAATTGCAATAATTTTAAATGTAGCTAAAGGCTCTTACCTCCAACGCAGCTTTGGATTCATTGATAAGGGTCGTGTTGACTTGCCTCTCCTGTTGAAATATGGGGTCGTTGTCCTGAGCAATACAAATGAGTTGTAAAAAGTAATCAATTTATTATCCCATACATCAAGAATGCATTCTTCACAGTATGATGATGAGTGCACACCAAACGTCACTCCTCGACCCGCACTCAAATGCAATCGCAGCGTTCATAATTCATACTCTGCTTGCTGCTTCTGCAGTCTTGAGATATGGCCATATGTAGGTAATCTCCAAATACACATTATATTATAAGAGAATTTCATTTTATGTAAATCTGCTCATTTTTGTGAGAATATCAAAAAATCTATTATCTCGCGTACACATCTATATATGTGTATAAATTGTTTCTTTTTTTTATAGAGGAGAGTCATTTATATTCATTTGGAAAGTAATCAGTGCAAATTAAACACCGTTTCTTATTGGTAGGTATTCATGGCGGATATGCAATCCATGGTTTTGTGTACGGGTTTGATGGATCACAAAGATTTGATCGTGTCAATCACTCCTGACTCGCGAGACGACGAGGTGGCCGATGTGTGGCAGTGCAGTAAGTTTGCTGATCTATCCATATGGATTTTAAATGTGTGTTTGGTTTACTCTGAATGCCTGTTTCCTGCCACACACACACACAAAGTAAAGGATTGTCCTTCAACCCAATGCAAGAGCATCCTGAAAAAAGTCTTGAGTCTCGGCGATGCTTTTTTTGTAAAAGAAAGATTTGTCTTCTTGCTAGATTGTTTAAATTCTTAATGGCTGCGCTTGAATACTGTCCAGGCCTATGCATTACCTGCAGATCGTTATTCAAAGACGTGCTCTGTTTATCTGCATTCTACCAAAGACTGAAAAATCACTGTCTAGATTTGAAGCTTTCGTGACTGCAAGGATGCAAACAGTTTTTTTTTCATCACTGTCTAGAAGTCTCTTCCTTTGTCAGTTTCATACACTGCTGACATCCTTCCCCTGTTCAAGTTCAGGCTCAAGGTTTTCCTCCACAGCTGACTGTGTGTCTGTCTACGAAGTGCATTTCTTCTCATCTTCACCATCCTACCATCTCGTTTGCCTCTCCGCCCTGTATTCTCCTACCGCTCAACTCACTCCCCTCCTGAACAGAGAACCCTCCATGTTTCCATAGCTACACGGAGTAACGTGCAAATCCCCCCCCCCCCCCCGCCTCTATTTGAGCAGCATCTTGAGCGGCGGTCCCATATCGATTCATCTAGATTGTATCGTGTTATATTCTGAACTAGTTGAAAAAATTGATCTTCTTGACCAGCCAGCCAAAAATGCAACAGCACACGTGGCCGGTGGCTGTGAGCATGAATAAATTGTCACGTCGCATTAAATTGTCCGTTCATCACGATTAGGCAATGAATCAATTCTCCCGCTAATCAATTTTATCACGCCGACATTGCAGTGATGAATCTACACACCGCTCAAACTAATCTTCGAAGCCATTGTATCTTGGGGTTGAGTTGAAATTGGTTGGCAAGAGGCGGTGGGCGGTGGGGGGGGGTGTACCCGACCGCGGGGAATGAATGCACGTAGGTGACAAAAGAGAATGCGTTTGTGCAGGTTTTGTGCGTGGTGTCAGAAGCCTCTTTCACAGGTCACATCCGTGTGCCGTGTATTGGCGCACAGGTTGAATTATTTCGGATTTTCCGTTGCCAGTGAGCAACAAGTCTGCAAATGTTCACCAACCGTGTTGCACGTCTCCGAATAACCCTCTGCGCTATTACCCTGCTGCCACCCGGTGGCGCGACTGCCGTACTGACACAAGCGGGCACATCATTGACGCTTTCAAGCTTGGTATTAAAACAAAGAGAGAGGTTGGTTGGGTACGCGTTCAGAATAACGTTATAAGTCGTGGGAAATGCCACTGAATCTCATATATTCTGTTCGGGAGGATATTGCTTGAGAATTATCGGCAGATTCCTTAAAACAGTGAAGTTACTATAATTTCGTTTTATTGTCTTATCTTTTCATTTATGAAGGAAATAAGGAGTAATTCATATTTGCTTTTTTTCTTTAGGCCACGTAGTAGTATTAATGCCAACATTCTCGTCGTTAGCCCTCCACCACCCAACAAGATGGCTACCTTCACAAACATATCTGTTGTGTTACCGTATCGATCAACTTCCGACCAATGAAGCTCATCTTCTCACAACTGAATCAATAATTAGTTGCCATTTGTAATGCACAATTTATCCAAGGATCTCAGTGCGCCATGTACAACAACGTTTCAAACTGCTTTGAGTTTCATTAGGTAATGAACCCAGAAATCAAGTGCTAGTCTTTTTAAATCCTTTATATTAAGTTCGCTTGCTTGCTTAGGACCGTGCAAATCTTTCGGTCGTTTTTAACCCACTTCCCGTGATCCAATCGAGCTGACATTTTCCACACAGACTCGTTGTGCGTGACAATTAATGTTCGTGAAATTTTTTTTCAAAAATGTGACACTTTTTAGGACAAAAATATTATATTTAATTACCAATTGCTTAATGGTGCAATGCAATCATCTGACCCATAGGTGGCAGCCATCTCAAGCCAGAGGACGAGAGGACTCTAGCCGCCACGCATATAAAGGATGTATAGTGAAAAACTTTGTTTTTACGGGTTATACTTATTTAAATTATAAAAACCTGCATTTTAAGTAAAATAACGAATATCTTGTGCATAGACTACACACATTAAACCTGATAATCTGGTCGCTGGAATATATTGTCAGCAACGCAACTATTTACTTTAAATCCTTCATTCTCAGTGCAATATTCATTATAAAAGCTGAAAACAACATGTGTGTCCTATGGAAGAGGCACACGGTGCATTATGCGTGACAGCGAAACGCAGAATAAGTGAGAAACACATTGATTTGTTTGATCGTCAATCATATTTACCTTGTGGCTCTCTTTTCTCATTTCTTCCATTGCCAGTGAGAATTTGCTGAAAATGCCTTTCCTGGTTTTTGTCCTTGGCGTTAACTAAAAGAACGAAGATCAAACGAGGCGCATGCGGAAGTGAATATTCCTTAAAATGAAAGAGGCCCTCTGCCAGCAGAGATATGATCGCTACGTGAAGGGCTGGCTTATATAATTCACAAGTGCAATGTACTTAACTATCATAGGTGTCTGTCCAGATGGTGTTTTATACTTCGCAGATATGAAATACTGGACATATTTTACTGCTGCATTTTAAGTTTGAAGCAAACCACATTTTTCAATAGCAAAACTGTGCTCATAATGTAATTGGGCTGTGCATATTTCAATTGATAGCTCTTTGCCAGTGGAAGACAATTCCACATTCCTATGGCAGGACCTAGCATTAAGGACGACCACCGTTGGCTATCCACAAAGTGATCCTTATTTGTTGATTCCAGAATAATGATCCTGAACCAGGATTAGAGCTCATTATTCCATTTATGAGTCAAGGACTCAGCACAGCACAACACAGCATGGCACATCTGGATGAGTAATGTGCAAGAATTATATATTTTTTCAAAATCGAAAGCTAATTCTGGTCTATTGAAACAATTACACATTTTACAGGTTCGTTTTATTCCGTTCACTGTCGAAAACCGAAAGGGTAATTGTCATGCGCGTTGACAAAGCAGATTTTTGTTTTCAAAATGCATATAAAAGAATTTTACCCCAGAGGAAAGACTAATGCCTAAAATTTGAAACACAGCAGGAATCAAATAACTGAGTCTCATCATCAGGATTGGCCCTTGGAGATGACAACACAGTCTGACTTCATAGATCATCTCAATAGGTGTCTCTGCCAAAGCCCAATTATTTGTCTTGAGTCAATATCACGTCTGTCGTTTGTATTTGCTTTGTGATCCATGTGGTCATCTTTTTTTCTGTCAGTGTAATTCCAAACGTACACTTTCCATTCATATTGCACTTTCGCCTTTTGTTCCATTTTCTTTGTCAGCATCCACGTTCCGCATCCATACATCATAGCAGCGGAAGCACAGGCTCGTGTTGCTCCGTGATGGATTTTACATCGAGCAGTGGACTGAGTCTGCAGTCTAGTTCAAGTTTATTTTGTTTAATCAGCTGAGGCCAGAATAGTCACTTTGCAAGAGTGACCTGGGTAATGACACCGACTAGTAGGGGCGATGATTGCGATGTCTCGTCCCAATTATGTAATTTACGAGTGTTCCAATTGGACCCCGACACTGGCACACAACGGCCTCCCCTTGCGAACCACATGAAGGGATACATTCTTGGTTCTTTCGGTAAAGTCACGTAGATAGAAAATAAAAATAATAAAATATTATTAAAATGTTTTTTTCTCAATTTATTATTTACATTTTTTCTTCTATCTACGTGACTTTACCGAAAGAACCAAGAATATGAATTCATGCAGTCACGAAAGTTTTAAGTCAACACATAAAGGGATCTTTAACATCGACTGCGAAGCAGATAGCTTGTAGTATCATTTCGGTTATTACACCCGCAGTAATAACCAGGTCGGTCGCTGGATTCGAACAGTAAACATCTGCAATAAGCGGCAAACGCCCTACCGCTAGGCCACATCACCACCCTAAGAACCGTTGCTATTGGCAGTAGTGCTGATGAGTGCCCGTGCAGTTACATCTCTCTGTATCAGGAAGCTGCGCAGGGCAGGGTTGTGGCCCAAGATGGGATGAGACAGCACAGCAAGGACGTAGTTCTCCAAAGCCCTGCATTCTCTCTTCTTCTCGTCTGCCGTGAACAGCTCTCCTGTTCCGCAGAGCCAGCCAGGCATCCATTAAACAAGAGACCAACAGTAGTTCTGTTATACATGTACATGTACAGCCCTGTTGTCATTCCACTGCTGGATAAGGGTCTGCTCACTCCGCGCGGGTCATCGGGTTTATTGTGATTAGGCTGCTTATATATTAGGGTTGGTGAAGGTGGGGAGCATAGACGTGGGAACATAGTGCAATACAAACATGGATTTTGCTGCGATGCCCTTTGATGCAAATTCTGTAGCCTCAGTGCGAGACTCAAGCGTCAATAAATAAGGGGGCACACGGCAGCGGTGTCACAAAATGATGTTATATTAATGATTGATCATTGTTTTTTTTTTTTGGCCAGACAAGATTCAACTGGGAATATGCCAATTATCCTCATTACATGTTACCCGTGTCTGGAGAAAACTTGTAAAAAAAATAACAGACAAAAAACACTCAATATCCACTAAACAAAAAAATATTTTCAATATGTGTTTAATGTCACAAGAAAAGCCTCGATGGAATCAGATTTTGGATGTTTTGTCAATTCCTGCTCAGTGTATTTGTGCATTTTGGAAGAATCTTGAGAACCCAAAAGAACGAGGGCGAATATGGCACAATCTAAACCCAGGTGCGTAAAAACAAAACCTATTTGCTGTGCTCCATTCTCATCGCTTACAAGTGGGTGTTTCGTGTCAGCTCCATCTCTGTGCAGTCCACCGAACCGTGCATCCCAGTACATTTCATCAAAGACATGCACTGACCCCACATCGCCACATTAACGGTATTACACTGTGCTTTGTGGTTTATTTTGTTGTGCAAATACCAGTTTGCGTGGTTGACTATGCGTGGTTAGCCATGTACGGTGCGAAAGAAGTTCAACATACATCCGTACATACCTTTAGAGCGGGTATCAAACCAAGTGGTCTCGCTCTCAAATGCTCTAGGAACTCAAGCTTTATTCGTGAACATGTGCACAGGAGCCACAATGTGCCACACACACGTGCGGTCATGACATGCTCCAGCAGCATAAGCGGCTTATTGCACGCTATTACGTTGTGCCAGTGGTTTGTGAGTGGTTAGGGGGCTGTGAGGGTGTAGCAATTGTATTGACGTGCATGTACTAGCCACCTATTGTAGAAGCAACAAGAGCTGCTTTTGTAACCTCACGGGCAATTTGTTCAGTGAGCCGGAGCCAAACTCTAACAATACAAATAGCATTGCCTAACGGCAGGAATCGGCATTTATATTGTAACTTACAGCGGCAAACTACGTCAAGAAAGGGTTTTCCAATTGAACTAAGTACTAGGTTACAAAATCTGAAGGCCATGAGTTTCAGGTGCTTTGATGAAGTTCAACCCCAGTGTTCATGTAGCCTTTGTTATAAAATGTTGCTGTGAGGGGCATCACCCCACTCGCCCCCCCCCCCTGCAGTCACTATTAATGTTACTAAATTATCGTTAATGTCATCTCGCCACAGTCGGTCAACGCTTGGGTCTTTGGTGGACGGACAAAGTAATTGTCGTTTTCTTTGGGTCTTTCGGTAAAGTCACGGAGATAGTTTCAAAGGAAATAACAAAAAATCACGAAAAACTACGACGTTTCGATCGCAACACAAGCGTTCGTCATCAGGAAGAGGGGGTTAGCTTCTTCCTGATGACGAAACGTCGTAGTTTTTTTTCGTTTTTGTTATTTTCTTTGAACCTATCTACGTGACTTTACCGAAAGATCCAAAGAATATGAATTCCTGCAATCACGAAAGCTTTAAGTCAAGTAAATGTCATGTTAGATGTTAATTCGACCATGGTCATAGTTGACTAAACTAAACTTAAATTCATAAATAAACACTTTGTTGATGAATATTTTCGTCACTTATTTAACAAAAGAAGCACTGATCAGGGACTGGCCCCTGTCAGCCTCTGCAACCAACAGAGAAGAGTCGTACTCCAATGCTTGTATAGCAGATACTCACCAACAAGCAGAGACAGGTAAGGAGTTCCAATACTTTAATTCCACCTTCTCCATCACATACAGCTCCCTCCTTCATCCACAGCTCACTTTCCCCTTCACTCCTGCTGATGTCCCCTCTTATCCACGCGGCCCCCTCTCCCATTCTCTCCCCTCGTCCCTGTCTCCTCATTCGCAGCCACCAATCCCCTCTCATCATACCTCTGGGCTGATACCGGACATACAGATTGGCATCGGGGTGTATGGGGTAGGGAATGCCGATGTAGTGGAGACCGCTATAGAGGGCTGTCACACTTTAGCAAGGTAACTCCTGAATTCAATTGTACCCACGTGGTATACAGTATATCAAGAGCTGAATGGCTCACAGGGCTATACCTAATAAATGAACTTGAACTTGAATATCATGGCACTAAGCCATTGTGGGGCTGACGTCACTACACACACATGAACCGTGATCTGTTCAATGCCTAGAGATATCTGCATTGTGTTGATAGAAGCTGACAAAGGAAGGTATGCTCTTCAAGATTAAATGAATGTACGTATTGTAGCATTTGGTGTCATGAAATTACTTCAACCTAGAGACAAGGTTGGTGGATCATCTAGACATGGAGGGATGATGTGTGAATTAGAGGTATTTTACAGGGGAACGAGATAGTGCCTGCAGGTGGCAGGAGCGTAAAATATATTATCCATCGATATGTGCAAATCTTGAGAGGTATCCCCCCTGTAACATGTGGGGGGTTTTGGGCACTTCAGTTTTCTTCCACATGAAATTGTATTGGAAAATGTATTGGCAAAACTCCCTTAAAGGTAGCTCTCCTGCTGACTGAGATCACGTAAAGATAAATGTGTCATTCAACCTGCCACCACCCGTTACAACTAGCGCCTGATGGTGGTGCTAGTTGTAATTACTGGTGGAACGTCGTACTCGATTTGTAAATGTTGTGGGTTTACTCTCCAACACAATGGTGTGCTGTACTAGTAACAAATTGGCATGTTTGGTTTATAGGACAAACTTTACTAATTTGCTGTGGCGGGTGGTGGCGGGTTTAACGACACATTTATATTAATGCCATCTATCCGCCAAAAAAAAACCTCTTGTGGATAATATTGGTCGAGAAAACCTACATGTCTATAGTATGCAATGCATTATATACAACAATCGATTAAATATAAAGTCGTTTTTTAAATAACAAATTAAAGTAAATGTCACCACTGCTATTGAGGAAGACGACTATGCTCCTTTATGAACTTAAATAAAGTGCATTAATGCTTGGAAAGTGTGTATTTAACAATCTGGCAATTCATTCCAGTAAGAAAACCTCCATCCAATTATGTGCTTACACTTTAGACCCACACGCGCTAGCCACACTGACATGTATTATCACATTAATAGACACACTTTCTTTTGAACGTCTTAGTCATCCATGGGCATTAGTAATGAAACAGAGATAGTATTATTAGTATGGTTTGCGTTTTATTGTTGCATCAGCTGCAATACTGGCCAGGCACAGCATTCAGTCTCCTATAAAACCCTTACAAACCATGGCATGAGTGTGCGCGACTATGTTTACTTTTTAATATTCTGCACTCAAAACCTATTGACTTGCCCCCTGTAGTGTAACACAAGCATGAAAATAACAGATCTCGCCCAATCATACACATTCCCCATCACCTGAAAGAACGTGTGGAGGAGGAAAACAATAAAAAATAATTCACTCAAATATGAATCGCCTGTTGTGTATGCATCTGACACATCTCCTGTTGGATTTGCAAATAGATTGTGGTATGTCTTCCCCACAACTGTGCGTGGCACGTCATGTGATTCGTCGGTAGTGGCACTAGGTTTAAGAAAGATAACAAATCCAAAGCCTAAGTATACTCATTGAGCTCCGGATTGATGTAAACATATAGGTGCATCAATATCAGCTCAAGTTAAAATCCTAATAAACAAAACCAGATTCATTAACATAAACGCCAAATAATTGATCACGTCTCTATCTTGTCTGCATCTGTCATCTCACTACATCTCTATTTTGTCTACATTTCCCTCCTCTCATGATATCTATATCTCTTCTCTACGTCTTCTCATTAAGGTTTTTACCAATAAAATCCTTAGGGCCCCACAATGGGCGAGCACCACCACCCACTACTGATCATCGTAGTCTGACATGTGTGTGTGTGATTTGATGGGCTTTAGTGGAGAGCGGCCAACACCAGCGTCGATTATCTAAACCAGTCCTGAGCCTCCCCTAGGTCGACTCGGCCTCAAATGAGTACCCAGTGCAATTTGTAAACACCTCCACAAAGGAGAAGTAAGGCAGCCAGGCGTGGTGTTGGCCACCCTTGTGCCGTGCCAGCCTTCATAAGTGCTCGCTAACAGCACTGGCTCCAAAACTGTTGAGGCTACATGAGCCTATCTTTGTATATGTCTTTGATGGGCGTCATAGTGTTGGTGTGGGCAAAAACTCTCACCAAGTTGCTTTTTCATCTTGGCCTCTGCGCTGGTGATGGGGGTGCCAGCTTCGGGTGGCAGCGGAGGGAACTAAACAGTGCCCATGCCACGCGCACAAGCACACACACACGTTGCAGTTACATCCGTTGTGCTATTATGGTAGTCGTGTCACGAGGCACAGCAATTACTTTTTGGAACTCCTTCAAGTCAGTAGAGCATCATGTCCTGTTCGCAAATGGCTCCAGGGGATGATGACACAGAACTGAGAACTACTCTTCAGATAATTTCAGTAGGTCTCTTTTACCAGCACTCACATTGTGTTAATGCATGCACTCCTCGTTTATTACCCAACAGGCATTGCCAGTCATGATAATGATAACCATCAAACTTGATTTGTCCATTGCTGGATTAAGGACTCAGTCTTCCGATGCAACAATGCATTGAGCCGATCTCTTCACTTCATGCCCACTGTGGTCCTCCGCTAAGGTATGCTCCATGCTTTGGCTGCCATTCCATCATCACCCTTGACCATCGGACATCATCCCTTTTAGCAATGATGAAAAGACAGCAAACAGCTGAACAGCTCATAGTTGGCAAATGTTCATAATAACGTTTTTTTTGGGTTAGATAGCGTAAATATAAATGTGTTGTTAAACCTGCCACCACCCGACACAGCCAATCAGTTCGGTTTGTCACGTAAACAGAACGTGCCAATGAGTTACTACTTCAGTACACGGGTGTGTTGGAGAGTTAACCCAACAACATGTACAAGTCTGTCAAATCGCCTGATGAAGGTGATTGTAATCACCAGCAAAACGTCATACTCAAATTGTACATGTTGTTGGGTTTACTCTCCAACACACCCGTGTGCTGAAGTAGTAATGAATTGGCTCGTTTGGTTTATATGACAAACCTCACTAATTAGCTCATTGACTTTGACGAGTGGTGGCAGGTTCATGACATAAAGTATATTCCCGAAATCTAACCTAAAACTCCTTTTATGGATAACACTGGTCGCGAAAGTCTACGTGTTAAAATTGGCAAACGTTGACCATGATAGGCGCTCCTTGCACACGCACAACTCACCACGACCCCGGACAGGCCTGCTATTCCTTCCTGCTCATGCAGACTCTGGTGCAGCCACTCAAAGTCCTCGTACTCTCGGTCCACGCTCTGGGAAACGCCACTTTCCAGCTGCCGGTGCAATCGCACAACCACAAACACAACGAGCGCGGTGCAGTTAATATAGCAAGCGGAGTACGGCTCATTCACTTGTCTATAGCAACAGCAATATACAACCCTTAGTCAACCCACTGCTGAATGAAAGGCCTCCCCATGCTGTGTCGATCATTGGGGGTTGTTTGGTCAAACTTTACCACCCCACTGATCAGTGCATGTTGGTGAAGAAGTGGGTTCAAGTGCAGGACCTGTTCAGATTTCACTCGGCCACTGATACCATCAGTGGTCGGGATGTGAACTAAGGGGCTCAGGTTCTCCGCGCAGTTGTGCTGACGACTGTGTCACTGCCCCACCCCCACTCAATAATGTCAGGCCAGGTGATTATGTGGCAGAGCGCTCCTCTCTCAATCAGAAGGTTGTGAGTTCACATTCAAGTTGAGGAGCAACTCAGCCAGTTAAAAAATTAACCCGTAAAAACAAAGTTTTTCACTATAAATCCTTTATATGTGTGGCGGCTAGAGTCCTCTCGTCCTCTGGCTTGAGATGGCTGCCACCTATGGGTAAGATGATTGCCTGCCACCATTAAGCAATTGGTAATTAAAAAAAAAATCCTAAAAAGTGTAAAATTTTGGAAAAAAATTTTCACGAAAATAAATTGTCACGCACAACGAGTCTGTGAGCAAAATGTCAGCTCGATTGGATCACGGGAAGTGGGTTAATAAACGACCAAAAGATTTGCACGGTCGTAAGCGCGCAAGCAAGCAAGCAAGTGAACTTAATATAAAGGATTTAAAAATGGAAATGATTTCTGTCGGAAGTCAACTGTGGTTGCGCAATAAAATAAATAATACCTTCAATGGTAATGTGGAATTTCTAACTCTGCCTAAGGCCTGACAATTGAGGCCACTCAAAGTTAATTGGCTGATTCTCATTTCTGTGAAAACTGGAAACTCGAAAATTTAGATTTTCTTTGGTTTAATTCAAAATAGATTTCATTCAACATGGAACATTACTTGACAACAAATAGGCCAAACATCCCTAGCGAGCTTTTCCTTAGTCCTGAGACCCAATTGACACATTCTTGAAAATCATCAGTATGGGCCTGTACTAAGACAAGCCTGAGAAAGTACGCAAATCAGGCAGACCTGATTCAAACTCGAGAATCCCACATTTCCATGGTGGGGATCAGTATACACATGAGACAAATGATGTTGACTTCCCACAAAATAGAACTCACTTGATAATTGGTTTTTTTACCCTTATATCTGGCAACTAAACTGACACCTTTTTTACAAGGAGTCATGTTTGCATAGACCACAATACCTGCAGCCATAATGCAAAAAAAACATAACTCTGATTATATATGCACTGTCCTTGAAGTTGATTGGTCCACACCCGAGACAGCTTTTCTTAGAGCCTAGTCTCACATGGGTTGGACCAGATGACGCCAACAGGCAAATGAGGTTCCAATGGTAGAACTCACTTACAAAGCTAATAATCATCATCAGGCATGCTCTATTGACTGTTGATGAAGGCCTTCACAAGCCATTGCTATCTCTCACGCTCTTGCGAAGCAACACTCCATCGAGCACCTGCACACGAGCCAATGTCATTGCCCCGTCTTGGCAGTGGACGTTCTATTGGAAGTGTTCTCCCCTTTGGTTGACACGCTGTCATGAGTCTCGTGATTGATCCCAGTGGGATGATTATAATCAGTCAGGCTTAATTTCGACTGGAATTCTCACTCGCAACCTCCTGGCTATGAGTCAAGTGCTCTAACCACAGCGCCAATCTACAAGATGAACATTGGAGTAAATAATACGCTTCACTGGAGCTCATTGGCTTCATGCAGTGGTTCTTTGGATTTCAAAGTCTCGCGCTGCTCGCCGTTGATTGAAGTGGATCTGTTTCGCTGGTGTGGCGGAGTATTTTGAGGCTTAAGTCCACCCACCGCAGTCGACTTGATGACGTAGATAGTGGAGCCTCCGTCCTGTGAAGCCGTGGCGATGGTGACGCCGTAGCGTGGGAGTCCTGCGACGTCCTGCTTGACATCGCCATCCTCGCCGTCGCTTTCCTGGAAGAGTGGGTATGGGAGTGAGCGACGTGTGAACGGCGATCAGAGAGTTGGTACCGCTCGAGACCGGAACTGTATTGTTGTTTCTGCACGAGCACCTTCGTAAGTGACACACTGGGGTCTGCCGCGGCTCTGAGCTTTTTCGTCATTGCCAGGATGAACCCTTTATCTCATTCAAAGGGTGAATCATTACATGTCTATCAGTAGAGAACAATTGACTATCTGGGTGACGCTGCTAAGACTGCATGGATCACGGTTGTAAGGTTGTCCACCATTCCTTCGAGGTCGATAAAATCATTACTGCTTTGCAAAATATCAACCTCTGAATTTAATTGGAACTGCCTCGTCATTTTAAAGTGGATTTTTAGCCACGGTTCAGGGCTTGCCCAATCGAGGTTATCAAAGCTACATTGCTCGTTTGAGGATACATTTTGCACACATGTTCAACTAGTAAAAATAACCAAAAAAAACCTCTATTATGGAGACTAATAGGTTCTCAAATGTACGTTGACAAAAAAGTGCAATCAATTCTTGATTATCCAGGGTGATGGGGAGGATGGGTGGTTAACAAAAAACATGGACAATACAGAACATGTATATTACAGAAACATTCATTGTTTATATTCTTTGGGACTTTCGGTAAAGCCACGTAGATAGAAAAAAATAAATAAAAATAATAACAATATCAAGACGTTTCGATCGCAACACAAGCAATCGTCATCAGGTGAAAAAAATGTTGTTCATGAAGCCATCCAGATATATAAACACAGACACAATTTCAACCGAGAAGATGGTTACAAACTGAGAAATCATTGGAAGGACGTTATTAACCAGTTTGGGTCATAACTGGCTGTGATGTTCCCTTCCTACCTACCTATGTTACCAGTTATTTTCGACTCTCTGAGTAACATTCACTAACACAGCCACCGTTAGCTGTGTTAGTAAATGGCGGCTTGCCATCCTTTTCCACCTCCATGTGACGATAGCTCTTTCCTAGCTCTCTCCGAGCTTACATGTACAAGCATCTCTAAACCTTTTTAAACAGCTCTTTGATTGGGGTCGATCTACTGCCGGTTACGGAGACCTCTCCGACACGAACATTAGCTGCCCCGCCCATCGCTAAACTTTTAGAAACAGCCTGCCTCAGCAGCTTACCCCTCTTTTTAAATCCTTTATATTAAGTTCGCTTGCTTGCTTGCTTAGGACCGTGCAAATCTTTCGGTCGTTTTTTAACCCACTTCCCGCGATCCAATCGAGCTGATATTTTCCACACAGACTCGTTGTGCGTGACAATTAATGTTCGTGAAAAAAAATTCCCAAAATGTTACACTTTTTAGGCAAAAAAAAAATATTTGACATATATTCAAAAGAACTCATTCTTGGCTATGGCTGAACGTCACAGTATAAGAGCCCAGAGCGTAACCCCTCCACAGGCCGTGGCGGAGTAGCGCAGTTGGTAGCGCCCTTGCTTCCCATGCCAAAGGTCGCGGGAACGATCCCCGCGTCCTCCACAGACGAAAATATTTTTAAATCCTTTATATTAAGTTCGCTGCCACGCATATAAAGGCTTTATAGTGAAAAACTTTGTTTTTACGGGTTATACTTATTAAATCCTTTATTATGGGGACCTCATTTGCCAGTAAAAAATATGATAATTGGTTCTTTACCCTTCTATCTGGC
This sequence comes from Lethenteron reissneri, assembly GCF_015708825.2. Lineage (NCBI taxonomy): Eukaryota > Metazoa > Chordata > Hyperoartia > Petromyzontiformes > Petromyzontidae > Lethenteron > Lethenteron reissneri. The sequence continues at coordinate 10,239,549 of NC_083808.1, forward strand.
AACAAAACTGACACCTTTTTGCAAGGAGTCATGTTTGCATAGACCGCAATACCTGCAGTCATAATACAAACAAAAGAACATAACTCTGATAATGTGCACTGTCCTTGAAGTTGATTGGTCCACACCCGAGACAGCTTTCCTTCGAGCCTAGTCTCATATGGGTTGGACCAGATGACGCCAAAAGGCGCACAACTCAAGGACAATGCACCATCAGAGTATGAGAGCTCGGGGCAAGCATCTACACTATGGGGACCTCATTTGCCAGTAAAAAATATGATAATTGGTTCTTTACCCTTCTATCTGGCAACAAAACTGACACCTTTTTGCAAGGAGTCATGTTTGCATAGACCGCAATACCTGCAGTCATAATACAAACAAAAGAACATAACTCTGATAATGTGCACTGTCCTTGAAGTTGATTGGTCCACACCCGAGACAGCTTTCCTTCGAGCCTAGTCTCATATGGGTTGGACCAGATGACGCCAAAAGGCGCACAACTCAAGGACAGTTCTTTTGTTTGTATTATGACTGCAGGTATTGCGGTCTATGCAAACATGACTCCTTGCAAAAAGGTGTCAGTTTTGTTGCCAGATAGAAGGGTAAAGAACCAATTATCATATTTTTTACTGGCAAATGAGGTCCCCATAGTGTAGACGCTTGCCCCGAGCTCTCATACTCTGATGGTGCATTGTCCTTGAGTTGTGCGCCTTTTGGCGTCATCTGGTCCAACCCATATGAGACTAGGCTCGAAGGAAAGCTGTCTCGGGTGTGGACCAATCAACTTCAAGGACAGTGCACATTATCAGAGTTATGTTCTTTTGTTTGTATTATGACTGCAGGTATTGCGGTCTATGCAAACATGACTCCTTGCAAAAAGGTGTCAGTTTTGTTGCCAGATAGAAGGGTAAAGAACCAATTATCATATTTTTTCTGGCAAATGAGGTCCCCATAGCGTAGATGCTTGCCCCGAGCTCTCATACTCTGATGGTGCATTGTCCTTGAGTTGTGCGCCTTTTGGCGTCATCTGGTCCAACCCATATGAGACTAGGCTCGAAGGAAAGCTGTCTCGGGTGTGGACCAATCAACTTCAAGGACAGTGCACATTATCAGAGTTATGTTTCTTTTGTTTGTATTATGACTGCAGGTATTGCGGTCTATGCAAACATGACTCCATGCAAAAAGGTGTCAGTTTTGTTGCCAGATAGAAGGGTAAAGAACCAATTATCATATTTTTTACTGGCAAATGAGGTCCCCATAGTGTAGATGCTTGCCCCGAGCTCTCATACTCTGATGGTGCATTGTCCTTGAGTTGTGCGCCTTTTGGCGTCATCTGGTCCAACCCATATGAGACTAAGCTCGAAGGAAAGCTGTCTCGGGTGTGGACCAATCAACTTCAAGGACAGTGCACATTATCAGAGTTATGTTCTTTTGTTTGTATTATGACTGCAGGTATTGCGGTCTATGCAAACATGACTCCTTGCAAAAAGGTGTCAGTTTTGTTGCCAGATAGAAGGGTAAAGAACCAATTATCATAAATCCTTTATATTAAGTTCACTTGCTTGCTTGCTTAGGATCGTGCAAATCTTTCGGTCGTTTTTTAACCCACTTCCCGCGATCCAATCGAGCTGATATTTTCCACACAGACTCGTTGTGCGTGACAATTAATGTTCGTGAAAAAAATTCAAAAATGTTACACTTTTTAGGACAAAAATATTATATTTAATTAACAATTGCTTAATGGTGCAATGAAATCATCTGACCCATAGGTGGCAGCCATCTCAAGCCAGAGGACGAGAGGACTCTAGCCGCCACGCATATAAAGGACTAGCTTTACTACCCGGCTTCGCCCGGGTCTTTGATTCACCACGCCCGGCCGCCTTTGTCTTCCCAGTGGCGATGTTCACACACCACACCAGTTACTCGTTTGAGGCTGAGTCGCCCTAGGGGAGGCCCAGGAGCGGTTAAAATAATGCTCACCGGTGGTGGCCATGAGCGGGAATGGAATTCGGGTCGCCGGGTTCCGCTCCCCCCCCCACACACACATACGCGCACGCGTCCATAGGTACACATACACGCGCTTGCAGCACACCCACCGCTCCTCACACACCACACACGCACAGACACACACACAGACACACACACACAGACACACACACACAGACTCACAGACAGCACGCTAAGCACTACACTACCGCTCCCCACACACCACACACGCACACACACAGACACACACACAGACACATACAGCACGCTAAGCACTACACTACCGTTCCCCCTACACAACACACGCGCGCGCGTCCATAGGTACACATACACGCGCTGGCTGCAGACACACGACTTTGAGGGTGCGTACGGCAGTAAACGACTGCAATAATAAAGCGGCAATGCTGCGCGAGGAACGCCTTAGACCTGCAACACATTTGTGTAATGCGAGCGTAAACACAAACACATACACACACATACACACACATGCATACACACAGACATACACATACACACAAACACACACATACATACACACAAACACATACACAATACACACACACATACATGCAGACACACAGACACACACATAACACACATACATACACACACATACATACACAGAAACACATACACACACATACATACACACACATACATACACACAAACAGATACACACACGTACATAGACACATGCATACAGACACGCAGACATACACATAAACACATAAAAAAACCCACATACATACACACACATACATACACAGAAACACATACAGACACATACATACACACATACATACAGACACACAGACATACACATAAACACATACATAGACATGACCCGGGTTTGCCCGGGACTTGGATCCACCACGCCCGGCCGCCTTTGTCTCCCCAGTGGCGATGTTAATACGCCACACCAGTTACTCGTTTTGAGGGTGAGTCCCTCCCTCGGCACTCTCCCTCCCTCGCCACTCTCCCTCCCTCACCACTCTGTAGAGGACGTGAAACTTTTATGAATTTACCTCAGAGTCGCGTGGTGGGTGTGGAGGCCTAGCACCGTGCAGAGCCTCCCGCCTCGCCTGATTTTGCCACCCGGCTGACGCTGGGTACGGGTGCCGTTCCCCCCCCCCCCCCCGCGCTACAATAATACTGTGTAATCGCTATAATTTAATAATCGACCGAGCCTATAATAGTAATAGCACACATTGTGGTGGGGGGGGAGTGAAGAGGACGTTAAACTTTGATGAATTTACCTCAGAGTCGCGTGTTAATGCGTGCGCCTATTTTGAACGGGAATTCAAAATGGCGTCCACCTCGCGACCCGTCGGTAGCCGTTGCCAGGGGCAACCGCCGTCCAATGAAAGCGGCGAAGGCGTCGCTAGCCGTTGCCAGGGGCAACCGGCGTCCAATGAAAGTGCGTATGGTCCAGGGACACACACACACACAGACAGACAGATTCGCGATTTTATATATATATATTTATAGTGAAAAACTTTGTTTTTACGGGTTATACTTGTTTCACCTGATGACGATGGCTTGTGTTGCGATCGAAACGTCGTGATTTTTTTTTTTCTATCTACGTGGCTTTACCGAAAGACCCAAAGAATATGAATTCCTGCAATCACGAAAGCTTTAAGTCAAGATTCATTAAATTTCGATTTAAAGCTTTCGTAACTGCAGGGATTCATCTTCTTGGTTCTTTCGGTAAAGTCACGTAGAAGGGAAATAATAAAATAATAAAATAAAACATAATAAAAGATATTATATTATTTATAGAGTTTTATTTTTATTATTTTATTATTTCTCTTCTACGTGACTTTACCGAAATAATAAAATAAAAATATAATATTACATTATTTATTATGTTTTATTTTTATTATTTTATTATTTCCCTTCTACGTGACTTTACCGAAAGAACCAAGAAGATCAAGATTCATTGTTGAGTTACATAGAATGGGGCTGAACACACAATGTGTCACTTGCCAACTCGTTTGTCATCAAGTGCGCACAGAGTCACGGGCCATCAGCAGCGAGGGAGCTGTTACTAATGAAACCGGCACATGTGTAAACATATTTATTTATTTCCAAGCGTGGTTAATTTGCAACCTGGCAACCCTGAGAATCTGCCAAGGGTTAACTGTATTTTAAGTTGAGTTACGGTCAGTGCCAGTTGGCATATCGTAAGCGTGACATGAACCCCGTGATTAAGCCATCTGAAAAAAATAAGGACTTCTTTCCAGTAATCCAATTCACAGTTTGTTATACGTTGAGTGTACAAAATTGCGCATGAATGAGCTAGCATCACTGTCGGTTCCCGTGTGTCCGGTGTTTTGCCCGCACATTTTCTCGACGCTGTGTTCCTCGATGTAGGACAGCAGAAGACCAAATGCACCATCTGTCATAGGAACAGCGCATGCACAAACTCCAATTTCGGTTGGCGGTTGACGTTCACAGTGGACTGCGAACCTCATAGCAAAAGCGACGCCCCCGTGATGCCCTCGTGGTCGTCCCCGTGGTCGCCCCCGTGATCCGTGGATCCAACAAATTACTCGAGACGCCAGTATATGGTAGCAAGAGCAGTTTACGCAAACGCTGTCGCAAGAGGTCACACGTTTGGGGCAAGGGTCCTTCGCTAATTAGGTGTGATGAATGAATGGATATTTTAGCATTGAGTCAACTTCAACATCCACCTACATACACTGCTCCAATCGTCGCCATGGTGAAATGAATCTATTTTGCTGTACTGTAATCTTGTTTTCATGTCTTCATGTTAACCTAACATTAACTGCAGTATGAACGTACGAAATTACTTGTTAGCAATTTAAAATCTTCGTGTAAGCAGTTATGTACCTGCTGCCGTCGAGTTTAAAATTAATTACTTCCTCTGTCCACACAGCTTTTACATTTCTCAGTTTTTTCCTTGGCCCTGTAATTAATAATGTAACCTGTGAAGTTTCCTGATAACAAACAAAAAATCACATCCTCATTTGCATTTCACTTTCCGCACATCAGCTGTTATTGTTCGAATACACATGTCTCATCATCATTATCAGCAGCAGCAACCATTGTTTATCCACTGCTGGATGAAGGTCTCCCCACGCTATTGACATCCATTACAGTGGAGTGCTGCTACCATTCATCACCTGCACATAAACTGACCTCATTGCTCTATGTATTTGGTGGTTATCCTCTTCGAAGCATTCCCTCTTTCAGTTGCCAATCCATCACCAGTCTCATTCATTTGGGCGCCACGGTAGTGAGACGTTTAATACCTCGCCTGGTATACAGAAGGTCGTCGGTTCGATCTCAACCCTGACGCCTGTATATTTGGAGTTTGCATGCTCTTCCCGTGGTCGCGTGGATTTTTCTCTGGGACCTCGAGTTTCCCCCTCCACATTTTGAAAAACATGCGATTAGAGTATTTGGCTGCAATACATTTCTGCATGATAAGCCACTTCGTTGAGCCATTATTTGTGGCCAGGTCGCTTCTGAAAAAGAGCTATATAGCTCAGTGAGCTTTATCTGGTAAAATAAAAAATAGTTTTAGTTGTATCTCATCTAGCCATGTGTTATGCCCAGGCGCATTTACTTGTGTTAATCGTGTCATGCATTTATGAACCAAACTAAATGGCTCACTGAATTCACTGTGTGTTTGTGTGCATGACCTACACAATTCTGATAGGCCAGTTAGCACTCTGAACTTAAAAGCCCTTGATTTTACTCAGAGAATGTGTGTGTGTGTGCGTCTTGGGCCTGACCTAGGCGCACTCAGCTGTGCTGGTCACACCAGCCCATCACCGTGTGCTGCACCAACTTGAAAAGTACTTGCTAACGTCGCTAACCCAAACTCTAAGAATGACTTTTATGTGTGTGTTTGTGTGTTGTCATGATGGGCGGAATTTACGGATTATAGGAGACGACATTTGCTTAAACCCATGAGCTCAAATCTGCCATTTTTTGTTAAGCTTCATTATCCAAATCAGTAAAAATGCAAAGACAATTTTCTACTTAACATATCACATCAGTACATCTATGTCTGTGCGACGTAAACCCCAAAAAGTTTCTATCAAAAACCAATCCCTTCAATGTTTCCCCTCTGCAACCTCGCTTTCCGCACCGCAGCTCCACTTTCCCCTGCAGCTTCTTCCGTCTCTCTGTAGCTCTCCGTAAGCCCTGCCCACTCCTACGCATCGCGGTTTTTTCGTGACCATGGTCCGTTGTCAATGTGCCGCAAATTTCGAGAGGAATCGGCTGCAATATTCCAAAAATCCGCAAAAAATGTGCGGATTATGAGGTTGGTGCAGCCAGTTAGGTAACTTCATCCGCACAAACCCTGCTGACGCTTGTGTGTCGCTGATTTCTGGATGACAGGAGCAGTCGTAAACTATTGATTATTTTTGGATCACAGATTAGTGAAGTTCTGTTGTAGTTAGACCAAGTTAGACTTGACAACCTGGTTTGTATTTATGTGGAACTTCTTTTGCACCGTACGTAGCCAAAAGTGCTAAACCCACGTTCGAAATCTGATCTCAGGAGTGTTGGCTCAGTGTACTGACCACAGTTTTAACCCCAAAACCAACCAGGCAGCTCATGACCTATATGCCATTATGAGGTATGCACTCAAATAGGCTACATACAGTATTAGTGTCTTGTGATCAATCAGAATTATCAAAATTTATTATAAGTATACAAACTCACATCAGGTGGAGAAGGATGGAGTGTTAGTGCAAGTGTTTTAAAATAATGTTAAGAAAACCTTTTTTTTCCTCAGACTCAAGATTGTAGAGAGAGGGAATGAGCTTTTGAAAATGGCAATGTTAAATACGATAAGTGTACAGTGCCAAGAAAAGTTTGTGAGCCCCTTAGGATTGTCATATATTTTACATCTTTCAAACCTAAAATGTTATTAGATCTTAATCTAAGTCTTATACTAGATGAAGATAACCTGAATAAACAAATGACACAAAAACATGATACTCTTTCAACATTGATTCATCCTCAAATTATTCTACATTCAATAACCATGTGTGAAAAAGTTTGTGAACCTTTAGATTCAGTAACTGGTGACACCCCCTTGAGCAGCAATGACTGCAACTAAACATTTCCAGTAACCGTTCGTAAATCTCTCTCACATTGGATTTGAGGACTTTTGGGCCATTCCTCCTGACAGCCTCCTGACAGAATTCCTTCAACTCTGTGACTTTTGAGGGTTGTCCTTCCATGGACAGCTCGCTTCAGGTCCTGCCACAACATTTCGATGGGGGTTAGATCTGGAATTTGACTAGGCCAGTGTAAAACGCGGAATTTCTTCTTCTGCAGCCATTATTGTAGATCTGCTTGCATGTTTAGGAATCATTGCCTTGCTGCAAGACCCACCTTCGGTTCAGCTTCGGTTCACAGATGGATGGCCTGACATTCTCCACTAGAATATTCTGATAAAATGCATAATTAATGGTTGTGTCAATGATGGCAAGCCGTCCAGATCCTTAGGCAGCAAAGCAGCCTGAACCCATCACATTCCCACCACCACCACACTTGACGGTTGGGATGAGGTTCTTCTGTTCAAAAGCTGTCTTTGGTTTTTGCCAAACATAACGTTTCTTTTTGACGCCAAAAAGTTCTACCTTCGACTCAACTGTTCAGAGAACATTGTTCCAAAAGTCTTGTGGATCATCTACAGTATGTGCTCTTTGGCGAACTTCAGAAGGGCAGCAATGTTATTTTTGGAGAGCAGTCGTTTTCTCCTTGCTATCCTTCCATGAACACCATTCCTATTCAGTCTTTTTCCGATAGTTGAGTCATGAACCCTCACATTAGCCGACCTGCAGATCCTTGGATGTTTATCTGGGGTTCTTCGTGACTTCTTTGACGATTTTCCGGTTTGTTCTTGGAGAGATTTTGGGTGGACAACTGCTCCTGGGTAGAGTGACTGTGGTCTTGAACTTTCTCTATTTGTAGACTGTCTGACAGTGGATTGGTGGAGCTCCAAATCCTTAGAAATTGTTTGTAACCATTTCCGGATTGATGAGCATCAATAACTCTTTTTTCTGAGGACCACACACACCTGTATGGTAAAGACCAAACTCACAAAGTTGATGATTTTTACATAGGGTAGGGCCTCCCAAACTCATCCCTGAAGAGCTACTTAATTATTTAAACACCTAATTATAATTAGTCCCTTGAGCTAATGAAACCAAGGATTATTTACCTTTTCACATACACTGAACCTTAATTACTCATTGTTTGTTTAATTCATACATCATTTTCTTTCAAAAGACATGGAATTTGTTAACATAAACCTTATTGGGTATTTAGGAAAAGACCAGTTTTGATTGAAGGCTATCATGTTAAAACTATGGAATTTCCATAATTATCATTGGGGTTCACAACCTTTTTTCTCAGCACTGTATATACACAGTACTGGAGTGTAATTTCAACAAGCAGAGGCAGCATGCAACGTGTGGGTGTTTTCATTTGGCTTCAGGATACTGGGCTCGCTTTCACTGAGTAGGCAACTTAACTTCCGCACTTGCCAAGCACTGTAATCGCTGCCGCCATTTATTAACAAAGGCCTCCTCCACCGTGAAGTGAATACCAAGGAACCTAATGCATAATTCGCAAAAGTAGAGTTTTTTAATGCCAATTTCGTACTTGTCAACCCCTTAACAGTGCCTAAATTATTACAGATCAATTCAAGCATTTTTTGGTCACTCCGTGCCCTTATATATCTCAACGTTCATCCTACAAAGTCCCATCACAAGGGAGAAACACAAACAAATCGACAAAAATATGCTAGTTTGCCCGTATTAAAACGACTGTACGCCGTAATGACCTGAAAACTTCCCTGTACAAGAATACGGGTAAACCGTACGGGTTGACGGGTATGCAATGTGATATCCAAAATTTCCAATTTCAACAACGACTCTGCCTGCAATAAAATCAGAATTTACAACCTTTTCAATTTCATTGCTAGATGATGGCATCCCCCACACCATGTTGGTCATGGAAGTTGTTTGACCATACTTCGTACACAGTGGTTCGTGCAGGCTTGTAAGGAGGGGCATTGTAACCGGATCAGATCTCTCTGCACCAGTGTTAGCTGTGGTCGGGAATTGAATTAGGGTAGCTTCGTTCATACCGCAGTGCACTAACCACTAACACCACTGCACCACCACCTTGGATTAATGGATTACACTTATTTTATTGACTGTGTTGTAAATACAGAACAATATAGCTGTTGTGTATGGCAAATTAACCCCTGTTTTGTTGTATCGCAATGCTAATGTTAGCAGTGCTGTTAACCAATTGCAGCGTTGGTCTTCAACAATCAAAGCCGTATTGTACACTTAATGTAACCCTATTGTCGAGTGAACGTGACCGCCAATGGCAGGTCATTGATCTTCGTGTGAATTATTCATGGGGCAGTGCTCGCCAGAGCGATAGAAGCTGTAAACACAAAGCCCCCCCCCACCGCATTCGAGCGGGTTCAATGGCAACGCTCTCGTAGATGGTCGATGGCAGCTGGAGGAGAGGGGAGTGCTTTTTTGTGGCAAGGCAACCCCTCGGCACTTTAAACTAAGATGTAAACAGGATGCAGTGACATCAGGCTTTTGACTGTGTGAGTTTGTGCAAAGGCACGGAAGCTGAGCATGGCACTGGGCCTCACCACCTATCTAATGCACAATGCCAGCCCTTAATAGGTGCTTGCTTACAGTATGCACCTGTGCCAGCAAGTCATTGAGACTAAACTCTATGATAATTGTTTTTTTACCCTTCTATCTGGCAACAAAACTGACACCTTTTTTACAAGGAGTCATGTTTGCATAGACCACAATATCTGCAGCCATAATGCAAAAAAAACATAACTCTGATAATATATGCACCGTCCTTGAAGTTGATTTGTCCACACCCGAGACAGCTTTCCTTAGAGCCTAGTCTCACATGGGTTGGACCAGATGACGCCAAAAGGCGCGCAAAAAAAAGGTGTCAGTTTTGTTGCCAGATAGAAGGGTAAAAAAACAATTATCATATTTTTTTACAGGCAAATGAGGTTCCAATGGACTAAACTCTATGTTTGCGTGATTCTGCAGAGCAGTGGTATCGTGGTTAGCAACACTGTGGACTGATCCCCGGTGACCTGGGTTTAACTCCTTTGGCAAGAATGAAAACACCACTTGTTAATGGTATTCTGAAGGTGGACGGAGCCTCTTGCGAGGCTAACAGCCTAAGTTGAGCAACACATCAGGGCTGAGGAGACATGTAGATGGACATATACATCACTGGCCTCATTCCCCTTCATCTCTTGTATTGGCCTTAACAGATGCTCGCTAACAGCATTTGCTCCAATAGCCTACAGTAATTTTATGAAATGTTCAGACAACTGTGTCTAGTGACCATACGTTGCACACACGTGACTCAAATTGTTCCACAGGTAGCAAACCACAACACCACCCCCACCTACAGAAAACTGACTCCACACACATAGAGTTCATTTTGCAACTTATTTTTTAATTATCAAAGCGTTGTCCAGTTCACATGAACAATAGCCAGTGGTTCTCCCCTTCGAAGACGTTGAAGGCCATGAGACAGCTGTGGAAATTCCACATTGCTATGGCTGGGTGCAGTTTATTCCAAGAAATAAAGTATCGTGCGATTTTTTTAAACTATCCTTAGTTTTCTTATTCTTAAAATGACCAGGATGAAACACAGCAGTCGAATCAGCTTTCAACTTAATACATCAGCGTCATACAAGACTTGAATGGCCAAAATCCATGACATTTTGACCTTTTGCAACCTTGTAACGTCACTTCAAAAGTCCCTTGGATGTGATTTCTGTCTTCAGCCGCAGCTGCATTGATCACTTCCGAACACCAAGGGATTGCCGTTACAGTGCACAGTATATGATGTTCCCGTAAGCACCCCCATTTATTCACCGATCAATTGGAATGAAGTCTCGATTTTGAAAACATAAAATCCTTCACCCCCCCCCCCTACATAACGATCAGAAAATAATGGGCTCACGGAACACAGTTTGAGAAAATCCGACAAATGGCCGTATAAGCATGGGGAAAAAAACACACTGCAGTCTGAAAAATGAACATGGTTTTGCCATAAACTGACATACGTCTCCTGCTTCGACCGTTTTCTAATGGAATTTTTAGAGTTTGAAGTTTTGCGCGGCCTTCCTCACTTGAACACCGTATTTTAGAAAAAAATATATATACATTTTCTGTTCACGTGAAGTCAATAGAGCGTTTAATTTCATTTATTTATTTTTACACCAAATGTCAATTGAGCCACAGTACATAAACGCTTGCTTGGTGTATTGGAGAAAACCTGTCATTGGAAATTTGAAGGTGTTTTTTTGGGTGATCGCTGAGATATGCAGCGTGCACGACACATATACTTGCACAGCTAAATAGGCGACATCTATGATGCAGTATGGGAAGCAGGATGCTAACCGATGTGTCTTTGTGGGTTACCTCCTCATACACATGGGTTGTTTTTGTTTCCCCACTCCCTGACACTCAAGTTTTGTCGCGCCCGTAAGAATACTGTTTCACGATAAGGATGTTGGCCAGACATCCCAAGCAGGACCCACATTAAAATTATAATGGTTCCTTTTGAACACATAAGCACACGTCAATATTAAAAAAAGAAAAACTCAACACATTCGCCAATACTGTTGGGGATCTTGGGCTGTGGTCATCCTTGTAAAAGAACTGCTGAGCTCAATGGGTTGCAATAAGTCAACACATTCTGAAATAAATAAATACACGTGCAATTTTTTTTGGCAGTGGCCCTTCATCGTGGAGAGATCGTAATTTATCCGCTATTATAGATGTTAAATCTTATTGGTTCTTTCGGTAAAGTCACGTAGAAGGGAAGTAATAAAATAATAAAAATAAAACATAATAAAATAATTCTCACGACGTTTCGGCCACAACGCAAGCAGCCGTCCTCAGGTGAAGACCAGGTCTGTCGGGGAGACAGCGTCTGAATGAAACACCACCACGCTTGGCAGCGTATATTTAAGCTGAGTTGGAAGGGGGGAAGGGCGCCTTGACAAAATAATTTGCATATCAAGAGGAATTTAGCATATTTATGGGAAATGCAGGTATGTGATTAGTACTACTTGTGAAATGCGTAGGAGGTGGGCGGGGGTTTTTCAAAGTCATATTATGCCCGTGCATTATGTTTGTGTACATGTCATTGTTTTTTATATGTATGTGACAATTGACACCACGGACACCACCTCTATTCCATTTGATGGCCTATATTTACGTAAATTGTTTATACCACATGGCAGATGTATTTTAATAGATTCATATTGAAATAATTTCACACCGTGCTAATCGGAGGTGTGGGAAAATATGAGCTCGCTAACAGAGTTATGCTCCAACGGTCTTATTCTGTAAGGTTAAAAAGGTGTCTGTAAAAATAAAAATGTGAATGTGTGTATACAGTAGTATCTAAACACCATGTTGACCGTGGGTATTGTTTTCCATAATTTTGGAGCTTTCGTGACTGCAGGAATTATTCTTTGTTTTTTTTTCGGTAAAGTCACGTATAAAGATAAAATAATTTATTATTTTATCTTTACACGTGACTTTACCGAAAAAAAAGAATTGTTTACCATACTTCACCATTTTGAATTTGTGAAGACGGCGGGCAGGACCGGTTCCGATATCACTTGCCACTGATGTTATCCATGACCAGGAATTGAACTTTGGTCGACAGGTTAATAGTGCATGCATTGTGCTGACGAATGTACCACCCCTGTAATGTATTCTAATTAATAGTGTGCCTTCTAGTTTGAACGACATTGTAAACTGGCAGTGTCACAACCCATGGGAGGAAATGTACTTGGTTCCCGAATATGACACTTTTATATTTCTATGTGTTTATCACGAGACTCGATGCATTTTATAACTTTAGGCTGCCCAGTCCTGTGAGCAAAATTAACCTCTAAGCTATAATTTTGGAGGAGCCCATGTAAAAAAAAATATTTGTGTTTGGATTTATCTAGGTATGAGCATACAATAATAATTTACACTCCTATGATAAACTCACATTTATTTAATCTAAGCCTGCGTACTTCTCTACGCGTCTCCTCGTACTCATTGACATGTAAATTTTGTCTCTAACCCCCTCCCTCTCGCTGCCTCCGCCCCCCTCTGTCTATTTAAGGCCACCCCACAGAGACGATCACCCCTCTCTGTACCTGTGTTGCTCGCTCTATGTATCTTGGTGATATCTGTCTGCTTACATGTCTGTCTATAGTTTTCTGGTTAGATTCTATGTCGCTATTTCACTATACCTGATGATGATTGCTTGTGTTGCAATCGAAACGTCGTATGCTATTATTTAATTTATTATTTTATCTTTATACGTGACTTTACCGAAAAAACCAAAGAATAACCACATGTATTTTTTGTGGATTGTTTGACCATACCTCACCACACTGGTAAGGTTGGGTTAGTTAATTGGGTAGCACATAGCTATTTCAGATGTAACTTTCTGTTTAATTAGCCCAGGTCAGAAATTAAACTCAGGTTTGCTGGGTTCCCAGTGTAGTGCAGTGCTAACCACCATGTCACCGCTCCCCCTATGAGCACATACTCCACTATATTTGTGCAACATTTCATCTGCAAGGCTCCTTGCAGAACATTATTATAATTTACATCAATGTCTCAGTCACAATCGTCTGTATTGCGTTTATAGTATAGCACTTGGTGTCAAATGCGTATATGCAATGCTCGAGCAGATGCAGATGAATTATAATATTTATCAGTGCTGCTTTCTGAAATGCTTTTCTCTAAACGTACTTTATATAAACCCAGCCATTTCTCTGTGATATGAAAGGCAGCATTTACACATTCCATCTTTTTTGGGCTCATGTGAGGTGTCTTTGTTTGACGGCAGCATTAATTTATATCGAGATCTATCTAGAGATCCCGGGGCTGTGTTTGTAAGACCAGGTCTTTGTGTGGTAGCGCCATAACATCTCTGTAAATAATCCATAAAAACAAACCGCTCCCAGATTCACAACAAAATCTCCATTGTGTCTCAACGGAGCTTCCAATATACATGTTGCTAGATACGCACGTATATTGGAAGTGATAACACCCTAGCAATTCAAAGTAGGCCTCAAACAAGCATTTGGTGTTGAGCCTCTCATATATAAACTCATCTCTATCGGGAATTTCACATTACTCTGGTTGGGGCCAGTATATCCACGGCATAATCAATGTTTATTTCCCTAATATGTGGTGCTTATATTTTTTATACTAATTGAATACAATTTAAAAAAATGCCTGCTGCACCATTTAATATGGCATTACTACAGAAGCACCTGCAAAGTCACTTTAGAATATATTTTTTCTCATAACTAAACCTTAAAACGCGTCGGACAACCAAGAACACAGAACATCGGTACGCATCTACAAAATAAGATTTGGAGTTACGTGTTTTTGCTTGTACTTCTGTCCTGATTTTCCCAGAATCATCCTTTCATTGAGTTAGCTGCTATTCTGATACGTCTCAAAATCTTCACGGGTCATTAAAAGTCCCACTTTTTTGTCAGTTGGTAAGAATAGACCACTCAAGACGATGCATTTGCATGAGTTCGCCCCTCTTTCGATAGTTTGAGATATTCTTCTTCCCATGCTACGTACAGGTATTTTTTTTGTAGCTCAGAGGTGGCAACCATAGTTGTGTCTCCCTTTTGGTGGGTCATAAGGAAGACGTTATAGTGTACACGATCAAAGTAGTACATCACCCATTAACCAGACAAAGTGTAATGTCACCCATTAACCAACCTCATCACGTGCCTTTGCCTGTACCATAGGAGCAACTTTGGTTGGCTTCTTTGAGACTCAGGTATTTTCACCGACTTTCCTCGTGAGGAAATCACCATGGTTCTGTGAGTGTCACGTGTGGTGTGTGCTTATGTTGTGGTGCTCTGTGACTATTGGGATGTGAGCTCACGTGCCTCCTAGTATATTTTTTTGAGCTTTTGGCATGTGACTTATACACACATGATTGAATGATGTTATAAAAGGGCTAGAAAGCTTACATTTGGCACAAACATCGTCCATTCTTTATGCTTTCACACACACGGCTGAGTCAACTTAAAGTTCTAAACTGATTTAAGTCTCATGCTGAACACTTACATATAAATGATGCCCATCATTAATGACAGGACTTATTCCTGCCATGGAGTGTGATGATAACGCCGATAGAAAGCCCAGAATTGATGATGAGTACAGTATCGTGTTATAATTTATATATGTAAATCCACCCAGTTGGCTCTGTGGCTCATGCTTGACAGATGTAAAACATTATTTAGGCACAATGGTATGTTGCGTTCCATTATTAACCTACTCTCGGTTGACTCGATTTTTCATCACGTTTGTGGCTCCACGAATCTAAAACAGGATACACCTATATACAGAGGACTACCAACACTATTCATACGTTACTATTTAGTTTAATAGCTACTCTACAGTGATGTATGTACAGTTCCGCTGATTGCATATCCTGAGACTTGTTGTCTCTGCAAGCCTAAACTAGAAACTAATTATAAGCAAGTTGGCACTGCATGGATTGTACTGTCAAGTGTAAAACTGTTATATAACATTTTCAATACATTGCATTTGTTTTCAACAACTTTGGCTTGTTTACATTCCAACTTTAGGAAAGTCTACAAACCACTGGTATTTGTGACACCCTGTGACCAGCACATTGATAACGTTGTTTTAATGTCCATGCCAAGTTAATGCCATCTTGGGCTTAAGCTTTGGGTATTAACACGTAATAAACATCTTAACCAGATCGAGTGAAACAGTGCCGTCATTCATTTCTAACTTGTGTTTTACGTGGACAAACCAAACACGTAAAAAATACAAAATAATATTACGATGTATAATATTACGTTGCAAAAGTCAACGTGTCTATATAGTCAACTGAGCACTTATTGGTATGCATCTCCAATGCTCTTTCTCAACACTGCTGACAATCTACTGTTACTATGGCAAGCCCCAGTCTGTTACAATGTAGTCAACGTTATCTTCCAACTCAGTGGTGCAGCCTCATCAAATGGTCTTATATTCTTAACCCTAGTGAGATGACGGATTTGATTTGGGGAGCTCACAAGAGCACACTACTTTACCACCTGAGAGGTGACCTTGATCTTATCATGAGCTAAAAACAAAATCTAAGCACTTCCCTGATAAAAATTAGCAATCGGATGGCACGTATCGGTGTTGGTAGTTCAAAGCCAGTGGCTTCCAACATAAAATTCTACCATTCGTGTGTCAAGGATTAGAGATGCATGCTTGGAATGTCTATTAGAGACAGAAAAAGAACTTTACACATGAAAGAACGCATACAGGTCAATAGAATAACTTAATTTCTTAAGTGGACTTGTGCAGGAAATGTAACTAGAAGGGATGATGACCAGTGATGAAGAATAATAAGGGGCTGGCAGGTAAGGAATGGAACACGCCTAACATGACACCGACAGAGTCGATGGAGCGATGACATTGGCTCGTGTGCAGGTACCAAGTGGATTATACAGGACAGGATTGCGATCGTGATATAAGGTGATGGTTTGGGGAGGCCTTCAACCAGCAGTTGATTGAACATGGCTGAAGATGCCGATTAAAGTTTTGTGGGCTAATCTGTGATAATGAAAAAACGACGACGATTGCCTTCCCCCCAAAATGATGCGAGTTGAATTTGACCTTAAACGGATGACGGAACCGAGATGACCTCGCGACCTTCCCACAGTGAGTTGAACTTAACACTCTGCAATTGCAGCACCGCATTTCCACAGTGCGGCGAACAGCAACGCGAAAACTGCAGTTTGTTTGACATGGAGTGACACAAGTGGGGTCAATTAATAAAATACTTAAAATATTTTTTTAAAAACACGCTTTAATGAAATGTACCGTACGAGTAATGGCAGAACTCCACGACTTCAGGAAGTGGCCCCGAAGCTTGCCATAACATAAGGGAGCCGTTGTGATTTACAGCCAACGTCAGTTGAGCGTGGACAATTAGACCCGTAAAAAATAGTTTTAAAATATATATTTTGAATGTTTAATTATAGAATATAGTATTGTCATCAGTATGACATACCTATACAAAGTTTGCAGTCGATACGACATTGTAGAAGACGGTTGAAATTGAGTTACAAGATTTGAGGATATGACAACAGACAGAGTTAAATAAAAGCGTGTAAAATGTTAAAAAAATATGTTTTGGATTTTTTTTTTATGATAGAATATAGTCTTGTCATCAGTTTGACATGAGTATACCAAGTTTGCAGTCGATAGCGCATTGGAAGTGGGTAAAAATTGAGTTACAAAATTTTTTGAGGATACAACAACAGACGGAGTGAGTTAAATAAAAGCGTGTAATAATAGTAATTTAAAGAGCACAACACCGACGTGGCAAAGATAACGCCAAAGATAACGCCACTACTTGCCATCATCATCTTCTTCTTCTCCTCCTGTCGGACAAACGTCCCGCAGCCGACGGAGGGGTGAGGGCGGACCGCAGTTGTTGGCGCTTGCAAGTTCTCAAGTGGGTGGCTTCACTTTTGGCCACAGCCTCGGCTATCTCGATCGATAAGACTTCCCCCTCCAAGCGAGGGAGGGAGGATGTCGACGTCACACACTACAACAAACGGAGACACACGCCCTCGGCAAAAACAATTAAAAAGCACGTGCTGCTTTCGGCAGCAGCAGCAAGTCAATGCTCCACTTTGGACACGGTGGTGAACACGAACACGCCCAGAGGAGTCGTTGCTCATCATCTATGGTGATGTTTCAAGTTTCATTTATTAGGTGTATGACCCTGTGAGCCATGCGGCTCTTAAGTCGGGTGCAACCGCACGAAACTAAAATATGAACGGAGAACATCTTAAAGCGACGACGCGCAACAGAAACATCCTGGATAAACCAGCAAATCTTCCCCCCCCAAAAAAGCAGAGAGCTCCTCCATCAACTCACTAACAACTCTCTGTTTGGACATAATACACGTTTTTGGGTTAGATCGCGTTATTTATAAATGTGTCGTCACCCTCCACCACCCGACACTCGTGGCAACTCACACGAAGATGACGCCTTGTCGCCTGAACAGACTGTTGGGGCAAGGCTGAGTCGACCTAGGGGAGGTTCGCGAACACCTACAAAGGCCAGCATAGTACCTTGAGAGGGGGTTGGGTGGCCAAACCACGCCCGGCCGCCTTTGTCTTCCCTGTGCTGATGTTTACACAGTGCCAGGTACTAATTTAAGGCTGAGTCGACCTAGGGGAGGCCCAGGACTGCTCCACATATGCCCCACGGTTAATTGGCTGTGAGTAGGAATCGTTCGTAGCGCAGTGCACTAACCTCAACATTACTGCTCCCCCCCTGACAACACACCAGCCAAAATCCCAACACACACAAACACGCACCATGTGTTTACATAGGGTAGTGTAGTGTCGTGATTGTTGCAAAATACCACCAGCCCATTCAAGCCACGTTCGATGCCCGATCTAGATAGCACCAGATGGAAACGGCATATGAGCCTTTCCGCCTGTCATAGGTCAACTCGGACTCAATGGAATAAATGCAAACCTGTCAAACCCATACTGTTCAACCCCGTATTCTTGTACAGGGAAATTGAGTTTTCAGGTTCATACGGCGTACAGCCGTTTCAATACGGGCAACAACAAAACACCTTTTTGTGTCTATGCTTTTGTGTTTCTCCCTTGTGATGAGACTTTGTAGGATGAACGTTGAGATGTATAAGGGGCACGGGGTGACTAATAATGTCTGAATTGGTCTGTAATAAGTTAGGGCACTGATAAGGGGTTGACAGGTACGCATACTGAAACGGGCTCTTTTATGTACCTCGCCAAGCTGCTGTGTACATAACAAAAATAGACAGACACTGTAGAACCCGAAATGAAGCTTACGCTGTTTGATCAGGTTCTGTGTCCCAGGCTGCAATCCCATTAAAGCGTAATGGACCATATGTAGAGCATATGTGCACGTTTGCAATTCCTGTGCATACAGGCAAAATACGCAGGGCTCAAATGATGTAGGTGTGTGAGTGTGTGCCCCACTACCCTGAAACATCCTTGCAAATGAGATTGTCCATCTCAAAGGGATGCCTGACAGGAATGTACTTGGTGCAGCGGGATGCCAACCTCAGCACGTACTGCTGTGAGACAAAGGAGGCTGAGTGTGCATGTACTACCCACACCGGGAGACACCAACACAACAAGAAGAGCCATTTGTGTTTGAATTTGGTTAAAAAAAAACTCAATATTTTAAGAGCCGTGTGAATACGAGACGGTGGTGGTCACCAAGCAGTCCTTGAAGAGCCGCAGGTTGCCGACCCCCGGACTACACCAATCCCGACCCCTGAACTCCACCAAACTCGACTTCTGAACTCCACCAATCCCGACCCCTGAACTCCACAAAACTCGACTTCTGAACTCCACCAATTCCGACCCCTGAACCTCACCAAACTCGACTTCTAAACTCCACCAATCCCGACCCCTGAACCTCACCAATCCCGACCCCTGAACTCCACCAATTCTAACCCCTGAACCTGACCAATTCCGACCCCTGAACTCCACCAATTCCGACCCCTGACCTCCACCAATCCCGACCCCTGAACCTCACCAATCCCGACCCCTGAACCTCACCAATCCCGACCCCTGAACCTCACCAATCCCGACCCCTGAACTCCACTAATCCCGACCCCTGAACCTCACCAATCTCGACCCCTGAACTACTCCAATCCAACCCCCTGAACCTCACCAACCCCGACCCCTGAACCCCACCAACCCCGACCCCTGAACCTCACCAACCCCGACCCCTGAACCCCACCAACCCCGACCCCTGAACCTCACCAATCCCGACCCCTGAACCTCACCAAACTTGACCCCTGAACTACACCAATCCCGACCCCTGAACCTCACCAACCCCGAGTGCTGTCTTGCACACCTGTCGCAGCCCGAGTGTACGCTAGCTAACATCTCTTTCTCCAACATGCTATCTAGCTACACGGATGACCTCCAATCGACATTTTAATGTGGCAGGTCAATTAAGACCGCCTGTTGCTGAGAAGGCTGCAGTTATTTTCACTGCGTCGGATTTTATTGATACAACGTGGATTAGTTACTTTTAAGGACGCAGGTACAGCACTTGCTATCTTTCAAGTTGGAATAGAATCGGCTCTCTAATATTTATGAGATCGGCCACCAATGGCCCACATCCTTCATTGAGGCATTTGGTCATTCCGATGTCCCCTTTGCCAGTGAGTCATGTGGCTCCATGCTGAGTTTGGTCAGACACTGCACGAATACGAGTGATACCACCACAGGCCTGACAACATTGATATAGGATCGAACACACAGTTAAACAAATACAACTATAAACTATGTTTATTTTACCAGGTAAGACCCACTGAGCTATATATCTCTTTTTCAGAAGCGACCAGGCCACAAATGATAGCTCAACGAAGTTGGAAATTTATAGCAGCCAAATACTCCAAACGCATGTTTCAAAATGTGGAGGGAAAAACCGGAGGACCCGGAGAAAAATCCACGCAATTACAGGGATAACATGCAAACTCCAAATATACAGCAGGCGTCAGGGTCGGGATCGAAACCACGACCTCCTGTATACCTAGCGAAGTAGTTAACATCTCACCACCGTAACGCCCCTCCGTTACCTCTTTGATGTTTAAGGAACACATCTACGATGTAGCAACAACTGCCCATCCTCATCTTCGTATGGCTGATGTTGATGTAGAGCAACAACTATAATTGTCCTATAAGTTTCTTTATAATGATGGCAGGAACATTAAATATATTTGAAAACATGTGGGTGTCCCAACTTTATTTTGCTTAGGCAGGGCAGTGCTCTGCCGGGAAAAAAAATCAAGCTTATCCCTTTAAAATGGCCAGTTTTTAGACAACGAGGCATCCGCTGAGCCATTAAAAAGGTCCCAGTCAATGAGTGAACACCAAACAAATACCCATTAACAAGCTAAGAATGTTTTCGCAGTCTATCAATGATCAGCCAACATTATAGCCAGCCTATGGAGGCGCGTGATTCTACACCAGGAGATGCCAATGCTTCCCCAGCTTCACTGCACCTACGAGGCATTAAGTGCGGCATGCCACGTCGTTTTACCCCAACTGTAAGCTGGATACATCTACTGCGCCTGCTCCCTCACTGTCTCCACGAGCTGCTCGTGATGGTTTTTGCTGTTGTTTTGACAACACTTGAATAAATTCCCGTCGTGCATGTTCACGTTGAATGCACGTTGGCTTGCTTTGTATACACAACGCGTGTTTATGTACAAGGTTTGGATGACACTCGAGCACGTGAGCCGGTGTTGGGCCGCGCGTGGTTGTAACTCCGTCGCTGTGAAAGGAAGGGTCGTCAGGTCATACAGATTCGTGAAGCTGACACACACCCGCTGGGCAGTAAGGCGGCCAGGGAGATGGCAGGTAGGCCTCGGCAAGGTAAGGTAAAAGTGTAAAAACAACGAGCCTGCCTTTACCCTACCTTTTACCTTACCACAATACAATCACTCTACCCTACCTTTTACCCTTTAGCAGGTAAGGTAAAGGATCAAAAGCAACGAGCCTACCTTTACCCTACCCTTTACCCTTACCCCTTGGCATGTCGACACCTTTACCCTTTTACCCGGTAAAAAGGGTCAATTACCTTACCTTGCCGAGGCCTAATGGCAGTACACAGGAAAAAAAATGGATGATTGAATCCTTCTGCATGGAGAATTGCGTGGTGTCCTCTCGCAGAGCACAGGTTTTCTCTGGGCACTGATTTATCCACACATGCCAAACGCCCATGAATGGAATCGGCGAAACATCCCAATACAGGACCCTCCTGAGAACATTTAAGTAACCTAAGCGAGGCTCGGCTTGTTAATATTATATTATTATTCGTCTAAATTGGTAACCGTGGAGAAGTGGTGGAAAAGTCATTGTGCCGTGGCAGTGGCTTTTCTGTCCAGAGGATAACGACTGTTGACTTCCTCAACATGATATAACATTTTATGATGAAGAAATTATCAAAGACTGAGTTGACCGCCGACAATCTATGCATAAAAACTTGCCACACACTTTAAGCTGAACACATGTTTTATTTACAGTATGTCAGCATTGCATGTGTCGCTGTATTTGTGTATGTGTCGAATGGTGCGGTGTGTAAACATCGCCACTGGGGAGACAAAGGCGGTCGGGCGTGGTGCTAGCCACCCACCCCCTCGTGTGCCGTTCTGGCCTTCATAGGTGCTCGCTAACAGCACTTGTCCCTACAGTCTGTTAAGGCTATACGGGGGATCTTTGTCTTTGTATCTTTGTGTATGTGTGCCTACGGTGTGTCTATAGCGCCCCCTGCTGTGACTGCGTGTGCGATTGGTGAACGTGGCTCTGACGAATTGTAGTATACAGTACTTAACGGTTGCCATAATCCTTCAAACAATTCCCGTCAATGGTTGGTCATACAAGACGGCAAGAGCACGAATACACCTAGACAAACTCTTTTCTTAACTACGTTTAATATGTAGCTCTTTTTTCAGAAGCGACTGGCCACAAATGATCGTCCAAGGAAGTGGCTTGTCACGTGGAAATGCATAGCAGCCAAATACTCTAAACAATGTGGAGGGAAACACCAGAGGACCAGGAGAAAAATCCACGCGACCACGAGGAGAGAGAACATGCAAACTCCAAATATACAGCAGGGATTAAACTAACGACCCCCTGTATACCAGGCAAGGTAGTTAACATCTCGCCACGGTGGCGTCATTAGTAACGATGCAACCGTCCTTCCTTGTCTTTGGTCAACATATGACCTCAAAGGTCGGAGCTCAGGAGTAGACTCCCCACTCCGCCAACCTGCTGTGTTTGTGCCATCTGGCATCCTGATGATTGTTGTGAGTTCCGCAAGGGTGGCACAGTCGGGTTTTTTACAATCGGCTTTAATTGTCTTTTATATTAAACCCGATCATCTGAGATTGGGAGAAATCCGGTTTAATTGGTTCTAATTGCAGAACCGCACATCGCCAACTTCTCAACGATGGGCTTCATCCATTCCAAGCTAAGGAACTCACTGGCGCCCACGATTGTGGAGGAGAAGCTCGTGTTCATCAAGACCAACCTGCCCGCCGCATTCTACGACTACCTCGTGCCCGACGGCCCCGAGTACGATAGCAGCACCGACGAGGAAGCAGCCTAAGCCTATCAGAGTTTCGTATTCATTAAACCAGGTTTTAATTCCCCGAAATCGGGTTTAATTGTATTAAAGAAAAAACCCGATGCATGCCGCTGGAAAATCGGGTTTTTCCCACCCATGGAGTTCCGTGCCTCCGACTTCCATTTTTGCTGGAAGGTCAAGTTTATTTTGCTAATCCTGGCGAGAAACCACGAGACCAGGAGAGTGCAAGGGTGCTCTTCAAAGATGACCTCGGTCACCAAAATGGCAAAGGCAAAACAAATACAATAATGTACGGTACTCCAATGAAACACATCGAAATGTGGGAAAAATCAACTGACAAATGATGAATCGAAAATATGTGGCAACAAATCGGTGTTAAATAATACAATCTCTGTAGCCTAAGTGGGTTCTGGCAGATTATGTTTAGACTGATCATTGTTACGAAATTATTAAACAGAAATAGGGTAGGCTGTTATCCAGCAGTGGATAGGCAATGGCTGATGACATACATAATCCTATATGCACTTCCCCACCCATTCATTCACACGCACATACAAAAACACAGACAGCTGCATCAGAATCACCATCGTCTTCGTCATTATCAGTAGCATAAGCAGCAGTGTTATCTTCGTCAACCTTATCTACATCAATGGTATACGTATAATTTTGGGCGACTGAATTGTGCCGAGGTTGAACCGCTATGAGGATACTGTACACTGGTTTATCCACTGCTGGATTAAAACCTCCGAATGTTGTCACAACCCGTCATGGTCATATAATGCCACACTCCATCTCATCCTTGCACATGGACTCATCCCGTTGCTCCATCTCTGCATTAGCCATCTTCTCGGCCACGTTATGTCCTTAGGTTGCCATTCCATTCCCAGTCTCATCCGTCGGTCATCATCTCATTCAGAAATGTGCCCAGCCAAAAGCCCGGTTTACTGAAGGCTTTATGGTGTCTTGCATTTGGTTGTTCCTGATACCGCGTGATTCTCTTTGTCTTAACGACAATGAATATATAATGCGTACTTTGAGCTTTAATAGTGTTATCAATTATACAACTGCAGTATACAGAGAAAAACACATTCCTGCGGAGGGAGCTGGTAGGAACGTTGGGTTGCTCGGTCAATGGCCAGGGTCAACGGCGGCGTGGTGTATTCCGCAAATATGCCCGACTGTGAGGGTGGGCACAAGCCGGCGTGAGTAGGTTAAACGTTGAGTATAGCCCCACCCTCCCCACCCAGCCCCTCCCCACCCTCCCCATCCAGCCCCTCCCCACCCAGCCCCAACCTTCCCACCCAGCCCCTCCCCAATCCTCCCCACCCAGCCCCTCCCCACCCTCCCCTACCCACCCTGCCCCTCCCTACACGACGGACGGACGGACAAAATGATCCCCTGTGGGCTGGTGTAACCAGGAGGTTTCTACCAGTACTATGCCAAGCAGTCATATTTTGTAGTGGCGCTCTGGTGAGTGGTGATTTTGAACGAGCCACCAGATGGTGCTGTTTGACTACCTGCTGATCGATACTGTAACTAACTTTAACATTTGCAGCAGTGTTGTCCGGTGTTGACATCCATACAAATGACTAAGATGTCCTCTTTTCTGACATTTCCCCACAATCTTATCCCAGCTATGCTATCGGTCTCATGTTAGACAAAGGATCCATTCGGATCTCACGTAACAGTGCATCCCTTCATGCTTTACAATGGCCTGCAGAAGTGGATATCCCAGAGCTGCCTCTAAGATCCCTTCAAGTGACTTCCAGTTTACACAGTAGAGCTAATTACTTTGAAACGAGCTGTGCCATTGGTATTGGTAGTTCATTCTCAGAGCTGTAATGTAGCCAAATTAAGTATAAAACTAAATGTAATATTATTGGGTTGTGTGTGTGTGCAGCAGTCATTGGTGACCTGGCTGAGATGATCGACTCGCTATACTTGAGAACCCGCTTTAATCGCAGGTGACAGCCTGGATTCAAACCCAGCGTCTCAGTGTTGCTAGCTCGGTACTCTGACTGCTGAACTACCCAGTCAGTTCTTTTAAGATGTACTCATGATAAGAGTCACGGGATGGTGTGTGCGTCCACACGAAATTGAAAACAATGTTCTTCGGAAATGTGCATGTGTTGAGTGATATGAGGTGAGAAGAACGTATATTTCCTCTGCTGGTTTGATGTCAATATAAATCGGGAGTGAATGTTTTAAAATGCTTTAAACATTTTCTTGCGAACTTCATCTTTCCACTGTGTTTCCTGAGATAGAAACATTTTACATTCTGAAACGTGTGTGCAAGTAAAATAAAAAGAACCATCCTTTCCCCATTAAAAAGGGTTGGATAAAGCACCAAAAGCAACACGTTTATATTAACCCCACTTTATACATTAAGCAGGTAAGGCCTTTTAACCACATCAAGGATATTGTATTCATAACGAGTTTGAAAGTTCACCAAGAATCCGGTCGGCTTAATGAGGCAACAATGAATAGAGGTGGTAATGGGGGCACATCCACGACCTGCAATTACCAAATCATCACCTTACATGGTTAACCAGTAGGTAGCCATCCATAGACCTCACTCAGAAATCAACCAGCTCTCCAAATATTCCAGGGGGTCTGGGAGTCCCCCCCCCAGAAAAAAAAATCTAAATTTGAAAACGAATTTACTGCCATTTCATGCCTAAAATATTTTAAAAAATTCACTAACACAGGATGGACTTTTTATTTATCTAATTACAAAAATGTCTAATAGTGTATTGTATTACATTGCTCTGTTTTTTCTTTTTTACCTTTTCTTGTTTCATTGTATGTAATGGCAGAGATTAGGGATTAAAAAGTATAACCATAACCACAATCATATAAACAGAAATATATTTTATAGCAATATATTTGGGGGGGGGGACATTTTGAGCATATTTAAATATTGGGGGGGATGTGTCCCCCAATATATATTATAATTACGGCCTTGCTGTACGAGATGGAAATTCAACCGGTACAGCTACGGAGGGAATCCCAAACGACATTGGAAAACAATATGTCACTGAGTGTTCGGGCCAGAGGACATCCCTGTTTCACAGGGAGTTACTCCAACTCCCAGCCCTGTAGCTTTACCTGGACATGTCCACATAGTGTGAAATCTACAGCAAGAGCTTGCTGTGGATTTCACACCTGATGATGATTGCTGTGTTGCAGTCGAAACGTCGTGAGAATTTTTATTGTTTTATATTTATATTATTTTAATATTTCCCTTCTACGTGACTTTACCGAAAAAAACCAAGAATATGAATCCCTGCAGTCACGAAAGCTTCAAATCAAAATGCCCACCATGGTGAAGCTCCTTAACGATCATGAGCAGATCATGAACTCCCAAAGCAAAAAGAACATCCCAATATATCAGAAGGATGATTGACCAAAATCTTATTAACTCTGGAAACAAAACATTGTAATACTGAATCATGTATTAGGCTGCAAGGATTAGGTCAGGGAACGATTAAAGTAAGGCGAGGAGGCAATATATATTTGTGCACGAGGTTTTGGAAATCAATTTTGTCAGATTAAATTATTTCCTCATTAAAAGTGAGCTCATAGCTACATTCAAAATATAAGGGAGACTTGATTGCATGACTGAGTGGAATACCAGATTTAATTGATATCGAGTCGAATTTGAGGTTGGGTTGAGGTTACTCCACGACCATCAATGACAGGTGGAAATTCTGCACATTATTAGATGTGTCTGTGTTGATTTGGAACAACGGAACTTATTCCTATACAAGGAATTCAGCATGGTTTTCATGAGATGTACTCTTTTTTTGGATATGTGATATGATGTTTCAATTTGAAGAATAAAGCCAGATGTCAAAGTATTAGTCAGACCTTAGACCACTGCTGAGATCTTGGGTTTAAATCTGGGTAGGCACCTGTCAGAAAAACTGGCTTCACAATTGTAGCGAGGTGACGGTCTCTGTGCAGCCAACAATGACTGCACAACAATTCCAGCTTCACCGAGGAAAAAAAAAGAACGTTTTGACCGTCATGCGATGAACGTCCTTTTCATAGCAAAACGTATAAGAACGTGCACCTTCTTACTGAAGCAATAAAAAAATCCACTGGAAAGATTGTGAAAATTTAATTTTGCAGGCCATTGTTGGACATGATGCTGATAGCAACATTGGGATAAGTTGGCTGAAAAAGACCCCGAAAGCACGCATTTGGCGGTTTTTACACAACGTGATATATGTTGTCAGATGTCTCGTCTCCAACGTTCCACACCGTGTCCAATCGGCCAATCAATATTACATCCAGAGGCTCAGTATCATGAGGGACATTTAGACTGCAATGTCATGCTCTGGTGGATGCTATAATGAAAATAGACTGAGGAGGAGGGTGGCCAGGTCGCTACGGGCCCCAATTACTGTGTCACTCCACTTAGCCAAGACCACCGAGATCCTGAGGTCGAAAGCTCGAAACTAACATTTTTATTTTACCAGGTAAGGCCCAATGAGCTATATCGCTCTTTTCAGAAGCAACCTGACCACTTATTAAGTGTAACAAAGTTGCTTATCACGTGGAAATGTATAGCAGCCAAATACTCTAAATCAATGTTTCTAAATGTGGAGGGAAAACCCAAAGGACCTGGAGAAAAATCCACGTGACCACGAGGAGAACAAACAAACTACAAATATGCAGGTGCCAGGGTTGTGATCAAAGCTGGGTTTCAGCCACCCACGATTTACAGACTCAACCCAAAAACGATTTCAAATTCTCATCTTGTAAGGTATGGGTTACTGGTTGTCTGACTGGTGGTTAATCGTTACACCCCGACGATACGGGAATACAAATAGTATATTATTAAAACTACTCAGGATACCTGGCAGTTATTAATTTGATCTTCTTCACGAGAGAAAAAATATATATACGAATGAAGTCATAATTCCTACAGCCACTAGATTCTCGGTTATGTGAAGAATCGGATCACCCTTAGAAATTGTATCATGGTCATTAAGTCTGTAGTTGGATTCAAGAATCGATTCTTTATCATGTTATATTTACCACATTATTTTGTTCCTTCAATTCGCCTAAATAAAACAGGCCCTTTACATTTGCATGAGTCATCCATCGCTTACCATATGTGCAATTTCTGAGTGTTCAATTGTGTTTAAATTGCATCGACCAATTGTATAATACAATAATTTGTACAAATACAGTCTAGTTGGAATCACCCATCTTTTAGCACATGTTTACTATTCGCTTACAAAAAGTTAAATGTAAAACTCACAAATGCTGATTTCATACGTAATTTTATAATTATTATTTTGGCCAAGAATACCATCCCCGAAGATGCAGGGTAAAAAGAAAACTCCTTCGGCTCTACTCTCCCCGCAGAAACATTATGCAATCAAATATGTTAATTTAGACACTGTTTTCCTTGTTTACAAAGGTTTGTATGACGTTAATGAACAATTATGCCGTCCTCAATCAGATTTTTAACACACTGTGGCTATTTCAAAATGTTTTCTTTTATTCACAGTCTAGCTTTACAAATACAGGCTTTTTTAGTGGTGATAGTCTTTAAATTCGTAAGGTGTTTCTTAACCTAACATAGAAATATACAATTGTCTGTGGCAGAAGACTATATCGGTTAATGCAGGTTAATTTTTGTTTGATCAATTACAATCCTGCTTGTAGGTCTTTTGAAAATAATTTCGTTCTCCATAAAGTCTGGTCATAATGTTAACTCAAGTAATGAAACAATATTTCAAGGACTTAGTTCAGAATTTTGAGATGCTACAAATGTTTGTGTGTAAGGAGCTTCATGAATTCTTGCAATGCAAGACTGTGCGATGAAGAGGGCTTGAGAGACCTTCATCCAATACCGGGTAAATCATCGCTAATGATGTTAGAGGGATAAAACAAAAATACCATTTGCTTAAATTACCCCTTCAAGTGGAAAGACTGTATTGTGTTAAGCTACGTCTTGTAATAAAGAAGCGTTGTCTCTACCAAGTTGTCTACGCCGTCTTAAGAACCCACTACAAATGTATAAAGTTTTTTTTTACCAAACTGTCGTTAAAATAGCAAAAGTGCAGCCCTCCAATGGCTTTGCTCACACCGCTGCTGCCATAATGACCCCATATACAGTGATGGGAAAAAGTATTTGATCCCCTGCTGATTTTGTATGTTTGCCCACTGACAAAGAAATGATCAGTCTATAATTTCAATGGTAGGTTTATTTGAACAGTGAGAGACAGAATAACAACAACCAAATCCAGAAAAACGCATGTCAAAAATGTTATAAATTGATTTGCATTTTAATGAGGGAAATAAGTACTTGACCCCTATGCAAAACATGACTTAGTAATTGGTGGCAAAACCCTTGTTGGCAATCACAGAGGTCAGACGTTTCTTGTAGTTGGCCACCAGTTTTTCACACATCTCAGGAGGGATTTTGTCCCACTCCTCTTTGCAGATCTTCTCCAAGTCATTAAGGTTTCGAGGCTGACGTTTGGCAACTCGAACCTTCAGCTCCCTCCACAGATGTTCTATGGGATTAGGGTCTGGAGACTGGCTAGGCCACTCCAAGACCTTAATGTGCTTTTTCTTGAGCCACTTCTTTGTTGCCTTAGCCGTGTGTTTTGGGTTATTGTCATGCTGGAATACCCATCCACGACCCATTTTCAATGCCCTGGCTGAGGGAAGGAGGTTCTCACCCAAGATTTGATGGTACATGGCCCCGTCCATCGTCCGTTTGATGCGGTGAAGTTGTCCTGTCCCCTTAGCAGAAAAACACCCCCAAAGCATAATGTTTCCACCTCCATGCTTGACGGTGGGGATGGTGTTCTTGGGGTCATAGGCAGCATTCCTCCTCCTCCAAACACGGCGAGTTGAGTTGATACCAAAGAGCTCCATTTTGGTCTCATCTGACCACAACACTTTCACCCAGTAGTCCTCTGAATCATTCAGATGTTGATTGGCAAACTTCAGACGGGCATGTATATGTGCTTTCTTGAGCAGGGGGACCTTGCGGGCGCTGCAGGATTTCAGTCGTTCATGGCGTAGTGTGTTACCAACTGTTTTCTTGGTGACTATGGTCCCAGCTGCCTTGAGATTATTGACAAGATCTTCCCGTGTAGTTCTGGGCTGATTCCTCACCGTTCTCATGATCATTGCAACTCCACGAGGTGAGATCTTGCATGGAGCCCCAGGCCGACGGAGATTGACAGTTCTTTTGTGTTTCTTACATTTGCGAATAATCGCACCAACTGTCACCTTCTCACCAAGCTGCTTGGCGATGGTCTTGTAGCCTATTCCAGCCTTGTGTAGGTCTACAATCTTGTCCCTGACATCTTTGGAGAGCTCTTTGGTCTTGGCCATGATGGAGAGTTTGGAATCTGATTGATTGATTGCTTCTGTGAACAGGTGTCTTTTATACAGGTAACAAGCTGAGATTAGGAGCACTCCCTTTAAGAGTGTGCTAATCTCAGCTCGTTCCCTGTATAAAAGATACCTGGGAGCCAGAAATATTTCTGATGGAGAGCGGGTCAAATACTTAGTTCCCTCATTAAAATGCAAATCAATTTATTACATTTTTGACATGCGTTTTTCTGGATTTTTTGTTGTTATTTTGTCTCTCACTGTTCAAATAAACCTACCATTAAAATTAATGACTGATCATTTCTTTGTCAGTGGGCAAACGTACAAAATCAGCAGGGGATCAAATACTTTTTTCCCTCACTGTATATGGTAGTCGGTCTACTTTACCACACTGACCTGTCTATTGACTGACTGCGATGTCCCCCTTCTACACTGTTTAGTGGACAGCGGTGAAGAAACATTCCCATTGTTTCAAACGTCGCGCTGGCAGATGGAATCGCATCAGTGACCTCCGGATTACAGGTCAAGAGTGCTCACCATTAGACCACAGCAGTATCTGTAAACATGTAGTAACAGTGCAGTATTTGAATAAGCTACTTGCGAAGCATAAATAAAACAGCGTTGTGGTCGTTGAATCGTGCCCTATAATATGATACGAGAAAGTGTGATGCATGAGAATCAGAATCTTTATTTATCCTGGAGGAATCCGATGAGCTATGAAGCTCTTACAACAATAAAAAAACGACGAGCTTACTTACGCAAAAAAGTAAGCTAGTCACTAAAATTAAATAAATTGAATGAATGTTATTACGGAATCTAATAGGCTTCCATGTTTTTTTTTATAATTTTGTACAGTGATTGTAATTTGGATACGATTGCTTCAAAATTACCTATGCCTCTCTTAAAAAAAGAGTTATTCAGCTCTCACAAAGCTCACTTAAGATCACTGAATGAAAACAAATATTGGATCATCACTGAATAATATTGTTCACACATACCCTATAACCTTTGCATCGGTGTGTGTATCCCCATATTAATAACCTGACCCTGCATCTTGGGGTAATGGTTTATTTAACTGAATGGATGCAAACATTGCTTGCTTCTCAATGCACATTTTCAGTCTTTCCTTGATAAACAAGTCCCATAGGGGGTGCTTAACCTTCCCACAAAAGCGTTATGCAATTCTACCTTCATACAAACACAATTATTTTAGCACTATCACCGCCATTAACTGGAAGTGCAGTAGTACATTCATTACTTCAGGCATGCGCCTTGATTTCCTTGCGTTTTCTCTGTGTCCCGTTGAAGTGCAGCGTCTGTAATTGTTACACCACCCACCGTTTTGGTGGTGTCAAGTACGAGGGCAGGCTTAGGTTTGGTTCCATCCTGAAGTGCAGACTGCTCACATATGTGAAGCCCTTAATTAAAGTGCTTGCTCACAGCAGTAATTTAAAGGCGCTTAATAATGCACTGGAAATTAACACATTCCTGCGGAGGGAGCTGGTAGGAACGTTGGGCTGCTCGGTCAATGCCCAGGGTCAACGGCGGCGTGGTGTATTCCGCAAATATGTCAGACTGTGAGGGCGGGCACAAGCCGGAGTGAGTAGGTTAAACGTTGAGTTTTATAAGGGCACCACGGGGTGACCAGCCCCTCCCCACCCCTCCCACCCCCCACCTTCCCCACCCAGCCCCTCCCCACCCTCCCCTCCCCACCCAGCCCCTCTCTCCCCACCCAACCCCTCCCCACCCTCCCCTCTCCACCCAGCTCCACCCCTCCCATTTTTGGATGCACGACGGACGGACGGACACAATAATCCCCTGTGGGCTGGTGTAACCAGAAGGTTTCTACCAGTAAAACCTGTATATACGCGTCAGCTGTACGTCAAAGCGCCATCAATGTCCCAGTGTCTTGAATGCTCACATGAGCAGCTGGGTTGCTGGGTGGCACTCTTCTCCATTGGTGGCCTTGAGCCGCCAGTGGTGGACATTTCCTAGTTGCGTGGTGGCGGTTAAAGAATGTGGACTGTATGCATGTGTAACTTCTTTCGCACCGTACGTAGGCAAGCGTGCTAATCGGAAGTGCTATAATATTCAAGCAACCTTTAACAATGTTTGCAAAAGCAAACAAGGATCCTATTCAAAGTGTAATATTATTTCGTGGGGGTGGTTAAAATTACATCCCCACTCGATGTAAAGCTTTTGTGACTGCAGGGATTCATATTCTTGGTTCTTTCGGTAAAGTCACGTAGAAGGGAAATAATAAAATAATAAAAATAAAACAATAACATTCTCACGACGTTTCGATTGCAACACAAGCAATCATCATCATCAGGTGTGAAAACCACAGCAAGAACATTTGTTATAATATACATCTCCACTCGTTAAAAAAACCATCAGGGTTCCCACAACAGCTGCTTTAAAATCCAGGAATATTCAAAACATTCTAAATTCTTTGATGCGAAACAAGATTATGAAGAGAGTTTGGGGCGGCCTACATCCAGTAGTAGGTAGTTTATGGCTGATGATGGTTCATCTCCATCCCTCCCAAGATTGAATAAATTTCGATTTAAAGCTTTCGTGACTGCAGGGATTCATCTTCTTGGTTCTTTCGGTAAAGTCACGTAGAAGGGAAGTAATAAAATAATAAAATAATAAAATAAAACATAATAAAATAAAATAACATAATATTTTATTTTATTATGTTTTATTTGTGGGAAGTAATAAAATAATAAAAATAAAACATAATAAAATAAAATAATAGAATATTTTATTTTAATATGTTTTATTTGTATTATTTTATTACTTCCCTTCTACGTGACTTTACCGAAAGAACCAAGAAGATTGAATAAATTATCGTAAATTGGGGTTTCCATTCGTTTGAGGATGAGCTTATGTGTCGTAATTATTGTCCCAATTCGTTTTGCTCATCATGATTTACAAGTCTTGTTTTCACCATTATCCTAAATTCAGCATTTGCATATAACTTACATGAATCGTACGGTGTGAAAGAAGCTCAACGTACATACGTATACAATTGGAGTATTATTATAAAAAAAAACACACCATTGCAATCATTGAAGATTTGGTCCAACAAGGACTGAATGCTAATGTAAGCTAACCTCTCTTTTCCTGATGATGACCGCTTGTGTTGCGATCGAAATGTCCTTTGAACCTACAGTATCTACGTGACTTGACCGAAAGACACAAAGAATATGAATTCCTGCAGTCACGAAAGCTTTAAGTCAAGATTTTAAATAAAATATATAATACTCATAAATATATACAGACTTATCGTGAACCAACTTTCTTTACTTCCATTTGCTCACCATCTCGCAGCATAGCAGTTTAGAAATTTCAAATGGCATCACATTTGTTGCTATGCTTGACTTATTTTTTTAAATCCTTATATTAAGTTCGCTTGCTTGCGTGCACGCTTACGACCGTGCAAATCTTTCGGTCGTTTTTTAACCCACTTCCCGTGATCCAATCGAGCTGACATTTTCCACACAGACTCGTTGTGCGTGACAATTAATTTTCGTGAAAATTTTTTCCCTAAATTTTACACTTTTTAGGAAAAAAAAAAGATATTTAATTACCAATTGCTTAATGGTGGCAGGCAATCATCTGACCCATAGGTGGCAGCCATCTCAAGCCAGAGGACGAGAGCACTCTAGCCGCCACGCATATAAAGGATTTATAGTGAAAAACTTTGTTTTTACGGGTTAATTTTTTTTTATAAATGTAGACACTTCCTTTACCCTTTCTCAATTCCTGTGCCTTGTAGATACGACACACGGAAGCCTACACGACCTGTGAAGACAATTAAATCTCGGTGCTAACGGAGCGCGCCTACATAATTTCTGTTCCGAAAATGAAATGACGCGCTACACTTTGCCTCGTGGGTACAGGGCGTAGGCGAGGTAAGGCCAGAGCAACCTGTCACCATGGAGACAAGTCCTGCCTTCGTCACAATACACTAAGGGGCCGTCCATAGATGACGTCAGGCAATTTTAGACGATTTTTGACCCCCCCCCCTCTTCGTCACGCGGCGTCACAAAAAGTCATACCCCCCCCCCCTCAAATATGACGTCAAAAAAATAAAACATGCTTCAAATCGCTTTAAACTATTGTCATTGTAGTGCGTATTTAATGTGCCGCTACACTCTGATGTTGTAGGAGAAAACATTTATTTAAAAAGTCTACTTAATTAAGTAGAACGTGTTGTTTTTATTTATTTAAAGTTGCGCATTTTGATGTGACATCACATTTCTCACCCCCCCCCCCCTCGTCACACATCGTGGCCCTAGGTGCGTGACGCCATTTATAGACGGCCCCTAAATGCCATCGGCACAAGTCGGGGAATGGCTCCTAATCTATCAGGTGAAGCTGAAATGGCACACGTCGGGGAGGCTGTTGACAGTTGAGCAGCCCAGAAAATTGATGGGCTAGTGGTCGTGGCTGTCCACGCCTGTGTCTGAGCATGGTTCCTGCAATGCATTATCACTTTGGTGACCTCAAGATTCAAGTCAGGCAGAATGTCAGTGGCATGTTGTACGTTAAGTTGGTTCGGGCTTTCCCGAGGTATTCTTTCGTGTTAATGAGTCAAGCCAAGTTTAATTGTTGAACCAGGTAAGAACTCAAGAGGACTGGTACAATTGTATTTGCACTGGTTACCTGTGTCGCGAAAAAT
This sequence comes from Lethenteron reissneri, assembly GCF_015708825.2. NCBI lineage: Eukaryota > Metazoa > Chordata > Hyperoartia > Petromyzontiformes > Petromyzontidae > Lethenteron > Lethenteron reissneri. The sequence goes on from NC_083808.1 coordinate 10,274,845, forward strand.
GACAAAGTTATAACGAATAAAATAGAGTCATGAAACGAAAGGTACAGCACAGACCTGGATAGCTCATACAGGTCTGTGAACATCAGCAGGGTGAGCAAAGGCAGCTGGGCGTGGTGCTGGGCATGGTCACCTCCTCGTATGAGCCGTGCTCGCCTTTAATGTGGTGGCTATTGGCAGTTTTTGTTTAGGATGTGTGTTTGTGCATTGCACTGTGCAATGATGTAGTCAAACATAAACCTCGTAAACATAATTAGCTGTGAGTTTCTCACCAAAATCTGCACACGCTTACTGGTAAACTAAACATTTCCATGTTTTATATTCGCAGTTGTGATAGCAAAGATAATACAATTAAATTTTAACTTAACACTTTCGTGACTGCAGGAATTCATATTATATGGTTCTTTTGGTAAAGTCACGTAGATAGAAAAAATAACAATTAAATAATAAAAATAAAGTGAATAAAAATATCACGACATTTCGGTCGTCATCGGGAACAGGGAGGTTAGCCTCTGAGGGCAAGCTGTTTATAAAGGTTTAGAGATGGACAGGGCAGCTAATGTTAATGTAGGAGAGGGCTCAAACACCGGCAGTATTACTAATCCTGGTTCTTTCGGTAAAGCGATCTTCATCTGGTCTACATCTGATGAAGACCGCTTGTGTTGCGATCGAAACGTCGTGGGTTTTTTGCTTATAATTTAGATTTTTTTGTTTTCTATCTACGTGACTTTACCGAAAGAACCAAGAATATGAATTCCTGCAGTCACAAAAGTTTTAAGTCTATATAGTGTATTACTGTGCTGATACCTTATTATTTTTAATTGTTAGCATTTTGCACTATTGCATTGCTACCGATTCTGGTATTTGTTTTAATGAACAGTACATGTATACTTTTTTGGTGTTTACGCCTTATCTCTATTGACAGAAAGCCCTGATTATAATGATCATGGTGGCGGTAATTTTAACGCATTTTTACAAGTTACTTATACACTACAATATTAATTAAGTCCTGCTTTCTGTTTCTTTTTTTTCAATAACTTTAATTTTGGCTTTGAATTGCTACAACATTTTAGATATATTAATTCGTGAAGATGTCATGAGCATTTGACTATATTTTAGCACAGAATCCATTTTTCCCCTGCACGCTCGAGCTAGTTTGGAACTAGGGCAAACATTATGTAATGGAAGATTGCTTCTTCAGCGTAAAGTAACAAATTGTGAGCAGCGTCCTATACAGCAGTGTCGTTTTTATTCATGTCCTTCCACATCGGCCATCCTGCATCGCGCCGCGATGGCGAGATGTTAACTACGTCGCCTGATATGCATGAGGTCGTGGGTTAGATCCCGATCCTGACGCCTGTATAATTTGAGTGTGCATGTTCTCCCCGTGGTCGCGTGGATTTTTCTCCGGGTCCTCCGGGTTTTCCCTCCACATTTAGAAACATGCGTTTAGAGTATTTGGCTGCTATAAATATCGACATGATAAGCCACTTCGTTGAGCTGTCATTTTGGGCCAAGTTGCTTATGAAAAACGGCTATATATCTCAGTGGGGTTCACCTGGTAAAATAAAAAAAATAGTTTCGTTCGTAGTTTAGTTTTTCTAATGGCTGAGCAGATAAAAATGTGAGAGTTCCAGATCTGGGCTGTCTAATGGAAGGGGTAGCACTCTCTACCCGTGCTATACATCGATGTCTGGTGTTCTGAGGCTCGTGGGAAGTCTGGCGTTGTCATGAAGGAGGGCTTCTGCCTACTAACAAATGTTCAGGAAATTCATGATGGTGCCAGAAGTGAATATCTAAAATATATGAGTTCAATAAAAACAAATGAAGAGTAAAAAGGAGGTACTTCTGAATTCTTCGAGAGGTTGCAGTGAATTCGGGCCCTGCGATGAGAACCTCGTCACCCGAAGTCGATTCCTGGCAACCGCTAACATCAGCGACAAGTGATACAAGAATCTGACATGTCCTCCTCCACCAACCTGCACGAACCATCGTTGTGAAGCATTTTAAATAAACACACCCATCAAGGCCTTCATACCTTGATTGGTTGGTTGAAAAAGGGTGAAATGTAGTTGTAGAAATGTAGTACTCTGTCTTATCGACAGACCTGTTCTTCACCTGAGGACGGCTGCTTGCGTTGTGGCCGAAACGTCGTGAGAATAATTTTATTATGTTTTAGTCTTATTATTTTATTATTTCCATTCTACGTGACTTTACCGAAAGAACCAAGAAGATGAATCCCTGCAGTCACGAAAGCTTTAAATCGAAAAATTAAATGTAGTTGTTATTCTACTCTTGAAGTATCCCTTGGAGAAAGCAATGCACTTGTATTTCATCGACCCATTTGTAGTTGTTGACTCTATTAGGCTTGACTGGCCACTCGTTATGAATGTCTCTTTATGAATACCTATTGCCAAAGCATTGCAATCTCATCAGGGCAGAGCTGTCTCTGCGCTTTTTAATTCGTATCACGAGGCAGCCCGTGTGATTGACCCCTTTCAAGCAGTCTCAATCTTTTGCTCTAAATAATGATGAGTGGATAAGAAAGTGTTCACTGGCGCGATGCGAGCGTGGCTGCCAAAGCGGAGGCCGTTATCCCTAAAATGCTCACTTCCAAAGCCATGTGCTCATTTAGATTCTGCCTTAAAGTCAAGTGGTCGCCACTTTGCATTCAGAGAGCCACTTTGCAGTGTGTAGGCACGAGGTTATCCTCTGTCTTTCTCTTATCGAAGATGCACAGTCTTTGTGTGTGCTGTGCACATCGGTGCATTTGAGAAAAACAGCAGCTGGGAATACAGAGTGCTGACCACATCACTCCCTTGTGTGCTGTGACAGCCTTAACAGGTGCTCGCTAACTAGGCTTAGCTGAACAGCATATGTGACTAAACAGGGCATTGATCATGTGTGACCTTTCATCAGTCCACTGCTGGATGAGGAACTCCCTACAACATGCAGGTTATGCAGGTTATTTGACTATACCTCACCACGCTGGTCAGTGGGCAACATAGACGTGGGCGCATAGAAGTAGAGTACAAGCGTCAGCCATGTAACGCTCCCGCCCAAAGCGTGAATTCTCAGCTACGCGATTCATCTGTTAAGGAAATTATTGACACTTGCGCTATGCGTTTTATAGTTACGCACTAAATAAAAAAGAAAAACATCGTAAATAAAAAATGCTATGAATAAAAAACGATATATAAAATACAACGATAAAAGTTCATAGTTTAAAGAAAGTATTTTTAATGGCGTCCCCGCTTCATGGCAGTGCCCAGTGTCCTTTGTTGGGCGTAGCCATTGTAAATCTGCTGCCTCTGCGTGCTGCTGCAAGCAGCTCGCGGAAGCGTTCAATAAAACCTGAAGTTACTCTGCTTAGTTAAGCTTCCAAGATCGGATTAGATGGGTGCATCCTGGGTGATTGGTCATGGGCAAGTGTTATTGTAGTATGTGTAGAGTCGTAGGTCTCTTTTTCCTTCCCCTCGAGGCTTGTGTGTGTATGCGAGTGGCGTGCGTCGCACACACACTCAGTCGGAGATGAGGTAGTAGCAGGAGGCACCGTCTTTCCCTTAGTACGTTCACACCACCAACTCCGGCCCCCTCTCTCACGACCATGCTGCTGTACGACCTGGCCCAGACACGACCTTGTCCACGTTGCACCGACAGCGTCGACCGAGACAGCCAACGGCTGTCCGGCAGCGCAATGATCGGGCGAAGGCGGCAGCGACGAAGGCGGCGACGACGACAGCGACGGCGAGACGAGTCCAATCCCAGAACCGGCAGCCCGGAGCTCTCGCTCTCCGCTGCTTTTATTCCCCTCGGCGCGGCTTGGCTCCGCCCTAGCTGTGCCTCCCTTCTCGAACCCTCTAGAGGGTTCCGGGGGCCTCCCCACGAGGTTTACCGTGACCCTTGCCCCAGTTCCTCCGCACTGCCGGCACACACACCGTGTATATGCTCAATAGCGTGTGTGCTAAGTGTCCACCTGCAGTTGCAGCTGTTGTACAACAGTCAGCGCTGTGTCACTGCATATGTATAAATGTAATTCTCCTTGGTTTTTACAAAATATCTGGGGAACGTGTAATAACTTCCCAGCCATTCGTCAATCCACTATTGATTAAGGCAGCCTCACGCCATATTACTGAGGTAATTGGTTTCACTTTATTCCTAGCAATTGGAGGTTTTATTTCGTGACCTATATTTATCTTGTGCTTGACTATGTATTCACTAAAACCACGAATGAGGGTTAGCACAGTATAAAACCAAGGAGTTAATACGGCCGACGTGAAGGTATGGGCACGTCATCTCGGAGTTTGGCTGGGGCCACGCAGCTGTTATCAGCAGTCTTAGTCACAGAGGCTTGACACTGGGGACTTAAGATCACCCTTCCTTACGACACCATTGTTGGTGATGGCTATAAATGGGGCTCCAGTACTCGGATCGCAAGTCATGGTAGGAGGAGAGAGGTTTGAGGTGTTCGAGGTATCCGTGTACTTAACCACTAATATAAGAAGGAGGTTAAAGAGGCAGGTTATTTATTGGCTATGGAAACCGCTTTGGAATAGAAGAGAGGTCTCAGTGTAAAGTAAATTATAGCGAGGCGGGAGTGTTATCCGTATTACTTTATAGATTTGATAACTGGATTCTAATTATATTATTTGGTTCTTTCGGTAAAGTCACGTAGATAGAAAATAAAATACAAATAATAAAAATATAAAAAAAAACTGTTCACTGGTTAGGTGTTCATGGTCGGGGATACATTGAGCTCTATGGTGTAGCGTTTTGATGAGGGAATTCTTCTGGGATGGATGTTGGTGGGAATCAGGTTTTAGGTAGGCATCAGTATGGGTTACTTTCCTGTAGACAGAATGGCTCATTGAGCCATCTGGTCTCTTTTTGATTAAGATAGCATGCCATCCTTTTCTACCTCCATGGTGAATTTTATGGCTGGGTGTATGGAATTGATGTGGTTGAGGAATTAGTTCAGAGCCGGTCGGCCATGTGGCCAGATGACAAACGTGTCATCCACGTACCTCTTCCACAAGGACGGGCATACAGTGGATGCCTGGATGGCGTCCATCTCAATTTTTTTCCATGAAAATGTTGGCTACAACCGGAGATAAGGGAGAACCCATTGGGGTGCCTTCAGTTTGTTTGTAGAATGTTCCATTCCAGGTGAAGTATATATTGGTGAGGCAGTGTCTCACCAGGGCCAGTACATCAGCATTCAATCCTTGTTGGACCAAATCTTCAATGATTGTAATGGTATTGGGCGCAGTAACTTTGGTGAACAAAGAAATTACATCGAAACTAACGAGCAAATCACCTGGGGACAGTGAGATGTCTTTAATTGACGATACCAGGTGAGCTGAGTTAAGTACAGAAGAGGTGGTCTTACCAGTGAATGGCTGCAAGGTCTCAGACAGATATCGGGCCAGTTTGTAGGTGGGGGAGGCAATGGTGGAGACGATGGGATGAAGGGGTGTACCTTGGATTCTAATTATTCTAATTATAATTATGCAGATCGAAAGTAAGTGTCAAGTATTTGAGCACAGATGTCTGAGACTTATTTACCAATTTTTGTAGCAAGACAGGATATGCAATGCAGAAGTCAAAAAGAGATCATGGCAGGTTTGGATTGCAGATATGATGAGGAACTAAAATCTTTCACTGGATCGGACATGTATGCAGGATGTATAAGGGTCGGTTACAGACACAGACATTGGAACAGTCTCAATGAGTCCGGCAACCAAGGGGAAGACTTAAGAGCAGATGGTGGCAGATATTGGATGTCACGTGTTTATTGTACAGCAACTGTAGGATCTGCCGGAAGAAAGAGTTGGCGAGATACAATACCATGTATGGCTTTGGTCATGACGTATATTAATCTTGACTGAAAAAAAATAGTCTTCCTAAATCGTGTAAGAGTTGGAAAGTTTTATAGTTTTTGCTTAAATAACTTTTTTTAAATGTCAAGGATGAGCACAATGACTCACATGTTAATAATCCTTAAATAAAAAAAAACTGATGTGCAGGAGTGTTAGAGTAATACTTTTTTTTGAGCATCACACCTCCTGCATAAAGTCACTAAAGGAAGACATGGCAGGTCTGCTGGTGCTTGGCTATAATCCAACGATTCTCACTTGGAAATTAGATGTCCCCCAGCATTGAAGGCTATGAGTTGGTATATGGATGGCAGTTAAGCAATTAGATTGCTGACCTTTCTGTAAATTAGATTTCTGTTATCTAATCATATGCGTGAGGTTTTTTTTTTTACTACCAGATTACTCACACGTGCAAGAATACTGATAAATACGTATTTCAATAATAATATCTTCGCAATGTTTCGACCATTTTTATCTTCATTGTGCTATCGCATCATGTCATGAGAGAAATTATACATTTAGATCTCTCACAGAACATTTCCACCTTTCATGTTGAAAAATGGCCCATAGAAGCATATCTTACAGAGCTATCTCTGGTATTCCTTCAATTGACCTCTGGTCCTCACAACATAACAGTTCTGCATGAAAATAACATTGATATTTCAATTCTCATATATGTAATTCAGCCAAATGAAGTGCAGAACCAAATGTCTATATGATGATTTTCCATGCAGTCGTTAGTGACTTGGTTGAAAGCTTCAGGATCTCAGCAGCGCCAGCTCCCTGGTCTGACTTCTTATACATCCAGCCACCTCCAAAAAATACTAATTGGTGAAATTTCCCAAGGTCCTGAACAGGGCCTTAATGAAGAATATTAAGACTGTGAGGTTTCCCTGGATAGAACTGTTACACAAGAAAGCCTTGCAATTATTCGACATCATATGTAGAGTCAGTCGTGGTAATGGACAAAGAGCATAGACTAATGTGCTGTCTGCTTCAAAAGGGGTACATTAAAAAAGTGCGTGACATTCCCAAAGAGTTAGAACATTTGAAACGGTCTCGTAGGTTAAATTATGAGGGTTTTTAAAATGCAGCAGTAATTGAAGGTTTTGCTTGGCATGACAAGCTGTTCTTATACCGAGGCAGCAGTTGTTTGCCCTTTAATCCAAACTTTTGCGAGCGAATATCGAGTTGTTCTTTAATGATGGATTTGAAGAGAAATTCACTCGTCTCACAGTCACCTTGAAAGTATCGTCTTACATAAGAACTGTTAAAAAAAGTTAGGTGGCTCATTGATTTCTTGTCATGCGGGTTTAATAATGGCTACCTCTGATTAAGTTCAAGTTTCAAGTTTTCAAGTTTCATTTATTAGGTGAGGCATGCGGCTCTTGAGTCGGGTGCAACCGCAACAAACAAATATGAACAGAGAACATCTTAAAGCGACGACGCGCAACAGAACCATCCTGTAAATTTAGATTTAAAGCTTTCGTGACTGCAGGGATTCATCTTCTTGGTTCTTTCGGTAAAGTCACGTAGAAGGGAAGTAATAAAATAATAAAAATAAAACGTAATAAAATAATTCTCACGACGTTTCGGCCACAACGCAAGCAGCCGTCCTCAGGTGAAACCAGGTCTGTCGAGGCGACAGCGTCTGAATGAAACAGCACACGTGCTTGGAGCATATATATAAGCTGGGTTGGAAGGGGGGGGGGGAAGGGCGTCTTGACAAAAAAATTTGGTGGTTTTAGTTACTGCAGCTACATACTATTAACACTTCTTCCCTTTATTAATGCTACCCCTATCCCCTCCCTGTGATGCTGCTAATCCTGCATAATGCACGGGCAAAGTAGCACTAATTCACATACCTGCATTTCCCATATCCCCTCCCTTGGATGCTGCTAATCCTGCATAATGCACGGGCATAAGTAGTACTATTCACATACCTGTGTAGAGGAGTAGTGGAGAGTGGTGGCGTCGTGTGCGCTGTCAGGTGCGGTGACCTCACGGGACGTGGGGTCGCACGCGCTGGGCAGTGCACGCGACATCACCCCTCCGAGGGTATATAAGGGAGACCCCGTAACGTAAGCGGGGTCACTGGAGGAACGGGGATAGTGGAAGGGGTAAAGAGGGAACCAGGGATAGTGATAAGTGTTAATAAACCCTGGCGGAAGCCCCTAACTCAACCTCCGTCTCCGAGTACCTCCGTCTACGATACAACAACTGGTGTCAGAAGTTTACACCGTCGCCAACATGTATAAAGCGGGCGCACGGCGTAGGAACCCACCGGCACATGACTTGGAGGGCGCCGAAGGCGGAGAGGAGGCTCCAGCAGTGACCCCGGAGCCCGGGACCCCGGTGACGGTTCCCGTGGAGACGAGCGGGCCGGAGCGGGAGGAGTCGGCTGCGGGGAGTGCCAGCTCACCGCCGCCGCCAGAGACGGAGAGCGTCCCCGCAGCTCTGCTGCAGCAGCTCCTGCAGGCGGTGGGGCAGCTGACAGCCAGGTTGGCCAAGGTGGAGGCGCGGACGCAGCCAACCGCCCCGCACGCGGGACGGGAGCAACTGTCAACTGCCAACGTTGAAAGCGCCGCAGTTTTCCCAGCGACCGCTCCACCGGAAATGGCCGCCATGTTGGCTGCGACTCAATCCGCGGCGGCCATGTTGGCTCGGGAGCCATATGCGGCCGCTGCTACGGCTGCCATGGCGACCGCGACGCCGCGTCTCTCCACCGACGCGGCCGGGATTTCTCGGCACGCCGCTCCTGCGAGACCAGCCGCCGGCGACGACGCGGCTCTACATCAAGCTGCACCCGCCGGGGGGGCCCCAGCGACCGCTCCACCGGAAATGGCCGCCATGTTGGCTGCGACGCAATCCGCGGCGGCCATGTTGGCTCGGGAGCCATATGCGGCCGCTGCTACGGCTGCCATGGCGACCGCGACGCCGCGTCTCTCCACCGACGCGGCCGGGATTTCTCGGCACGCCGCTCCTGCGAGACCAGCCGCCGGCGACGACGCGGCTCTACATCAAGCGGCGCCCGCCGGGGGGGCCCAGGGTAAGTACGCGCGTGCCGTCCTCGCCGGGCCGCCGGGGTGGGCAGCGGCGGCTGCTGCTGCCCCGTACATCGCTGTGCCGCCGGAATGGGCCGCGGGTGCTGCCGCGGCTCAACCTGTCGCTGCGCTCACGGGGCCGGACACCGGCGATGCCGCGGCTCTGCACCTCGCCGTGCCTGCGTCCCTTCTCATGGATGACGCCGCAGCTGCGTGTTATTCTGCCGCGTCTTCGGCGTGGCCCATGGAGGCTGCAACGCCGTGGCGCCTCGCCGCGTCGCGAGAGGTTGCCGCGGCTGCGGCCGCTGTCCCGCACCTCGCTGCGCCGGCGGGGAGGGCCGCGGGGGCCACCGCGGCTCCGTGTTTTACCGCCGCGTCTACGGCGTGGCCCGGGGAGGCCGCAACGCCGTGGTGCCTCGCCGCATCGCGAGAGGTTGCCGCGGCTGCGGCCGCTGTCCCGCACCTCGCTGCGCCGGCGGGGTGGGCCGCGGGGGCCGCTGCAGGCCCGAATTACACCGCCGCGTCTTCGGCGTGGCCCGTTGAGGCTGCAACGCCGTGGTCCCTCGCCGCGTCGCGGGACGACGCCGTGGCTTCGTACGCCGCCGCTGACCGGTGGGTCGCGAAAGCGCAGGCGCCTTCACACTTTGCTGCGTCTACGGCGTGGCCCATGGGGGCCGCAACTCAGCCACAATTCGCTGCGCCTACGGCGTGGCCCATGGGGGCCGCAACTCAGCCACAATTCGCTGCGCCTACGGCATGGCCCAAGGGGGCCGCAACTCAGCCACAATTCGCTGCGCCTACGGAGTGGCCCATGGGGGCCGCAACTCAGCCACAATTCGCTGCGCCTACGGCGTGGCCCATGGGGGCCGCAACTCAGCCACAATTCGCTGCGCCTACGGCGTGGCCCATGGGGGCCGCAACTCAGCCACAATTCGCTGCGCCTACGGCGTGGCCCATGGGGGCCGCAACTCAGCCACAATTCGCTGCGCCTACGGCGTGGCCCATGGGGGCCGCAGCACCACCGCACCTTTCCGCGTCTTCGGCGTGGCCCGCGGGAGCCGCAATGCTGCCACCGCCGCAACACGTCGCGTCCGCTGGGTGGCCCGCAGGTGCCGCTTGGCTTCCACACCTCGCGGCGCCGCGCGGCCAATGGCAGCGCAGGTTACCCGACGTTGCGCCGTTTGTCGCGCAAGGGGGCGACTGGTCGGCCTTCCAGGACCGGTTCGACGCGGCATACATGTCGGTCGGCTGGTCCATGGAGGAGGCCTTGCCGGCGCTTCCGACCTGCTTGGACGAAAGGGCTCTGCAGGCCTTCAAGTCCATCCATCCGGCCAATCGGGCTACACTCCCGGCGGCCTATATCCAAATGGCCAACGTTTTTGAGCCGCCGTCCACCGCGCAGCTAAAGTTTTCATTGCGGCGGCGGGAGGAGGGGGAACTGCCGCTGGCCTTCCGCTGCTCGCTCCTGGCCCTGGCGCAGGCTGCATACCCTGACCTGTACGGCAGGGCACTTGATTCTATGGCCTTGGGGAAGCTGCTTGACCTGGCAAGGGAGCTAGGAATTGCTCTGTCGATCAACAATGATCGGCAGATCACATCCTTGGCGGTCGCAGAAAACATTCAGGCGCACCTCTCCCTCCGCCAACGGCCTCAGATGGCGGCGTGTGCGGGGATCCTGGCGCCGGACGGGGGGGACACCCTCGCGGCCCTGGCGATGCCCGATCGTCGAGGAAGGGGGACGGGTGGTCGCCGTCCGGAGCAGCGGGGGCGGCCGGGACCTTCCCGTCCACAGGAGGCGGACACGGTGGCCTGCTTCCGCTGTGGTCAGCGGGGCCACATTGAGCGGGGCTGCCGGAATGCCCCGGGGGCCTTTGGAAAAGGGACTCCACCTTCTCCCAGACCCTCCTTGGCATCGGGTTCGGGGCCCCAGGCGAGTCGCGACGCATCATCTGCGCGGCCGCTCCCTTCACCTCATGCATCTAGCGGGGCTAGGGCCCATCGTCATGGGGTTGTCCTCGAAGGGTCGGGTGCACCATCGTCATCACCCCCTCAATGGCCCAGTACAGACCCGCCACTGGGATGCGCTTGCGCATAGGATGGTGGCGGCAGCTGCCGGCTCCTCAGCGGTGGCAGGATATGTGCAAGGGGTGCACGTTCGCCTCCTGGTGGATACGGGGGCGTCGGCCACCATTATTTCTGAGGCCATTTTTGGGCTGCTACCCCGCAGCGTGGGTCCATTAAGGCCGGTTCGCGGGGCTTGTGTCGCCGCGAACGGCGGCAGTTTGGGCATCCTGGGCCACGTTGTAGCGTCGGTTCGGGTTGACGAGATTGAGTTGGCCGGGCCGATTTTGGTCTCCAGGACCTTGGCAGTGCCATGCCTCTTGGGGACCGACTTTTTGTCTAGGATGCCCATCCGAATTCTCGTTGACCAGGGCTGTGTGGAAATGCCGTCAGGGAGGCGGCTGCAATTCCTACAATCACCTACCGTCCTGTCTCCCTTGGTCGCCGGTGTACGGGCCTTGAATAAAGTGCCGGTGACCGTACCACCGGCGTCACAAATCCTGATACCCCTTAGGTTGCGCAAACCGCTCGAAATGGGCTCCACGGAGACGGGTATCCTCCTGTCCCCGTCAAGCTACTTTTCAAGGACGAAGGGGTTGGTGGGCGCCTTGACAGCCGTGTCGGGGGGCCAGGACCTTTTTTTGCAGGTCCTCAATTCGGGACCCTTGCCGGTCATAGTCCCGGCCGGCGCCGTCCTGGCACACGCAACCCCGGCTCCTCCACCCGAGAGCGCTGCCCCGGATGGAGGGGTCGTGGCGGGCGTGATGCGCACGGGGGACCCCGACGCATCATGGATCGCCACGTTGTGCGACGAGAATGCCTCGTTGTCCTTCGGGGAACGTCGGCAACTCCGCGACCTCATCGAACGGTTCACCGATGTGTTCAGCCAAAGTAAGTTTGATCTGGGTCGCACTACTCTTTTGGACCACCACATAGACACGGGCGACGCGGCCCCCATTCGACTTAATTCCCACCGCTTTAGCCCAGCGGAAAAAGATCATGTCCGCTCGGCTGTCGAGGAAATGTTGGCGGCGGACATCATCTCCCCATCTACTAGCCCTTGGGGTGCCCCCATTGTGCTAGTCAAGAAACGGGACGGGAGTCTCCGGTTCTGCGTCGATTTTCGTAGATTGAACAAGATCTCGGTGGCTGATGCATATCCATTGCCTCGCATGGATGATTCCTTGGACGCCCTCTCGGGCGCGCGGTTCTTTTCGACTTTAGATTTGCTCTCCGGCTTCTGGCAATTGCCACTGGATGAGGCCTCTAGACCCAAAACAGCGTTCCGCACGCCCCAGGGGTTGTTCGAGTTCAATCGGCTTCCTATGGGTCTCCATTCGGCCCCGGCCACCTTCCAGCGTCTCATGGAGATGGTCTTGGCGGGGCTGCAGTGGGAGTCTTGTCTAATCTACTTGGATGACGTTATTGTTTTTGGCCGTACGTTTGGCGAGCACTTGCAACGCCTTGAGGCGGTGTTCGTCAAAGTGCGTGCTGCTGGCTTGAAATTCAAACCCCAGAAATGCCACTTGCTACAACCATCGGTGAGGTATTTGGGACACATTGTTAGCACGTCAGGTGTCGCCACGGACCCGGATAAAACGGCTTGTGTCCGGACGTGGCCGACTCCCACATCTGTCGCGGAGGTGCGTAGCTTCGTTGGATTCGCATCATACTATCGCCGGTTTGTCCGCGATTTTGCGACAATTGCGAAGCCACTGCACGCCCTTTCCGCCAAAGGACAAAGGTTTCACTGGGGCGCGGAGGAGGAGGCGGCTTTTGCGGCGCTTCGCACGGCCTTGGCGGATGCGCCGCCCTTGGGGTACCCGGATTTTACGAAACCCTTCCTGCTCGATACCGATGCCAGCGACACGGGAATTGGGGCTGTCCTGGCCCAGGTGGTCGACGGGGTTGAGAGGGTGGTAGCCTATGGCAGTCGCGTTCTGTCCTCGACGGAACAGCGATATTGTGTGACCCGGAGGGAGCTTTTGGCCATAGTTTATTTTGTTCAGTTGTATAGACCATATTTGTACGGTAGGCTGTTTACGGTCCGAACCGACCACGCGGCCCTGCAATATTCGCTGAAGATTAGTCAGCCCTCGGGTCAGCTGTCTCGCTGGCTCGAAGTGCTCCAGGATTACCCTTTTGATGTAATCCATAGGAAGGGGACACAGCATGGAAATGCGGACGGTTTATCCCGATTGCCGGCAGGCGGCGGGTGTGCTTGCGCCCTGGGCTCTAGCCGTTGCAAGGCCCCAGGGGACGCCGCGGCCCAGTTGGTCGCGTCGGCCGAGGCGGACACCCCTCCAGGTGCGGCGTCGACCGCAGATTTCGGCCTTGGACTTCCCCGGGAGGTATGGTCCGGCTTGCAGATGGAGGATTCCTCTCTGCTGAAGCTACGGCGCCGTGTCGGACATAACGCCCGGAGCTTAGCTTCGTCGGCTGCCCCGGCGATCGCCGTGCATGACGGACTACTCATGCGTTGGGATGCCCAATTGGAACGCTATTGTGTGGTTGTGCCCACTAGCCTGCGTGGTAAATTAACCCGAGCCATTCACGAGAAGCTTATGCACCTTGGCTACCACAAGACCTTATTGACCCTTAAGCGGGACTATTACTGGCCGGGTGTTGAGGGTGACGTAGCACTGATTTTGAAGGGTTGCCACGACTGCGCGCGGAGGAAGGCCCCAGTTGTCCAGGACCGGGCCCCGCTGCAGTCCATCCGGGTTTCTCGCGTTAATGAGCTCGTGGCGCTCGACATTTTGGGGCCATTCCCTGCATCCCAACGGGGCCACAAATACCTCTTGGTGGGCGTTGAGTACCTCACACGTTGGCCCATGGCATGGCCTTTGGTCGATCAGTTGGCCTCTTCTATCACCGAGGCCTTCGTCCAGGGATACGTGTTTGACAAGGGCGCGCCGGAACAATTGTTGACTGACCAGGGGCGGAATTTCTCGTCTAGGTTGCTCAAGGAGGTGTGTGACCTCCTTGGCACCAAGAAAATCCGCACCTCGCCCTACCACCCCCAGTCAGATGGGATGGTAGAGCGCTTGAACCGCACCCTTACGTCCATGCTGTGCCACCAGGTGAACACGTCCCAGTCAGACTGGGACCTGTTCGTCCCGGGGGTCTTGGCGGCGTATCGGTTGGCCCCTCATGCCTCCACGGGATTTTCGCCTTTTTATTTAATGTACGGTAGGGAACCGGAGCCCCCGGTGCACGTCCAGATGGACGTTGGCTCCTCCAAGAAGGGGTCGTCGGTGCCGACCCCTTTGAAGGTCGCACTTGACCGGCTGCGCGAGGCGCGACAGGCCGCTGCCGAGAATTCCGCAAGCCGGCAGGCGGCTAATGAGCGGCTGCCAAAACACCAGGCAGCTGGCCTCCCGTGGGTAGCGGGTCAAAAAGCGTGGCTGCATTGTCCCCAGGTCCCCGTTGGCACATCGGCCAAATTGCATCGCCCTTGGCAGGGACCCGTGGAGGTTGTGGAGGTCCGCCGGCCGCAATGCGTCCGGATTCGATTCGGTCGCAGGCAGTGGATAGTGCACCCGTCCCGGCTCAAACGTTATGTTCCATCTACCCTGGGGGATCCACCCCCAATTCCGGAGCGGCCGGCTGATGATGTATCCGGCGTGCCTGACCGGCCGGGTCTCGTTGACGGAGGTGACGTCCGACCTGTGTGTGTGCCCCCAGGCCCCTCCCGAGTGAGGCCGACAGAGACCCCCCAGGCACCGGAGGCCACGGCGGTGGGCCTGTTGCCCGCTGACGGCCCACCTGCACGGGTGGCGGACACCGCACGAGGGAGCGGGCCAGCAGCGCATACCCGCTCGAGGGGGGTGCGGCTCCGGTGACGGCCCTGATGGCCGTTCAGCGGGCCTAGCCCCTGGCGCCCGTTCGGCGCTATCCGGCGGATGAGGCCTTCGGGCTCTATTTGTTTTGTTTTTTTGTTGTTACTGTTCTGCTTGAAGGGCCGTGCTGCCCTAAGGTTGATTGCAGCCGGGTCGGCTGTTTTTTTTTACGGGGGGGGGTGATGTAGAGGAGTAGTGGAGAGTGGTGGCGTCGTGTGCGCTGTCAGGTGCGGTGACCTCACGGGACGTGGGGTCGCACGCGCTGGGCAGTGCACGCGACATCACCCCTCCGAGGGTATATAAGGGAGACCCCGTAACGTAAGCGGGGTCACTGGAGGAACGGGGATAGTGGAAGGGGTAAAGAGGGAACCAGGGATAGTGATAAGTGTTAATAAACCCTGGCGGAAGCCCCTAACTCAACCTCCGTCTCCGAGTACCTCCGTCTACGATACAACACCTGCATTTCCCATATCCCCTCCCTTTGATGCTGCTAGTCCTGCATAATGCACGGACATAAGTAGTACTAATCACATACCTGCATTTCCCATAAATATGCTAAATTCCTCTTTATATGCAAATTCTTTTGTCAAGACGCCCTTTCCCCCCCCCTTCCAACCCAGCTTATATATATGCACGTGTGCTGTGTCATTCAGACGCTGTCGCCTCGACAGACCTGGTTTCACCTGAGGACGGCTGCTTGCGTTGTGGCCGAAACGTCGTGAGAATTATTGTATTATGTTTTATTTTTATTATTTTATTACTTCCCTTCTACGTGACTTTACCGAAAGAACCAAGAAGAATAACCATCCTGGATAAACCAGCAAATCTTAAGAAAAAATAAAAACATCGTATTTCAACGCTGTGTGCAAAAATCCCAATGTGATGCAAGTCAAACAATAACAACCATAAGACAATTTAGATTAAAGTTATCAGGCCAACTCCGCACTTCCGCAAGAAACATAGCTTCACCTTGTGTTTTCGAAATCACCAAAATAAAGCTATAAAAACAATGTAACAACAGTAATAATAAGAATTGTGATTCAAATGTAACAATTAACGATATACATAACATGTACGACCAAACTTGCAGCCATAGCTGGCAGCATGACACTCCCAGTGTATGATGTGTGAGTGAGTCAGTGGTAGTGTGAGTGAGTGTATTATGTGTGAATCAGCGTATGATGTGTGAGTGAGTCAGTGGTAGTGTGAGTGAGTCAGTGTATGATGTGTGAGTCAGTGGTAGTGTAAGTGAGTGTATTATGTGTTAGTCAGCGTATGATGTGTGAGTGAGTCAGCGTATGATGAGTGAGTCAGTGTATGATGTGTGAGTGAGTCAGTGTATGATGTGTGAGTGAGTCAGCGTATGATGTGTGAGTCAGTGTATGATGTGTGAGTGAGTCAGTGTATGATGAGTGAGTCAGTGTATGATGTGTGAGTCAGTGTATGATGTGTGAGTGAGTCAGTGTATGATGTGTGAGTGAGTCAGTGTATGATGTGTGAGTGAGTCAGTGTATGATGTGTGAGTGAGTCAGTGTATGATGTGTGAGTGAGTCAGTGTATGATGTGTGAGTGAGTCAGTGTATGATGTGTGAGTCAGTGTATGATGTGTGAGTGAGTCAGTGTATGATGTGTGAGTCAGTCAGTGTATGATGTGTGAGTGAATCAGTGTATGATGTGTGAGTGAGTCAGCGTATGATGTGTGAGTGAGTCAGTGTATGATGTGTGAGTCATTGTAAGATGAGGGAGTGTATCATGGCCTCCTCCACGCCATCACGATCAAGAGGCTGCGTCGTCGCAGGCGCTTCTTCTCGGCCGAGAGATGTGAGAGCCGCTGCCTCTTGCAGGGCTGCCGAGACCGCACGCCCAGCGCCTTATCCTCCGAGCCCGAAGCGGCCCCGCCGCCGAGCCAGGCCTAACTGAGGCTCCCCGGGGCACCAGGCCGCAGTGCTGGGACTCCACCATGACCATTGTCACTCCCTAACCCCTCACACACGCATTCCCTCACACACTTACCCCCTAACCTCTCACACACACTCATTCCCTTCCACACTCCCTCACACACTCATTCCCTCCCACATTGCCCACCTGGGTCGCTGCTATGTGCTATCCACAGCGAGCGAGGAGGCGGCCATCTTCGGCCGCCATGAGTACCTGGTGTTTTGTGGCTCAGTGGTATGGATGATAATCTAAGGTTGTGTGTAGATACATTTAAGCGAGCTGTCATTGCCGCAATGATGGTTTTACACAAATCCACTCTACGCATTGCATTAATTATATACCTTGTGGGGGGAAAGGAGAGGGGGTGCAAATTGCATTGGGTGGTACTCAGCTCTATTGGACGTCCAAAGCCAATCGTGAAAATACCACATTTCTCCACAGGACAAACATCTCACCAAGTTGGACTCATTTAATCGACCTCTGATAAACTATGGGCAGAATGTGACCCCTGACCAGGATTGCATTTTCATACTGCACTTCCCATAATGCCACCCGGTAGATATTCAAGTATGAGCATTGGATATTGAACTGTTGCTTTCTCATGAGAATGTAGCCATTGTAATGCTGTGGCTGTCTATGTGAGTCAGAGCCATACGTTTGGATATGTAATCATTACCTAAAAGGGTTACTTCTGCAGAACATGGCCGCATCAAGGTTACGGCATCGCAATCTTGCCATTCATGCGCATGCAGCACACTCTCCCATGGAAAATGTAATGTATTTTATACCGACGTGACTTTACCGAAAGAACCAAAGAGTATGGATCCCTGCAGTCACGAAAACTTCAAATCTAGATTATGATGTAATGTATCCGGCTAACTTTTAAACATATTATTGGGGAGCACCTCATTGTCTTTTTAAGAGTAGCCAAAGTAAAATGTTCTCTGTATTCCATCGAGTTTATGATGCTGCTTAGTGCTTTTAACAGTACTGAGCCGGTGTAGAAAAAAAAAATGTGTTACATTGTCTTGTCTTATTCAAATGGTGCTGCCGGCATCTTGTTAGGAGATAAATTACCCATTTGAACTCTTGCAAAGCAGTGTATCACCCTATGTGTAAAGAATAGCCCGCAAGAAAAATATGCATCATGCAATTACTTCTGAGATTTCTTAAGGTGACCTCAGCTCTGCTTGGATGCAGCACTTTCACATGTGCCCTTCTATCGAGAAGTGATTGTTGTATGACAGACAAACTGGTATTTGTATTTATCATAGCTGGCATTTACCAAATTAAGTGGAAGAGAAAAAACATCGAATTAATGTCGTGATTTTTTTGCGTGCAGTTGTTAAGCCACTATACTTACTGCCAAAATGAGCACCTGGATGATCGTGGGTGGCTACCCAGATTTTAGCGATGTTTCTCAACGGTGCGACCTCATTGATTTGACTCCTGAGGCACGTGACCATTTATCGAGTTCATATTTTTTATGATGGGAGTAATTAAAGTTACGTAGCATAACCACTATTGACATAATGTGATGTCGTTTTTTTTTTGACCCCTGAAGGATGATACCTAGTAGACCCCCTGCCTGAGATTTTAATTCCCAGCCTTCAATGTGTGAGTTGTGTGCTCTAACGACAGTGCCACGATGCCTGACTAAACTCAAGTTGAATAAAATACAAACAAACTGGCCTTTGAAGTTCGTATTCAATTGTAGTACTTGACATTGTATTGGCCAGGGTATTAGGGGTTTAATACAGAATGCCACTGTGGAACTTTCTGGGTTATATGGGCAAGGGCTTTTGGGGAAAAAAGTCTGTATTATCACATTCATCTTTTGCCTTTCATGGTGTCTCATCAGAGGATGTTATAAATGGGCACACCTCCTGATATGGAACACCTTAATAGAATGTTCCGCAGTTTTCATTTCGAATGAATTCAGAAAACACGTCGTAATTTAATTTACAGTTAGTCAGACTATAGCATATTGGAAATCTGCCAATGTTTAATGAGAAAATACATGTGGAACGTTAAAAGCTATTTTTGTATACACTGTAAATGACTGGTGGTGCTGTGATTAGGGTGCTTTGCTTGCATTCGGGTTTGAGTTGGGAGTGCAGATCCTGGTTGAGTGCCAATCCATTTTCGTATTCCCATTTTTACAGTGTCAATAAAATAACTACCACTGTGCATGGCAGACTGGTCTCTGCCATAGAAATGTGGAATTTATCTAAATTGGCTGAGGATCTTGAGGAACATGAGCCATATTTAATGCTCGTTTAAGCATGAAAATGGTTTGATGTTTTACTTTGCATATGCCAATGTATACCGGCAGTTTTATGACATTATTCACTTAAGAAGGATATTTTCAATTACCCATTTTTGGAATTTGACATCTGAAAATAATACATTCTGCACAGCAGACTTTGGTCCTGATTCATGTGTTTCCCCCCCCTACACTTTTGTGGAATGCCAGTGTGGTCCATAAAGGCTGCTTAACTCTTTTAGTAAACATAGCAATTACGCTATGTTTTAAGCTTTTATGTTTAACTCTGGGAGAAAACTGGAGAATCAGGAGAGAAACCGATGCAGAACTCGGGAAGAACATACAAACTCCACACAGAGGCACGCAAGTCAAGAATAAAACTCATGGCCTCCTTGTTGTGAGGCACAAGTGTTACCACTGCCCCACCCTACCGCCATTAACACCATCCTTGTCCCTTTTTTTGTGTTCTTATCGATGTCATCTTCTTCATGTGCGCGCTGCATCCATTGCGCTGCTTACTGAAAAATGTAGAGCAAGACAAATCTGCTCAGAGTTTTGTGTCTAACACGCACAAGGAGGTGTCAAATATTCCCATTAATTTGTGTGGAACGGGCGACAGCGCTCCCTCACCACATCCCACAAAGTCCATGCCCTAGAGGTGTTATTGAAGCGATTATACACACTGTCAAAACGTCTCTGTGTATTACATTATTCATTCGTCACGTTAATTTGACTTTTTCGGGCTGCCTGGTGCCCTGCCACATGCTGATGCTCCTACAATATCATCTTGAGATGCAGTGAGGCTTTCCTTGACAATAAAGGGCATTCATTGCTGATTTGAAGCTTTCGTGACTGCAGGAATCCATACTCTTTGGTTCTTTCGGTGAAGTCACGCCTGTAGAAAAATAATAGATCACGACGTTTCGATCGCAACACAAGCAATCGTCATCAGGTGGGACAACCACAGCAGATTTTTCTTGCAGTTTTTCTTTCACTTTACCGAAAGAACCAAAGAGTAGGCATTAATTGTCTTTACTTATCAATAAACTCTGCACTGGGTCTGCCCAAGTGAAACAACATTTCTGGAGAGTCCTGAATTGAGATGAATGCTGCCTCTCATCTTAAGTCGCGTTAATGAACATATGATGCACGGTTAGGTTAATGAACCCTATTTCTGTGCATCCTGCTATCGACAGATAAATTCTACTTCTTGGCCACCTCACAGTCCAATGGGCGTGGTAGTCCCATAAATCTCCCTGATCCACCAGTCCCTGCTGCCAACATTCTGGATAATAGGCTCATTGCTTTTGCATGACTTGCCACATCTACACCGCCCCCCCCCCCTTGCTTATCTGATGGCATTCTCCATGGTTCAAAATTGCCATATCATCACTTAGCATATATCTAGATGATGTTCAGTCAAGTGTAAAAACTCTGACCATTTACCTGAGCAGCTCTGCTGGACTATACCGCGGGACTGAACTTCTAGTCCTTCCAGTGCTGTGGTCCCCAGAGATGGCCAAACTTCCTGACCCCATGAGCCACATACCAACATCTTCATATGGCTGAGAGCCACAGGGTTACATGCGGTGGTCACGCGGTCAGTTCGTCGCGTGGTTTCGAATTTAGAAATCTGCGGCAGCGTCCCTGGAGTACTCATCTCTAGGCAGAGGTCGCAAACGGGTTTTGATTCCTTACCCGTACCCGTACCCGGCCGCACCAGGGTTGCAAACGGGTACCCGTACCCTACCCGATACCCGGCTACCCGTACCCGGCCGGGTATCGGGTAGGGTACGGGTACCCGATTGCGACCTCTGGGATGAAGCCATGTTGCAGGCACGGGTGGGTTGATTCTAGGAACTTGAATTGTGAGAAGAGACAAGACGTTGGGAAATGAGTGACAAACGGTTACTCACCAGTGACTCACGGCCTACCCGTACCTGTACCCGGCCGCACCAGGGTCGCAAACGGGTACCCGTACCCGTACCCGGCCGGGTACGGGTAGCCGGGTATCGGGTAGGGTACGGGTATCGGGTACCCGATTGCGACCTCTGTCTCTAGGTCAACTACTTGGGAAGGGTGTCCCAGGCCACTTCTGCT
The DNA here is from genome assembly GCF_015708825.2 of Lethenteron reissneri. Taxonomy (NCBI): domain Eukaryota; kingdom Metazoa; phylum Chordata; class Hyperoartia; order Petromyzontiformes; family Petromyzontidae; genus Lethenteron; species Lethenteron reissneri. The sequence continues at coordinate 10,295,969 of NC_083808.1, forward strand.
TTCAAAGATGTTTCCTGTTTAAAATAATAGCGACTGGATGTTGAAAGAGTTACAAATCATCCACATCTCAATCGTGCCGAGCTTGCACATGAGTCGCGTTTTGGTCACATCTGGGTTTGTTTTATCACTGTGCAATGAAGAAATAGACGTCACCAGCATTGACTTATTCTTATCTTTCATACATAATCACCAGCATCCAAGGACAATCCAAGAGCATCCTTAAGCCAAATACCTTGAGTCTCCAGGATTTTTTTTTACACATTTCACTGCTATACACGCACACGCGTGGGTGTTCAATTCCGAGCCATCACTAACATCAGTGGCAAGTGATATCTCACACTGCTCCATAGGCATGCTGTGCTGTAGTACACATATACGGTACGAGCTATGAAACACTTATCAGCATTTGAAGACATTGAGAATAACGCATTGCAAGCACACATAGATGCCCACTCATTATTTCACGTGTAAGTGTAGTACCTCTAAAACATCAATTTGTATTCAACTACATTCAAAAGAACCAAAGAGTAATTCCTGCAGTCACGAAAGCTTTAAGTCAAGATTTCCTCACAACTCACAAGTAACTTATAATTTAGCAATCTTTGGAAGAACGTAATCAACCAGGCTATGCATTAATTGTGTGTTAACCGACCCTCAGTGTTGCATTGCATTACACTTTCTAATTTTACAAAATTTGCTTTCTCAAACTTCCGATTTCAGAGGTGGATCGCGCTTGTATTCAAGCCATCTCCAATTTGGAATACGTCAATGTGGTGTCAGCTATGTTGTGCAAGCCTTAATAATAGTGTGAAAACTTTTATGTCCAAATCAATTAAAAAAAACGTCAAGAAAGTAAAGTTTTTCTTACGCTGTTTTGGTATTTACGATTTTGTATTAGGGGTATTATCCTTAAAGAGCATGCTACTGACATTGTCCTTTGTGCTGTCGTGTTCGTATTGCCTGCATTACATGCTCTCTGTGTCTCGCGTGTGCTCTCGCATTTGTGCTACTGGTGTCATTTGTACTTTCTGTATTTTATACACTACCATCTCATATGTTTTGTCTTGTTTGTATTACATTTTTGTGTGTTATGTTGGACTCGTTTGTTTAATCTGTTATCTCCCGTTTGTGCTCTTGTTTTATTTTTTACCATATTGTTTCTTTCAATTGTAGCATTCGCCTAAACGGGCATTAGCGCATAACATATACACATTTATTGAAAATGCTCTCATCAATTATTGTATGCATGGTGTGATGCATTTTTGTGAACACCAACAATCTACATTCACCGATTAATCAGTATATTATTACATGACTAGTGAATGCTAGTACACTTTTAAAAATTAACTTTAGCAACAGTTGTGAATGATTTGAACGAGACGAAATATGAGTGTCATCGGCAAAGAGTTGATAGGAGACATCGAAGGAAGGAAGAATGAGACTCTACGGGAGATGTGTGTACGGAGAACAGAAGGGGAGCAAGTTTCGAGCCCTGGGGGATACCAACCGTAACAGGGATGGTGGAGGAAGAGCAGAGGTTGAAAGAGACAGTCGATGAATGGGAAGTTAGGTAGGAATGGATGCCGAGTTTGGAGAGAGTGGATAGGAGGATGGAGCGGTCGAGGATGTCGAAGGCAGAAGACAGATCGAGAGAGATGAGGACGGAGGATAGACCGGAGTGACACGAGTTTCCAGGTGGTTGTGGATGTGAAGGAGGGCGATTTCAGTGAAATGTAGAGGGCGGAACCCAGAATGGTGGAGGGGATACAGTGAGTGGGAAGAGATTTAGGATGAGAGGTGGGAGTGCACTAAGCGTTCAATGAGTTTGGAGAAATAATAAAGCACAGAAGGATACAGAAAAGGTAAGGTCCACTGAGCTATATAGCTCTTTTTCAGAAGCACCCTTGACACAAATGAGAGCTCATTTGTGTTAAGGCCTTGGATGACCGCTGAGCTATATGGCAGATGCGGATATCCTGATGAGACTATGGTCATCCAGAACAGAGCGTACAACATAACGACGAAATGCCCGATCCACAAAGCACGAAGGAGACATCACGGCGATACACTCCGCTGATGCTGACGTGGTTATCTGGCTTGACCGCCTGAATGTGAAATTGTACTTGTTAGCTCTGCATCTACCTGCTGCAGCCTGAGTGTGATGTACTGAGTGGTGTGAGTGCAGTGTCTTATACTGCTGGAGTGCGGGGAAACGCCACGCCAAGAACAAGTACATCAATAGCTGCAAGGGCCTCACATGGGGATGCTGTTGGCATGAATGACGTGATATAAAATGAAAGGGTTATTATTTTCTGCTTTCAGACAGACCACGCGAGAAGCGGTGAATGCTCTATCCGCTGTGGGTTGTGAGAAGATGACGCCAGGAGCTGTGATTGCTCTATTTATTGGTGAGAAGGTCACACTGAGGACCAGGGGAGCTCCATCCACACGTGCTGGAGTTTTAGTAGTTGGACATCAAGGCCTGAGTTGCAGTGCACCTTGGTGTCGAGGCTTGTGTGATGTGTGTTGTGTGCTGTGGGGAGCGGTGGTGTAGTAGTTAGCGCGCTGCCCCATGAACCCGGTGAGTCGAGTTCGATTCGCGCTCACGGCCAACACCAAGTGACGATTATCTGAACCGGTCCTGGGCTTCCCCTAGGTCGACTCAGCCTCAAATGAGTACCTGGTGCGATGTGTAAACATCGCCACTGGGGAGACAAAGGTGGCCAGGTGTGGTGTTGGCCACCCACCCCCTCGTGTGCTGTGCCGGCCTTGTCAACAGCCCTTTGCCGAACAGTCTGTTAAGGCTATACTGGGGCATCTTTGTCTTTGTTGTGTGCTATGGAGCGAGTGAGTGGGTTTGTCAAGTCGATTGCGACGTAATAATTATTTCTAATATTTGTGTATGCTCATTTATTTTTGTGAAAAGCTGTAAAAGAGTCCTGACACTTGAATTAGTAAGTGTGTGGTACACACAGATCATGAGGGGTATCTGGGAACCTGGCTCGCAGTGAAGCCCCTGGTTCACGAATGGAACCCACGAAACTTTGTAATGCCGCAACTGAAACAATATTTCATGAAGAGTTTAAAAGCTATATGTCACGTTCGGTTGGTTATTCCTTAGCACGGGAACCACAACTCACAACCTGCAGTAAACTGCATTCTGATTCATTACCAATTGTAGTTAAACAAAGGTGCATGATACCAACATGATCAACCCAAAACAAAGTAATTATGAATCATAACATTGGTCGTTAAAGCCTACGCATAAAATTAATCATTTTCGATCTGTCATCTTTCTTTGTAAAAGAAGAGATATTTTAAATCAGTTTTTGCTTGCGTATTGTATCAATTTAGATGTAAAGCTTTCGTGACCGCAGGGATTCCTATTCTTGGTTCTTTCGGTAAAGTCACGTAGAAGGGAAATAATAAAATAATAAAAATAAAACAATACAATTCTCACGACCTTTCGATCGCAACAATAGCGGTCTTCATCAGGCGGAGAGTCAAGAGTTGGCAAGCCTTCAAATGCAACTGCTTCTAAGGGCTTTCAGAGTGAGCAAAGCAAGCTGTGCGCCGTAAACAGCATGGGTGGGGCAGCCAATGTCGGAGCACACACAACATAGACACACAGAGACCCAATGCACACACAACATAGACACACAGAGACCCAATGCTCCGACATTGGCTGCCCCACCCATGCCGTTCACGGCGCACATCTTTGCTCACTCTGAAAGCCCTTATAAGCAGTCGCATTTGGAGACTTGCCCCCTCTTTTCTCTCCGCCTGATGAAGACCGCTTGTGTTGCGATCGAAACGCCGTGAGAATGTTATTGTTTTAATTGTATTATTTTATTATTTCCCTTCTACGTGACTTTACCGAAAGAACCAATAATATTGTATCAATGTCTAGAATGTTCATTTACACTGTGCTTCAAGTAGTTATGCTCTTCCTGTTATTATGACCTCACCTGCCACTGTCTTCTGGCCGAATCACAAGAACACAACTAGACCACCGGCTTTGGTATATAATGGGGTCGATTCACCTGTTAGGTCAAATAACCTTCAATCCCATATGCACCTATCTCCCTGGATGTCTCAAACTGAATGATTGAAATCTGGAAAATGAGTGCTATTGAGCAGAATTTGATTTGTGCAAAACACTGTGTTTTGGGAAATGCATTGTGAGACCTGTCATTATTTTCTCGGCGTTCCATTGTCAGTCATTTAAAAGCAGAAGAGAGGTTAGTGCATGTGCACATAACCTGTACTTGACAGTGTGAGTCATTCAGAAGCACTACAAAGCCTGTCTCCGTCCAGCATGGACGGCGCTGTCAGAACACCCAATGTACAATTGGAAAGTTTCCGGTTCAATTCCCGGTCTTGGGTCAACTCAGTACAACAACCGTCTTGGGTTGATAAGAATAACACTACTTTTTTATAATTCAATATTGCTGTGCTATAGAAAGACTGGCTTCTGATAAATTATTTTTCTTAGAATATATAATCGACTGTCTGATGAAGGCCTGCTCGCATCGTGTTGATTATAGGGGCTAATTGACCGACCTTCACCCGCTGGTCAGTATAGGATCGTAAAGGGGAGCCCCCCCCCCCCCCTTTACGATCTGCCCATATTCCCTCTCTCTGTCAGTAACCAGCGCTACACGCCGTAGTGACCCATTCTATGTCACTACACATGTATGTATCTACTCGTCATGTCACAATATTGAAGTCAACTATAACAATGCAATGCGTGAAATAAATTGTCTGCCGTGTGTTGTGACGCAATATTGCCACATGCCATTGAGATTTTGGTGAGGGATGTCAAGTATTAACATCGATTTAAAATATGATTTAGAACACAGCTGGATGTTTTTTTCTCTCAATATTTAGTACAGCTTTACAAAATAATGTGATTGTGTATATGTCAATAACCGTTTGTGTTGCTGGTTGTACGCATGGATATATAACTATTTATATACATTATAGATCAATACCAGATACCTGGTATCTTGTCTCTAGGCTACCTGCTATGTTATAGCCACCCGACAAAACCCTGTTAGAATTCATCTTCTTGGTTCTTTCGGTAAAGTCACGTAGAAGGGAAGTAATAAAATAAACAAAATAAAACATAATAAAATAATTCTCACGACGTTTCGGCCACAACGCAAGCAGCCGTCCTCAGGTGAAGATCAGGTCTGTCGGGGAGGACAGCTGCTTGCGTTGTGGCCGAAACGTCGTGAGAATTATTTTATTATGTTTTATTTTTATTATTTTATTACTTCCCTTCTACGTGACTTTACCGAAAGAACCAAGAAGATGAATCCCTGCAGTCACGAAATCTTCAAATCGAAACCTGTTAGAATTGTCAATTGGAAAACGAACGATTTAACAAACGCATACCAACCTGCAGCACTTCCCATTGCCTTAGCTCTGTATATAGTCTCACTTATTTATAAGTTAAATGTTATATTTTAAAGGTAATAGAAACAAGATGAGCAGTGTTTTGTTTATTTACTCACACCGACACGTTGTAACAAGTCCTCTCTATATCACCTGTTCTCGCGCCAGTTGTAGGCACTCCTACAACTATCTATATGGTCACATACACTCGACTTCTCCCCGCTCTTATCTATTCTATGCCTCACTTATCCTGCACTCAGCAACTCTGCAGCTCTGCACTCAGCAACTCTGTACTCAGCGACTCTGCACACAGCAACTTCGCACTCAGCGACTGCATCTCCACCGCTGGCCTCACCTATGCTCCCTCAGACCCGCTCACCCGTCTGTCCCGGGCGGGGGGGTCAACCAACACCCGCCTGGCGACGGTGTGAGGGTTGAGGTCCCGTTGACGGCTTGGGCTTCAGCGGCGAGATGTCTTCACCCTTGGTTCCCGGGCAACTCTCCCTCCGCTTATGCACACTCCCCTTATATATCCCTCCTCATTCCGAGCCCTCACGTGTTCCCTCTTAAGCCGCCGCCAGGCCGGCACCGGTCGCCCTTGTTAATCCCTTATCATCACCCCCATCTCCCGTCTCGCCGACGCCAACCTCCGGTCACAGCGTACCCACCTGTTCGACCTCGATTGCACCCGCTTCTCCCCTTAATTACTGGCGGTTTGTCGGTGCAAACCTCATGTTGCAATGCACACATCTGTTCGACCTCATTTGCACCTGCCTAACAGTGCGCACCGCGTGTACCTCTCCTCTACACATTGACACTAAGCCATCACAAAGGAAGGTAATAATTATGGGCTGGACACCTGGTTCTGATATGACATATTGTGCTCTGACATGTCATATTCTTCTTCTTCCACGCGTTTGTCGCACTCATGAGCGGCACACTGTCCTTGCCAACCTTCTCCACGCTGCCCTGTCCTGCGCCATCTCTTTTTCCGATCCTCGGGCCACCATGTCCGATCGCACCGCATCGCCCCACCTCTTCTTCTGCCTTCCTCTTGATCTCTTTCCTTCCACTTGCATCACTTGCACCTTCTGACCCACATCATTTTCCTGTTGTCTCTCCACATGACTGAACCACACTAGCCCTTTCACTCTCATATTTTCTGTGATTTCTATCACCTTGAGTCTTCCTCTCACAACTTCATTTCTCACCCTGTCCTTCCTTGTTAAAGCCAACATCCATGGCAACATCATCATCTCTGTGACAGCCATAGCTTATTCCTCCCTCCTTCGTGTGCCCCAGCACTCAGCCCAAATACAACAGGAACAGCCTCATCACTGTCTTCATATGTCATATTGGCTCTGATATGGCATATTGCTTGGCAGTCCCTGCAGTAAGGGAAATGAAAATTGGAAGAGCTTATCCTTTTTCCACCTTATCAAAGTCCTGCCCTGTGATGGGATGATTGTAGCAAAATACTTGATGTAAAATTGTTACTCTTAGCAATCTCATATATATAATATTTTTTAAAAAATATGACAACAGAAATGGCAAGCTGGTTTGTATACAGACCATGGAGTGTGGATGTAAACGTATTTATTTCATTTGCATAAGCTTAAGTCTCTATCGTTTTCTGATGCATGCTGGAGGCAGGCGTTAAGACTGGGTTATCTGTAAGTCATGGGAAATCTGCAGAATTTCAATCGTGGTCCCTAAAGAATATCAAATTCTGACTTCTCAGATTTGTTAAAATCCAGCTATAGCTGTCAGATATATCACAATTTAAAATAATACTAATGATGATGTCCTTATTTCTTTAGCTTGGTAATTGTGGGATGTTTGGTTATATCCATATTGTGTATTTCATTACATGGGAAGAAATTGGGCAGACCAGAGAAAACTTACTCCAACAAAACCCCATAACACACAGGGCCTGATTCATGTAGCTATTTTGTCATCATTTTGCCACTTTTCAGCAGAATGACTATCATTTTTGTACAAAATAGGAAACATGGTATTTTGTAGTTCATGCGCACTAATTTCGCACAAACACACCACGCAATTATAAAGCTAATGGGACCCATAATATGGATGTCAGGATTCCATATATATGGATCCTCTAGGCAAAATTTGCGGTGATAGCATTGGTGATGATACTGTGCTGATGAGTCCGAATTATAATGTCATTGCATCACAACTGTTGTAAGTCAGTCACATTGGCTCAAATTTATTTTGATGGTGATCTAAGATAAGAGGAGCACAATGCACTTCTTCATAAAATGGTAATTTTATTTTTGCATCTGCACAATGGTTGTGTGCTTTTCACACGTGTCGTAATCTTGCTTGGAACATCCACAGTTGCAGAATGGCCAAAGGTGGTGGAGGGTTTGAACAGGGGCCAATTATGGGATAAACATTTGGCATCGACTGCATCGGGAACTTTTCATCATTGTGCAGTACGTCTTCAATCGGGGAAACAGCGGCCCATGCAGCACAATTGCAGGTGCATGTTTAGCGGCAGCGTTCCGCGACTTGAGCCCACAGATATTTGCTGCTCTGTCTTAGCACAGTGCACAAACCACGACACTCAGTGCAAAGGCAAAGATCCCCCCCTCTAGCCTCATCACACTCTCGGGGCAATTGCTGTTGACGAGCACCGATCAAGGCCGATACGGCACACTTGGGAGTTGGTGGCCAGCACCATGCCTGGTCACCTTTGTCTCCCTAGTGGTGATGGTTTACACATTGCACCAGGTACTCGGTTGATTATTACTTGCAGATTACTTTGACATGTACACATCATATAGACAGCAACACACATACACGCACATACAGTACAATAATTCGGCTATTTACATATCACGGGGTGTTTCGTGGCTTTCTGGGGCGAATGGGGGCAGCACTGTGTGAGGAAATCGAGTTCAATTCCCAGCCATGGCGAATGTTGGCCATTGCCAAATGATATCTCAACCGGTGCCGGTTACTCCTTCACCAACCCACACTGAGCAGCATGGCAACGTTTGGTTAACCAACCCACGTGACCAACGTGTTGTGATCACCATGCAGAAAATGAATGATACATCACGATATATATATTTATATAACGAGAAATAAGCAGGCTTTTGGTGTTTTAACGAGCAATCTAGGTACAGTATTGCTATTGCATATATGTTAAAGCTATTTTGCACCAAATGTAGCTAACCACGCTAATCGGAGGTGCTGTGTTGGCAGCCTTCATCACAGGTGTGCTGTCTTAATAGTCGGTGTCACTGTCTTTGACCTTTGGTAATAAACATAATAATTAATGTACAACTCTTAGTCAATCGAATGCCATTGGTCTGTGAGTGCATACGTGGAGTTTGTTGGGGCAGTCGAGTGCGCATTTCGTTATGAAGTCGGGGAACGAGCGTTTGGTAATTATATAATAATATTCACTGGTCACGGGCACACATCAGTGGTGCATGTTGCGTGCCTCGCCGATGGCGACTCTCAGCATTCCTTGGGTGCTTGTCGTGATACGTACTTGAGAGGCAAGGCTTGTCGTGATACGTGCTTGAGAGGCAAGGCTTAATGGATCACTACGGGGTAGCGGTTAGTGGAATGGGGTTGATGGATCGTCAGCAGATGCGGCATTAAACAGCATCGTCACTATGTATCATTACCCCTCATACAAGTGTAGAGGAGTAGAGGGGAGTGGTGGCTTCGTGTGCGCTGTCCGGTGCGGTGACATCACGGGACGTGGGGTCGCGCGCGCTGGACAGCGCACGTGACGTCACCCCTCCTAGGGTATTTAAGGGAGACCCCGTGACGTAAGCGGGGTCACTGGAGGAACGGGGATAGTAGAAGGGGTAAGAGGGAACCAGGGATAGTGATACGTGTTAATAAACCCTGGCGGAAGCCCCTAACTCACCTCCGTCTCCGAGTACGTCCGTCGGAACTACTCAACATATGTATCGTCAATAGAACCATTTGCCAGTAAAAATATGATAATTGTTTTTTTACCCTTCTATCTGCGCCTTTTGGCGTCATCTGGTCCAACCCATGTGAGACTAGGCTCTAAGGAAAGCTGTCTCGGGTGTGGACCAATCAACTTCAGGGACAGTGCACATTATCAGAGTTATGTTCTTTTGTTTATATTATGACTGCAGGTATTGCGGTCTATGCAAACATGACTCCTTGTAAAAAGGTGTCAGTTTTGTTGCCAGATAGAAGGGTAAAAAACCAATTATCAGCATTGTCACTATTTATCATTACCCCTCATAAATGTATCGTGAATAGAACCACCGTCATTGCCGTGATCAATTATCTACATTTATCGTAATCACATTCATTAATTTATCTACCATCGTCATCATTGTTTTTCAGTAGCGCCAAGTTGTCTTGGTGGCGAACAGATTGACACTCACAAACACATTATGATAATGTGTGTGTGTGTGCTTCTGTGTTAGCTCAATCCGTTTTCAGGGCGAGCATGCTGACATCAGTAAGTGTAGGGGCCGCAATTCCCATCAGCCCCCCCTCTTCCCCGGCTACTGATAGGCAGCACCCATTCCGTCCGGTGAACTGGGACAAAAATGGATAACGCAGGAATTAAAGAAAATTCCGAAAAATCCATACGAATCACATCCAAAAACATGGCACAGAAAGTTTGGAAGCCTAGTTCCTGTACTGCCTCCAATTGCCACCTATTCATTGCCTTGCAAGTGGGTGTCTCAGACTTGCAGCCATATCAATGAACTGCGGGCGCTGCTTATCACTCCCAACACATTGTGTCTCTCCTGACACCGGAGCTGCTTGTACGTATCTCAGCTGCTCTTATATATATTGCATGCTGATGAGAGATGCATTTTCACACTTTGGAGGCGCTTTTGTGTTTTTAAAATAAATCACCTGGATAATTCCTTTAGATGATGGTACATCTAAAATGTGGAGTCGTGATTATGTTCTTCCGCTGCTCTGCATGAGCCCTCTCTGGGGCTTTATATTATAAAGTGTATCTAGAATTGGTCAAATATCCCAATGCTGGGCAGCATACTTAAATGGGGATTACCGTTGGTACGGATATTTTAATACACACAACAGATAGGAAGGACAAGATCAAAGGGCTCGCATAATGCACATGCATAATGTACGTTGACTCAGTAATTCCTCCCCCCCCCCCCCCACTTTGCGCAAGAGCGCAGAAGCATGGTCACCACATCTAAGCCTCTATATAAGGAACGAAACAGACTTCTCCACAAATCTGGCTGTCGCCTGATGAAGCTAGTTGTAATTACTGGCGAAAATTCGTACTCAGATTGTAAATGTTGTGGCTTGGCTCTCCAACACACTTTTAGTGATGAATTGGCACGTTCTGTTTACGTGACAACCCTCACTAGTTGGCTGTGTCTGGTGGTGGCGGGTTTTAACAACACATTTATATATTTACGCGATATAATCCAAAAAAACCTCTTATGGCTGAAAACATTACTTGCAATTTATTCAATTGGGTTCACACATTGTAACATTTGCTCCCTTACTGTTACCTAGTAAACTGAAACCATTTTAAACTAAACTATTTTTATTTTCCCAGGTGAGACCCCCTGAGCTATATAGCTCTTTTTAGAAGCCACCTGACCACATATTTTAGCTCAAAGATGCGGCTTATCACGTGAACATTTATAGCAGCCAAATACTCTAAACGCATGTTGATTATAAATGTGGAGGGAAAACCCGGAGGACCCGGAGATAAATCCACGCGATCACGGGGAGAACATGCAAACTCCAAATATACAGGCATAAGGGTTGGGATCGAGCCCACGACCTGTATACCGGCAAGGTAGTAAACATATATACTAGTAGTAATAATTATAGGGTTGCCACCTATTCCACTAACAAAACCCTGACATTTCTCAGTTGGTCTGGATTAAAGTTCAACACAATACCACTAAATCTCGGTAGAAATCAATTACTGCAACCTGAAAACAGATGCAAATTCCCAGACTGTCTGGGTTAAACTCTATACGGCAAGGGCCAATCTTTAACTTGGAAAAGTACTGATTTCCCAAAAAGTGGCACTTATTTTTTTGACCACAGAGGGATGATGGCTTGCATTTACCCCCAACATTGATTGGAACTCACAACCTCCTGATTTGTAGTCAGAGTGATCATCCACAGCACGACTCAGCTGCGTAAATATAGAGAGCATAAGTTCAAAATCCGAAATCGTTTCATTCAATGTTTTAAAGGTAACCTTCATAAAGTTACAGCTTGGAAGCATACAATGCAAAAAATTTAAAACTATTTTCAGGATATAACCTCAACCTCTTAATGCAATAGCTGGAGCTTAATACAGTATTTGTGTCATTACTATACATTTGCCATTTTTTTAAATGTTTGTATCCACCGCAGATAAAAAAATGTCATCATTAGCCTACCGTTTGTCCAGATGTAGATTGTTGAATAGCCTTTTGTTAATGAGTCATGCCCTTTATCCCACAGAGGCTACATGTTGCCTTTGTCACTGATAATGAATCCTGTTTGTGGCCTTTCCATCGCTGTAATTGGCCTGCGTTTGAATGTGTGACCGAGCTGCTAACATTCACAAAGAATTGCACGAATAATGCTCTGAGAACGGAAACATGTATTTAATGCCAAAGCTTTCTCACAGATGGTTTTGTGTGATAGTGTCATTGGCCGCATGCACCGGGAGGCATTTTTTTTTTATCCCGAATGCTGCAGTAGGCATAATCTCATTTCATGATGTGCATTGGGTTCCTGCAACGGGTCTCATCGTGGATCGTGAACACTCTTATTCAGATTAGTTTCCAATCTAAATGCCATTTCAAAGCAACCAGGAAGTTAAATGCATTTAAAATTAATGCTGATGTGGTGACGTCGCAGATGTCACTGGCTGGTGCCTGCTCAAGCGAGGCACGGCGTGCGATGCATCGTCATCGCGGGCACCCCCTAGGTGGGTGTAGTACCAGCCCTAGAGGGGGCTCGGTGAGCGCTGGGATAGCGCTCAGTGGCACCACGCGTGGCGTGCAGTGCTGACCCCTACAGGAGGGAGTGTGAGAGTGTCAGCCATGGGATGACGTTACCCTAGGCCAGGGGTCGGCAACCTACGGCTCCGGAGCCGCATGCGGCTCTTTACGGGCTGCTTCTTGACGATGAGTACGTATGTACAGTATGTACTCAGATGCATTGCGGCTCTTGAAATACTGAATTTTGTACCGAATTGGAAAGAAATGGCTCTTCTTGTTATTTTGGTTGCCGACCCCTGCCCTAGGCCATGGCACTCTGGTTGACCCTGCAAGGCATGTGACAAGTAAGATCTACACAGGGGCCCCAGGTGGGGGCTAGGGGGTGGTCACGTGCCAGGGTGAGATCCTATGGGAAGGGTCGAGAAACGACAAGAGGTTTCTTGAAGGTGATCGTGGCCAAGGGCGGGGCCAGCCACGACCCAACATCATATAAACCGGGTCCGCACAGGAACCGGAGTTCAGCGTTGCTGTCGTCACCTGAATATCTACGATCTATGTTCTACATCCAAGAAGAAGTCACCAACACGTCGACGAGGACCACACCTAGGGTCCTGTTGTAGCTACTCCCAGTAACTAGCGTAGTTAGCCTGGTGGTCCACCACAATAGGTTATCTGGTAAAGGGGCAGTAACCCCTTTGTGTTATGTGTTAGTGTTAATAAATATGTGTTGCCTCCAAGAAGTACGTCTGCGACTCAGTTGAATCCACTACACATTTTAATGGTTGCCCAAATGAGTGTCAGATATTGTTCATATCCATTCCCAATCCTTGGCCAGGAATGCAAATTCCACATTTGTTTGACAGGACTAGTCCATCCAGAATAACACTGTCTCAAAGTGTTGCTCATTTTATCGATCCTACAAGGATGATAATTAAATAATTTGAACTTTTTTATTATTATTGAGAGGTCTGTTTTTTTCCAGCAACTGAACCACTTATTATAATTAGAGTTGGCACCTTTAACGGTACAAAAAAAAGAGCATTTATTAAGGGAAAAATGTATCACAATGCTAGAAAATTGGAGAATTACATGTGTAGTGACATCGCGCTGACTGTTGGACAGCAGCTGCAACTGCAGGTGGGGACTTAGCGCACATGCTGTTGAGCATATACGCGGGTGTGCCGGCAGGGCGGAGGAACTGCGCAAAGGTCACTGTAGACCTCGTGTGGAAGCCCCTGGAACCCTCTGGAGGGTTCGAGAAGGGAGGCGCGGCTATGATGGAACCATGCCGCACAGAGAGGAATATAAGCAGTGAAGAGCGAGAGCTCCAGGCTACCAGTTCTGGGATTGGACTCGTCTCGTCATCGCCGTCATGGTCGCTGTCGTCGTCGCCGCCCTCATCACTGGCACCTTCGTCTGATCATTGCGCGGCCGAACAGGAGTTGGCTGTCCCGGTCGACGCCATCGGTGCAACGCGGACAGGGTCGTGTCTGGGATTGGTCGTGCGGCAGCGTGGTCGTGTGTGAGAGAGAGAGGGGGCCCGAGTGGTGGCTTGAGCTCGGCAACAACAATAAAAGGGGAGATCAGTGCCTCCTGCGACCACCTCCTCTCTGGCAGACTGTGTGCGACGCATGCCACCCACACGCACAGACGACACTACACATGTATATGCATTGTCTTGGGTGCTGTATTAAGATTATACAACTGACAAAAACTGCGACTTTTAATAAAGATATGCAAGCTCCTCCGAGCAACAACCACGAGGGTAGTCGTATTGGACGAGGAGATGGCAGATCGATGATGAGAGCGGGTGCTTGTGGTGAATCAGTGAGCGCAGGTTGAGTGCACATCACCTACATTCTTGGGACTAAAATCGCCATGTCAGTCCACACAAACGGATGCCAGACTATTACTGCACAGGTAATAGCAGTGAACATACAGACCTGGTATTGTTAAGTGCAGCTTCCGACCCTCATCAGCTATGTCTCTCTGGCCTCTCTATGTATGTGTGGTGTTGTAAAGGACAGACTTCTAAACTTATTTATGGCACACACTGTTTATTGTCTTAATACACAGTCCCTATCACACAAAGGGGTATACGGTCCACTCACCCGTTACCCTGAGGGGGTACAGCCTCCGGATCTTGTACAGCTCCACACTCACGCTTATCTCCTATTCTAAGGAGGTACAGCCTGCGGACCTTGCAGGCTATCTAATCTCCCTGCTATCCCAGCGTCCTCTGGCTGGACCTAGGGGAGGCACACTGACCCACCGCTGGCCCGGCGGGTCCCCAACCTCTGGTCGCTCAGGACCTTCACCCTCACAAGGGCGAGAAGGCTGGGAGCCAGGGTCCCTGTTATCTAGGACCTAATCTCTCTCCGACCACTGGTTACACTGAGCCCCAGCCCTGATAAGGGCTGGAGAGCTTGGTCCAGGGTCCTAGATGTCTTCGGCCGACTTGGGTATTCGTGTAGAAGAACTGGCCCAAAGCTTCTCAGTGCTCTGGCTTTTATACCGTTTCGTGGCCGGGTTGTCCAATCCCCGGCCACCCTGTGGAACCTGCCGATTGGTCCTTCCCAATCTGGTGTTTGGATCCCGCACCTTACCCTATTTGACCCTGACCGTTCTCTCACAGCTTGCGAACAGCGAGTAGTTATCACCACTACATATATGCTATGAAGGCCAAGCCCATACTGGACATCTGTGAAAGAGAGCTTCATAGCTCATCGGATTCCTCCTCCAGTCTCAAGAAAGACTCTGATTCTGAAGCAGGGCTATTATTCGAAATGTTGTCGATTTTATATATATTTCTATTTTGCTTTTAAATCCGCAGTGCTTTGTTATAGACGAATGTGTCAAGTTATTTTTGGTATACACACCAGAGATGGGTATTATAATTTACATTTGAAGACAGAAGCTTGTCAGGTGTGGACCATTAAGCAAAATTATAGAGCTGCAGACTGGAATTTAAGAAAAGCTGTGCTCGAGACTGCCAATGTTTGCAAACACATCCGCACTTAACAGCTGCCCTTTGTCACAGGGTTGGCAGCATACATGACAATACTCACGAATTCTAGATTTGAAGCTTTTGTGACTGCAAGGATTAATATTCTTAGGTTTTTTTCCGGTAAAGTCACGTAGGTAAAAATTTTTAATTAATAAAAGTAAAAAATAAAATAAAAATCACGACGTTTCGGAGGCAACACAAGCTTCCGTCTTCAGGTGAAACCATCACAGCACGATAGCTGTATCAAGTGAGAGAAATTCCAAGAAAACCGTCCTTGTATATATACTGGTTGAGGGTGGGAGGAGCCAAGGCAGGCACCTTTATCGGAGTTTTGTATTATTATTATTGTGAGGTTGGTGCAGCTGAAGCCGCTGTTAGGAATGAGCCTTTGTTGTGTAGAATGGTTGAACTGGGAGATTCCAAGAGTTGTTAAGGTGCGGCTGCTGTAAATGGGACCGAGCCTTTGTTATGTAGATGAAACAGCCCTTTGCTACGTTGCTGGGATTAATTCTAGATTTGCCAAATATGTGTAGTAAAACTTAAAGCAGGAAACGAGTGTGTGAAAAAAGAAGAAACTGTACAGTAACTGAAAAATAGTGCCTGTCAAATAAGATGGTCCAAATATGTGTAGTTAAATCTTTTTTGCATGGTTAATAACATATTTCCAATGATTACTCAGTTTGTACCCAGTTTGTACCCAGCAAACTGAGTAATCATTGGAAAGATGTTATTAACCATACCCAGCATGGGTACAAACTGAGTGCCGCAGCCCACCCTGGTGTGGAAGGGCAGACTTAGAAAGAATTAGGTGGAGTCGTACATTTACCTTGCCCTTCAAGGAGTTGATCCTCCCGTTCTGTAATGGTTAACACATAGGACATGGCATCGTGTGATCACCTGCTTCATCTCCTGGTGCAGTACTCCCACATCTTCCATGAAAGAGGACAAAACACCATATAGAGAAGCCCTCTAAAGCTCCCTCAAGTGGAAGCCATTCCACCAGCATTGGCGTGAGCAATTACTGGGCCGTATCTTTTGTATAATGGTGTGAGTTAGGCCTACACATTCTATACAAGTCTATGCAAATGCGGACGTTGTACAGAAGCCCAAATATAAAACCATCCAATGAATGGAATAAAGTCTATACCTGAGTATCAAGGACGTCTGTGCAGAATATCTATTCTTCAGATGTTTACGCACAGCATCCAAATCACGTGAACCTGTACAGGAGCTTTGCATCAGTAATGAGTTTGCTCATTTTTCAGCCACGTGAAGGCACACATACGTTGCATGTGTAGTGTACTAATTCACATCCACTAGGAGGAGGTATTCTCTCTCTCATTTATTCCGGCCTTCACAGCCTTAGGGGATAACTACATACCGGGTCGGGACAGCCAACATGCTGCCAGACCCACAGCTTGAAGAGGGCGAAGATCACAACAACAACGGCATGACGATTTTAAGTTCAGATCGCAGCAGCCCCGACTGCGAGTCGGAGCTCGCCTTTTATACTGCCCAGCGTGGCCAAGCTCCGTCCTTGGCCCCCGTACCCCTCTGGATTTCCCAGAGGGTTCCAACTGGTAGAAGGGCTGCTACCCCTAATTCCATTGTCTACCAATCTCCCAGCGGCACGTGCTACAGTGACTCATTCAATGTCACTACACATGTGTAATTACCAGAGGTGTGGACTCGAGTCATGTGACTTGGACTCGAGTCAGACTCGAGTCATGAATTTGATGACTTCAGACTCGACTTGGACTTGCATAACAATGACTTTGTCCCACCTCTGAGGTGTGGACTCGAGTCATGTGACTTGGACTCGAGTCAGACTCGAGTCATGAATTTGATGACTTCAGACTCGACTTGGACTTGCATAACAATGACTTTGTCCCACCTCTGGTAATTACCGATAATGACCGCAAGTCAATGTGCAGGCCTAACGGATATTCAAAAATAAACCGCGGTCTTTGACTGGAGGAAACGGGCCTCCACAAGGATTGGTTCAGCAGGCAGGCCTTTGAAGTGAGTGTAGGAAAAGTTTTGAATGAGCATAGGCGGGAAACAAAGTGTAACCCAGAGGCGACGGATTGGCTCAGAGTGAAAGGACAGGGATTGGCTAAGGGAAATAGGATGAGGGAACATTCGAGAAAGGGTGCTGAGGGATATATAAGGGGAGAGCACGAGGAGTGGGGACGTTCAGAGGAAGATACAAGCTGGAAGACACCAAAGAAGCCTAGGGTCAAACTTGATTTGAAGCTTTCGTGACTGCAGGAATTACTCTTTGGTTATTTCGATAAAGTCACGTTGAAATAAAATAAAGAATAGAATACAACGTTTCGGTTGCAACACAAGCAACCGTCATCAGGTGTGAATGCAAGCTCGAAGATAGACACATCTAAGAGAGAGAGAGACACACACAGAGAGACATATACAGAGAGAGAGAGACACACACAGAGAGAGACAAACACACAGAGAGAGAGACACACACAGAGACACACATAGAGGAGAGACACATAGAGAGACACACACGCAGAGAGAGACATATATATAATACCCCGCCAGAGGCATTGTTTCTCTGTCTCTGTGTGTGTCTCTCTCTGCGTGTGTGTCTCTCTCTGTTTGTCTCTCTGTGTCTCTCTCTGTGTATGTGTCTCTCCTCTATGTGTGTCTCTCTCTGTGTCTCTCTCTGTGTATGTGTCTCTCTCTTTTTTTTTTACGATCAGAGGAAACAAGAAGATGCTCGGTGTAGTCGGCACTTTGCTTCGTTCATCATTTAGTTTTTTTTTAATCTTTACTTTATGTAACCCTCCCTCTCTGTCCTCCCTCTATCTCTACCCCCTCTCGCTCTCTCTCGTTCTCTCTTTTTTTTCAAATATATTATTATTTTGCTACGACAAGTGCTGCATCTGCACACAGCCCTTCTCGCAGTCCATCGGCCTCCGACGGGTAGCTCATATCTGCATGCAGAGCTCTCCATCATCTGCCACCGAGCACACGGCCTCCTCCATCGCCCACTGCTCCTTGAAGGCCGGCACGGCGTGGGTCAGCCGCGCATGGCGGAACTCCAGCCCACACACCTTGGGGCTCCGACCAGAGCGCAGAAGATGCCCACGCTGCTGGCCGGACGTTTCCCCTCCAGGGCCACCTTCCTCGCCCTGTATATGGCGAGCTTGGCGTAGCCGACGAGCACGTTGACCAGCCCCTGAAGACGTTGGGGTCCGTCGCCCTTTTGGTATCTAAAGATGAAGACCGTCGGGGAGAAGTGGAGGCTGAACCTTAGGAGGATGTTTTTCAGGACCTTGAACAACAAGTCCAGGCTCTTGCACTCCACATATTGGTGCGCCACCGTCTCCACTTCTCTCCGTGTCTGTGTTCGTCTCTCTCTCTGTATATGTGTCTCTCTCCGAGCTCGCATTCGCACCTGATGACGGTTGCTTGTGAAGTATGGGAATTGACGGCAGGAACTTCTTGACGGGAACACACTTTTATTAAATCTTTACGTATCAAAATACAACGTGTAGTCTCCTTTCTTCCGACTTCACACTCCACTACTCTCGTGTAAACTCTAGGCCTCTGGTTACACACGATACCCTTCACTCGTGTAGATCCTACGCCTCTGGCTACACAATACACTCGACTCGTGTAGACCCTATGTCCCTGGCTACACAATACACTCGACTCGTGTAGACCCTATGTCCCTGGCTACACAATACACTGCATTCGGCTCGTGTAGACCTTACGCCTATGGCTACACACACTACACTCGCCTCTGGGTTACACAGAGTCCCGGTCCCGTTAGGACAGCGGGACTAGGTACCACAGGGCCCTAGGTCTTCATCCCCGTCTTCATTCTTCGCTGGTTACACACTGCTCTCACGCCTGTGTGCATCCCCTTTTATAGCCCCTGCTCACGAGAGGCGGAGCTGATGCGTACTTCAACGTGAGCATCGCTCCTTAATGAACCAATCACGACGCACTCTCTCTACGATCCGTTTTCCCCAGCGCGTGTTAACACTCCTCCACCAATCACACCGCGCTGCCACCCGATCACTCCCTCTCAGCACGTCACCCGTCCACAGCCAATCAGTACCCCGTAACCCACGACCCCGCGCTGACCCCTGATCCTCCACCGTCAGCGCACGTCACCACCTACACAGCCAATCATTACGCGCTGACATACGATCTCTAATCCCAGCGCGTATCACCTCTACATCACCCCCTCCCACATAGCTTGCAGCCGGCCCGGCTGTTAATCAACAACACAACCTAACGTCAATGCAGTAACAAAGAAACTCCACCTCTCAGTGTGCCCCGTAACGCAACAACAACAACACAACACAACACTTAAATATGAAGCAATATACAGCCCGACGAACAACACAATAAAAGCGAACACCGGAAAACGAACACAATAAAAGCGAACACCGGAAACCGAACGCGCCAAGTGTCTCTGTGACTAAACGCAGTGCCGAGGCGCTCCGGCTGCCTCGACTCCTCACGTGGCAGGTCACACAAAGTAGCGCGACCTAGCGCGAGTCCGTCTGGCCGGTCCGTCGTATGGGACGGGACGTTGGCGACCGTCCGGTGGCTCCGGCCGCCGGTGGTCGGCAGCTGTCAGTTCCGAGACACCTGGGAGCGGATCAGGCGGAGACATGTGAGGAGCAGGCAAAGACAATTCCCCCTCAGGGTCGCTGGTCACGTCACATGCTCGGCCCTCATGACACAAGGGGAGGCCATACGGAGGCGAGAACGGTTTCAGTCGGGAGGGGTGGACGTACCAACGGCGTTTTCCCCATTTTATCTGAACGCACTGGGGGCGTGCAACCCGCACGACCTCCACGGGTCCCCGCCACGGCTTCAACAATTTAGGCGACGTAGCCAAAGGTGCCTGCGGGCAATGCAGCCAGGCCCTGTCACCTGGTTCCCAATTGTGCACGGACACCTTCCGTGCCCGCAACCGCTCGTTTGCAATTTGGCGAGCCCGTGAATTAAGCCGTGCGGCCTCCCTTGCCTCTGTCAGCTTATGAATATTAAATTTAATATGCTCTGCCAATTTCGAATTTGCTCGTGGTGCGGACAGACCCAGCTGCGTTTCCATGGGCGGGTCGGCTTCCCGACCGTACATCAGATAAAACGGGGAAAATCCCGTAGCTGCATGGGGGGCCATTCTATACGCGGCGAGGACCCCAGGGACCTGCAGGTCCCAATCAACATGCGCCTCACACACCTGCTGGCACAACATAGAAGTCAATGTCCTGTTAAGCCTCTCCACCATCCCGTCCGTCTGCGGGTGGTACGGGGAGGTACGCACCTTCTTGGTACCCAACAGGTCGCACACCTCTTGCAGTAATTTACTCGAAAAATTCTTCCCTTGGTCAGTCAGCAAGCGTTCGGGAGCCCCCTTGTCCAGGACGTAGCCCTGGACAAAGGCGTCCGTCACAGCCGCCGCCGACTGGTTGGCGAGTGGCCACGCCATAGGCCACCGGGTAAAATATTCGACCCCCACCAACAGGTACTTATTACCCCTAGGCGTGACCGGAAAAGGCCCCAGAATGTCGAGTGCAACGAGCTCGTTAGTGCGCGAGACCTGGATGGATTGCAGCGGTGGATTAGCTGGCACAGGCGGTGGTTTCCGTCTGGCGCACTCAACACAACCCTTCAGAATGTTCACCACGTCACCCCCCATTCCCGGCCAATAATAGTCACGCTGAAGCAGGGCAAGCGTTTTGTTAACTCCCAAATGCAAGAGGCGTTCGTGTGCGGCCAAGACAACCTTCCCCCTCACAGCAGCAGGCACCACAATCGCATGCCGCCGGGACAAACTGTCCCATCTCATCAATAGGCCTTGCTTAAGCTCGTAGGAGCCAGTTCGGTCGTGGTTACCTTCGGAACCCCCCGTCTTGCGGCGCAATGCCAGCAGGGAGCTGTCCGCCATTTGGAGACGGCCCCACTCAATCAATGACATTGAGAGCAGCGAGTCCTGACCCCCAGGGGTAGCGGGACCATCCCCAATTGGTGTGCTCGCGGCCGCAACCAACGCCTCCCTACCTTCCGTAACCGGCGGTTTACAGCGCGCCGATCCCGATAAGCACGCACATTTGTGACAAGGCAACAACCGCGACAGGGCATCGGCATTTGTGTGTCGCAAGCCTTTACGGTACGTAGTCGTGAACTGATAGTCCTGGAGGACTTCCAACCACCGCGACAATTGGCCCGAGGGCTGGGCGACCCGCAATGAATACTGGAGCGCCGCGTGGTCCGTCCGGACCGTGAAATGACGACCATAGAGATATGGCCTGAATTGTTGTACAAAAAAAACAATGGCAAGCAGTTCGCGACGGGTGACGCAGTAGCGCTGCTCTGCCGGCGACAACACCCTGCTACCATAGGCGACCACTCGTTCGACCCCTCCAACGACTTGGGACAGCACTCCCCCAATGCCCGTGTTGCTAGCGTCCGTGTCTAGCAAGAAAGGACTCGCGAAGTCCGGATAGCGCAAGGGTGGGGCCCTAACCAAGGCGTCCCGGAGGGAGCAGAATGCAGCCTCCTCCTCCGGTCCCCATCGGAACTTCACTCCTTTCGCCGTTAGAGCGTGCAAGGGTTTTGCAATGGTGGCAAAGTGCTCAACGAATCGGCGATAATACGAAGCAAAACCGATGAAACTGCGTACGTCTGACACTGACGTGGGCGTTGGCCACGAACTGACACAGTCCGTCTTCGCAGGATCGGTAGAAATCCCCGAAGAGTCGACAATGTGACCCAAGTACCTCACGGATTTACGAAAAAGGTGGCATTTGGCCGGTTTAAACTTTAATTTAGCCGATCGCATTCGCAAGAACACCCCCCTCAATCGCTGGAGGTGTTCTTCAAACGTTTTACCGAAAACAATGACATCGTCAAGGTAAATGAGGCACGTATCCCACTGCAAGCCCGACAAAACCAATTCCATAAGACGCTGAAACGTCGCCGGAGAGGAGTGAAGTCCCATGGGTAACCGGTTAAACTGAAACAGGCCCCCTGGAGTCCGAAATGCGGTCTTAGGCTTAGACTCTTCGTCGAGTGGCAACTGCCAGAATCCGGATAATAAATCAAGAGTCGAAAAGTATCGCGCACCAGACAATGCGTCGAGAGACTCGTCCATCCTGGGGAGCGGATACGCGTCGGCCACAGAGATCTTATTCAGGCGACGGAAATCGACGCAAAATCGCAGGGACCCGTCCTGCTTTTTAACGAGCACAATAGGCGCTCCCCAAGGACTGGAGGAAGGCGAAATAATGTCGGCTTCTAGCATATCGTTAACTGCCGACTGAACATGTTCCTTCTCAGCAGGACTCAGTCGGAAGGGATTTTGTCTGACCGGTGCCGCATCGCCCGTTTCAATGTGGTGGCGTAGCAGGTCCGTGCACCCAATGTCATACTTATGTTTACTGAAGACATCCGAAAATTCAATGAGCAACCCGCACAGCGCACCCAACTGTACCGCTGATAAATCGTCAGAGTCCGCGCACAGCGAATCAACCCAATCGAGGTCCTCCTTCAATGTAACGTTTTTCGTGGGACTCGGATCCGCCTGCGCAACCAGCCTCTCCTCCGCAGGGACCCGCGCCGCGTGAGCTAGCACGGTGCCCTGCTGAATGACGGCCGGCCGCGCCCCAGCGTTTAAAACCATCACAAACGGATCCCTGTCAGCCCCCACCAAAGTGTGAGCCACCGACAAATCGAGACCTCCAACAGCCCTATTAGAAGGACCCAAAAGCATGCCCTGTTCCGAGGCCTCCTTCACCCATGGCTTCCGCAACCGGAGGGGAATTAACATTTGTGAACCCGGGGGCACGTGCACGGTCTGTGTCGCTAACGCCTGTATGGTAGCGCACGCCGTCTGAATTTCATTAGGGCTCGTCAAAAATGAAATACGGCGACCCGATGGTAGTTCAATGCAACGCTGATCAATGAGAATTTTGATGGGCATTTTTGCCAAAAAATCAGTGCCCAATAGACAAGGGACCGCCAGGGAAGACGAAACAAAAACGGGTCCCGACAATTTGATATCACCAATGCAAATGGATGCCCTAATCTGACCGATAATGCCCAACGATCCCCCGTTAGCGGCGTAAAATGGCACATCCACCGGAAGAAGCGGACGACATTGTACAGGGAGAATATTATAAATGAGATCCGATATAATAGTCGCCGATGCCCCCGTGTCCACTAACACCCTGACCTCGACCCCATCAATAGATCCGGTAACTACGGATGAACCCGCTGAGGCAGCCACTATTCTGTGCCCCAACTCCGACCATTTAATGTCTCCCCGGTCCCGGCCGAATCGCCCTCTCTGAACCGAATCCCCGAACTCTACTCGGCTCTCCCCCGCCGCAACGCGACGACCCATATGTGCCGAGTATGCGGGCCGAGCATGTGAGGTGCCGCGACTTGCCGGGGTTTGCAGGGACGACTTGGGGCCTTGGTCGTCGTCCAGCCGAGGTCCCCTGGCGCGCTGACGTGGGGCGCGGCAACCGGAGGCCACGTGGCCCCGGAGGCCGCAGTTATAGCAGGTGATGACAGTCGTCGGAGATCTCGGTTGCTCCAGCTTGCGGGCCGCTCGCAGAGGCGAACGACCCCCCGATCTCCAGTCCCCCAGGTCGTCCCGCGATGAACGCCTCCTCTCGTGGGCTGACGACTTGGGGCACGGTGACAACTGGGCCCGGAGTTGAGGCCACGGCAGCGTTGCAGACGACTCCCTGTTTACGTTGAAGGACCTCGTGCGCTTGTATGCTTGTGGCGACCCGTAAGGATGAAATATCGGTCTCATCGGCCGTGTTGATGGGGACCCCCAGGTCCTGCGCCAACTTGAGCAGCTGCTCCAAAACCATGGCATCTTGGCCCTCCTCGTCCATACGAGGGAACGCGGCGTCGGCGAGAGCAAGCAACGCCGTGCGGTAGGCGAGCACGGTCTCCGTGTCCGCCTTCCGTCTTGCATAAAAATGATGGCGGCACGCGGAGGGAGGACCATAGACCTTGGCCATGAGAGCCAGCGCATCTTTGAGCGTGGAGCGGTCCGACCTGCGTGCGGACGTGAAGGCCGCGAGCGCGTTGTCATCCAGCATGGCAGGCAGTGCCCGCAGTGCCGTAGCGTCGGACCAGGCGGACATCTCCTGATGCGCCAAAAATCTGCGCTGAAATTGGCTCCAATCCCCGCCTTCCGCCTTGAAGGCTGACAACGTGGGAAGGCGCTGCTGAAAAATGAAGTCGTCCTCCTCCTCGTGCTTCCTCTCTGCCGCCCCGCCGGTGTGTAAGATGGCGGCCCCATCGGCGGGTGTGTGATGGCGGTCCGCCGCGCGCGTTGGTGACGTCAGCGGGCGCGCATGGAGAACCGCTGCCACGTGGTGATGGCCGTTCCCGCCAAAAGTCGGTGCAGATGAAATGGCGGCCATCGCCAAATCGTTTTGGCGGGAATCTGCAGGGCGACCCTGCAGAACGTCGGCCGCCGTTCCCGCTCCTCCCGACGAGCTGATCTCCGCCAAGATGGACGCGGCGGCGAGCAGCAGCTCCGCCAGACGGGAGTGCGCTTCGCGAAGCACGGCGTCAGTCCCCCGTGGCTCGTCCGGCACCGTCGGCGGATCCTGCCCCGTGGGCAACTCCTCTTCCTCACCCCCCGATGCCAGTTGACCCGCGTCGTCGAGGTTGTCCCCGTGGTCAATCCCGTGGGTCCGACGGTTCCTCCTTGTATCCATGCTTGGAAGACCGTTTCACTTCTGACGCCAGTTGAAGTATGGGAATTGACGGCAGGAACTTCTTGACGGGAACACACTTTTATTAAATCTTTACGTATCAAAATACAACGTGTAGTCTCCTTTCTTCCGACTTCACACTCCACTACTCTCGTGTAAACTCTAGGCCTCTGGTTACACACGATACCCTTCACTCGTGTAGACCCTACGCCTCTGGCTACACAATACACTCGACTCGTGTAGACCCTATGTCCCTGGCTACACAATACACTCGACTCGTGTAGACCCTATGTCCCTGGCTACACAATACACTGCATTCGGCTCGTGTAGACCTTACGCCTATGGCTACACACACTACACTCGCCTCTGGGTTACACAGAGTCCCGGTCCCGTTAGGACAGCGGGACTAGGTACCGCAGGGCCCTAGGTCTTCATCCCCGTCTTCATTCTTCGCTGGTTACACACTGCTCTCACGCCTGTGTGCATCCCCTTTTATAGCCCCTGCTCACGAGAGGCGGAGCTGATGCGTACTTCAACGTGAGCATCGCTCCTTAATGAACCAATCACGACGCACTCTCTCTACGATCCGTTTTCCCCAGCGCGTGTTAACACTCCTCCACCAATCACACCGCGCTGCCACCCGATCACTCCCTCTCAGCACGTCACCCGTCCACAGCCAATCAGTACCCCGTAACCCACGACCCCGCGCTGACCCCTGATCCTCCACCGTCAGCGCACGTCACCACCTACACAGCCAATCATTACGCGCTGACATACGATCTCTAATCCCAGCGCGTATCACCTCTACACTTGTGTTGCAATCGAAACGTCGTATTCTATTCTTTATTTTATTTCTACGTGACTTTATCGAAAGAACCAAAGAGTAAGCCTCGGGTCCCTTATTGTGTAATCTATCTATACATATAAACGCCGCACTTTGTCTGTGATGAACGCTGCACTTCCCGTCGTTTTCATGCCGGGGGCGCGTAGGTTTGAACGACGGAGCCACATGGACAGACGTTCGATTACGTTGGAATCGATCTGCAGAACGAGGCGATTCTGTGTGATTCCCAGAAACGATTCCCAGAATCGACTTGGCCCCCACCGACACGACTTTGCCATTTGTTTGGTGACAATTTCCCATTCTCCCCGCATACGCTAACGCAATCAACACGTCGCAGGAACAGACGTTCGATAACGTTGGTAAGCGCACACCTTTAATCGTCTAAGCTGAACATCAGTGGCGGCTCCTGCAAAATCTCTCAGGGGGGGCAAATGTCTGGATGATTGATAAGGATAAGGTCCACCCATGCAATGGATAAATTAACAGCTTAAGCATGTAAAGGCAACTTCACTTCTTTAATATTAATGAAAAATAAAGTGACTCTTACAATACATCTTGTTTGTTTCTATACTCACTATTAAAACAACCCACTCAAGTTTATTTTATTAAAGATTCCACTAGGTGGCCACAAATTATATTGTCAGATGAAACGTGCTTACGTATGATGACGTAAGCACGTATGATGACGTAAGCACGCTAGGGCGAGCCCTCCCGGAAGCCATAGAGAATGCATTGGAGCGCCCCCCGGTCGAAAAAAAACATCTTTGAATGTAAGTCTATGGGGCCACTCGGGGCGATTCTCAGCCGGAGTGAAATCGCCCAAAAAGAGGCGGTACTCCACAGAACGTGACATGACGCTGATTGGACTATATCCAGAGGCTGCAGTGACGGCTAGCGTGACTCTGTGGTTGAATGACATTGGTGGTGCGTCGCCCAATCGCCCTATTGAAGAAACCGCCCCTGCTGAACATGATGAACGCTTGAGAGAGAGAACGAGGCGATTCGGTCTTGATTCACAGAATCTATTCCCAGATTCGACTTGGCACCCACCGACACGACTTTGCCATTTGTTTTGCGACCACGACAATTTCCCATTCTCCCCGCATATGCTATCACAATCAACAAGTCGCAGGGACAGACGTTCAATTGCATTGGTAAGCGCACTACTTTATCTATCTTTGTATGATGCATATGATGAATGCTTGCAAGAGAGAAGAGAAGGGCTGCGTGCAGAACGAGAGAGTGAGCGAGAGAGTGAGCGAGAGGTGGGGGGTTACATAAAGCAAAGTTATTAAAAAAAATACGAAATGATGAATGAAGCAAAGTGCCGACTACACCGAACATCTTCTTGTTTCCACTGATCGTAAAAATAAATAAAAAAAGAGAGAAGAGCGAGGAGAGGCCAAGGAGAGGTGGCCCACTCTTCTCTCTATTTGCCTTCATAATTTTCCTTAAATATTTTTTTCACTTCCAGTACAAATTATGGATGAGGACGAAGATCCCCTCGCAAAACAGCGTCGAAAGGCTAACGAGCGAAAGCAAAGATGGTTGATTCTAGATTTGAAGCTTTCGTGCCTGCAAGGATTCATATTCTTAGGTTTTTTCGGTAAAGTCACGTACATCGGGCCCTCAGGATGAACGGATACTCTGACCGCACCATCCGCCAAGCTGTTTCTCCCACCATACAGAAACAGCCACATGAAACTCCGATCAAAACTATCACGTTACCATACATAGCAGGCGTGACCAAAAAGATCTCCAAATTTCTAAACAAACATAAGATTCAAGTCCGATTCAGTACAGTACATAAAATCCGTGATCTAATTCCATCTGTACAATACCCTGGAGTCTACAAATGGAGTTGCATTTGTGGTGATTGCTACATTGGAGAAACGAAACGTCATATCTCTGATCGTGTCCGCGTGCACAAGTCAGATCTGAAACACGGCAAAACTGATTCTTCCGCCGTTGCCGATCATTGCTACAACGCTGTGGGCTCTCATAAAATTGTCTTTTCCGAAACTAAGGTGCTCTGCAAGCCTCCTGGCTACCATCAAATGTTTGTACACGAGGCCATCCAAATATACAAACACAGACATTATTTCAACCGTGATGATGGGTACAAACTTAGTAATCATTGGAAATATGTTATTAACCATGCAAAAAAGATTTAACTACACATATTTGGAGCATTCCTACATAACAATACGCTCAGTCAACCATTTTTCACAACAAAGACTAATTTCCTGGCAGCGATTTAAGCCGCACCACCTCTACATAATAATAGGCTCAGTCAACCATTCTACACAACAAAGACTAATTTCCTGGCAGTGATTTCAGCCGCATCATCTCTACATAACAAAAACGCTCAGTCCCTTTTACACGCACCTTTACATCATCCACACCTAATTTACACAACAAAGGCTCATTCTTAACAGCGTGCTTCAGCCGCACCGAACCTCACAAAAATAATATTCAGGGCGTACATTGGCTCCTCCCACCCTCAACCAATATATATACCAATACTGTTTCTTGGAATTCCTCTCACTTGATACAGCTATCGTGCTGTGACGGATCCATCTGAAGACGGAAGCTTGTGTTGCCTCCGAAACGTCGTGATTTTTATTTTATTTTAATTTTACTTTTATACATTTATTTATTTTTTACCTACGTGACTTTACCGAAAAAAACCTAAGAATACAAAGATGGTTGGCCAAGCAAAGTCAAGAGTCGCTTGAGAGAATTCGTGCTGCATATTGTCAACCTCAACAATGTTACATCAATCAACAAACTGCTGAGCAATTCTACACTATGGGAACCTCATTTGCCAGTAAAAATATGATAATTGGTTTTTTACCCTTCTATCTGGCAACAAAACTGACACCTTTTTACAAGGAGTCACGTTTGCATAGACCACAATACCTGCAGTCATAATGCAAAAAAGGTGTCAGTTTTGTTGCCAGATAGAAGGGTAAAAAACCAATTATTATGCTGAGCAATTGTTGTTCTATAATAGGGGTCCTCATGGTGTCGACTCGATTAAAGTGGCTGTTCTTATTTCTTGTCGTCGGAGTCATTACACATGTGCTCCGTGGGTTACAACGTTCGCCACTTGCAGTGTGTGCTCATCAGTGTGCACTTGGTTCATGCAGCAAAAGCGTTGCCACCCACGGGGTGGCCACCTGTCCACGTTTGACCCGGAGAGTCTAGGAATTGGCATCTCTGCTTAGCTGATAGGAATTTATTTGTATCGAGATCCGGTTGTATTGTGTTGAACTTTATGTAAATATACTCTTTCAATGAATAATTGCTTCCCTACAAGTGATTGATCACGAAATCACCCACATAATTGTAGCTCCCATCACAAGCTTTTTGACCTTGTGAGAAAATAAGTATGAATTACTTGATTTGAAGCTTTCGTTACTGCAATCATTTATTTATTTAATTTCTACCTACGTGACTTTAGTCACATATTCACTTTAAGATGTTTTTTGTTCATGTTTTTTGTTTTTTGTTTGTTGCGGTTGCACCCGATTCAAGAGCTGAATGGCTCACAGGGCTATACCTAATAAATGAACTTGAACTTGAACTAGTAAAAGAACCAAAGAGTATGGATTCCCGCAGTCACGAAAGCTTCAAATCA
Organism: Lethenteron reissneri; assembly: GCF_015708825.2. Classification (NCBI taxonomy): domain Eukaryota; kingdom Metazoa; phylum Chordata; class Hyperoartia; order Petromyzontiformes; family Petromyzontidae; genus Lethenteron; species Lethenteron reissneri. The sequence continues at coordinate 10,325,559 of NC_083808.1, forward strand.
AGATTGATCCGCCTCTACGGGGAGGGTTTCCACACATCTGTTTTTTTAACAGACTGCGAGACAAAAAGGCTCACCTGATCGAGTCGCTAACCTTTCTCAAGAGATGCCGCGAGTTATTGATTCTATTTTATACCTACGTGACTTTACCGAAAGAACCAAAGAGTATGAATAACTTCATATGCAACAGTGCAGACGTGTGTTTATCGTATAGATTATGCATTAAGCCGGAAAATAATTTAATGAAGAAAACTAATGTGCTTATTTCCATTGGATTACATGCATATCCTCAAGAATGATAGTTTTTGGCTTTTTATTAGTCCACAAAAAACCCTGGGATATTCAGATGTAATTAAATCTGGGGTAAGAATGCTAAGGCATAGTTGATGCCAGAGAGAATTATAAAGTTAACCCACAAAAAGTCAAATTGTCTTATAAAACTCAACACATTCACAAATAACATTACCTTTAAATACCAAAAATATACTAAGTAACCTCTAAAAATATATAAACAATTATATATGTGCATATTATATATATTTTTTTTATTTGAAGGCAGTGTTGTTGAACGATGATTTTTTTCTTCGTATGACATATAGTGGGCAGGGTCTATAATCAGCAAATCCCTGTTCACATCACAGTTTTTCTTGTCAAATACTATTTACTATCACTAATTTTATTTTATTTGACCAAGTAAAGCTCACTGAGCTATATAGAAATTTGTTTTAGAAGCGACCTGGCCACAAATGCTAAAATTACTCGCTCGTTTCCGTTGGGAATCCTGAGCCAGTGCTGTAAACCCCACAATGCAATTGTGGGGCCAGTCTATCCATCAGATTACCACTGTTGACCTCTCCCAAAATGGTACTTGTATTTTTTTTTCAAACAAGTGGAGGTGATAGGCTGAGGTAACCTGACCAAGATCTTACCCCACGACCTTCTCAATGCGAGTCAAGTGCTCGGTTCCCTGCACTCCCGTACCGTTCGCCATTGTTTCAACGATTAAAATACTTGATTGGTAATCATAATTAAACTACAAAATCTCATTGCCAGATACTCTCCTTTAAGCTCTTTCATTCAGTGCGGGTGAAGATTTACACGCAGATGGAGCTAATCTGAAATCCCCCCCTCGTCATAAACATTGCAATGCATGTAGATAACAGCAAAGCAAGTAGGTTTCTGACAAGCTGTCTGTCCAGTAGCATTTTAAGCCCGATCACTTCCGTCTGACATCTTATTTTAACCCAGAACAAACATTTTTAAAAGTTAGTTCAAATACAAGGAGAACATTTGCCATAGTTTGAAGCAATAACTCTGCATATGCCCAAAAAGTTTTAAACGCGCATCAGGGAAGAAAGCATAAGACACCATTAAATGCAAAAGTTTGATCGTTATCGAGTAATTTGTATTTAAATGTGCAACATTGAAATAGATTGTCTGACTCAAACTTGTTGTGTGCATCATTTATATTTTCAGCACAGAGCAGTGGTGCATACAAATGAAATTTCACAACACCAAATAATGTATCTGAGTCTGTCATTATTCGTACTGTAGTCTATTTGCTTATTCACCATTTTTTTTACTTGTATAGTAAAAGGTGATTATCAAAGATAATTATCACACTCAGGGAGACCACCTTAAAAACATTATAAAAAAAAACATGGAACCGTTCAACCGTAAAACAGATGTTTAGCAGAGGGCGGGATAAACGTAGCTCCGTCCCTTTAAAATGACCATACATACGTGATCTTTCCACAATAATAACGTAGGCAAAGATTGCACTTTCAACCATACAATTTGATTGGGAAAGTCCTGTTAGCGAGCACCTATTAAACTCGATATGGCACGTGAATGGGTAGTTAGCGCACAAATGCTGATGTTGACCAACTTGCAGCGCCGACTCGTTTTAGACTTATGGAAATATGTAAATTCCACATTCCTATGTGAGGACCAATATTTAATTATGCACACGACTATTGTTAACGTCCCAGCCAGGTGGTGCAGCTTTACTCTACTTGCAATGATCTCTCAGTTTAGAGCTTGCCATTCTGTCAACCAGGATAAATAACATTTAATATGAACTTTAAAAAAGTATAAATTCATCCACAGCCTGTGGGTATCTCCAGCAGTACTCTTAGTTCTTTCGGTAAAGTCACGTAGATAAAAAATGAAATAAAATTTAATAAAAATAAAACTATAAAAATCACGACGTTTCGGAGGCAACACAAGCTTCCGTCTTCTTCACCTGAAGCTTGTGTTGCCTCCGAAACGTCGTGATTTTTATTTTTTTATTTTTAGTAATTTTTATTTCATTTTTTACCTACGTGACTTTACCGAAAGAACTAAGAGTATGAATCCTTGCAGTCACGAATCTCCAGCAGTGTTTAATGCCAAATAGCTGCCATGCCCCGTGCCTTAGCCTGAGAAAGCTAAGTAGCATAAGCTACTTAAGATAGCTGCACCATATCTATAATCTGGTGTATGTAGAATATATGACTTGCTTTTATATCCACATCCACAACGACTGTAGGTGGTTTTATTATCCCACACATTGTGCATATTTCAGCCCTAATCGTAGAATACGAGGCATAGAATCATTGTAAATGTGCAGCACTGCATTTATTTTCACTCGCTGTTGGTGGGAAGGATCTTCACTCGAAGAAGCTCTAAAGAGGCCTCACTGTAGGGTATCTTGGCCTACTCTTCCATGATAGTCACATATTTTGGAAGGGGTGGAGGTGTACCCACACTTTTACTCCACCATATGCAACCTGCTAATCAATTGTGTAGCACCCATTTATACGTCTGAGTGGGCAGAGACCACAGGGATTTCATAAACTTTACCTATTCGTTCAACTACCACGTGAATGATCGAGAATGTAAGTCTAGTGTACAACATTTATGACATGTTTGTAGTAATGTAAATCAATTTTAATGAATTCTGTTAAGAATACGATGTTGTGTAACATTTTGAAAATGTATTTTATGTAAGCCAATAAAGAGATGAGTGATTTGGAAAGTTATTTCTTGAAAACCTCGCAAATGAATAATAATGTATATACGTCCTACTACATAATATGCCATGAGGCTCTTGAAAGGGTGATGGGAATAGTAGTGAGTAGTACAGAAAAGTGAACAAGGAAGATATTGCGAGGTTTAGTGCAGGGTCTAATAGGGTATGCAAGTGAAACGTTGACACTTGTGAAGGATAAGATGAAACGACTTTGGGTATTATTATGGTGAGACACAATATTAATCAATTCTTTTGGTTTTGATAAATATAGTCTCATATGGATCAAGTTAGAGAAATATATCTTCATCAATATTTTAGTTGGCAAAATGTCATCAACCAATGCATATGTTGACTATTCCACAATGCTGCACCTGCCTGACTATCGGCAGGTAAAAGGGGTGGGATGGGGCAGAGCCAAAGTCATTTATTAAATCAGTAAAAAATGTAATAATGTGCTGCTCGCAGCACAATTATAAAACTCAACACATTCACAAATAACACTACCTTTAAATACAAAAAATATACTAAGTAACCTCAAAAAATATATAAACAATTATATATGTGCATATTATATATATTTTTTATTTGAAGGCAGTGTTGTTGAACGATGATTTTTTTTCTTCGTATGACATATAGTGGGCAGGGTCTATAATCAGCAAATCCCTGTTCACATCACAGTTTTTCTTGTCAAATACTATTTACTATCACTAATTTTATTTTATTTGACCAGGTAAAGCTCACTGAGCTATATAGAAATTTGTTTTAGAAGCGACCTGGCCACAAATGATAGGTCAACGAAGTGGCTTATCAGTGGACATTTAAAGCAGCCAAATACTATAAAACGTATGATCCTAAATGTGGAGGGAAAAACCGGAGAATCTGGAGAAAAATCCATACGACCACGGGGAGAACATGCAAACTAGAAATATACAGCAGGCATCAGGGTTGGGATTGAACCCACAGCCTCCTGTATACCAGGCAAGGTAGTTAACATCTCGCCACCATGCCACCCAAATCCGAGTCCCGCTACATCCGAAATTGTGGATGGGCCAGTGGGCATGGCAGCAAAAAAATGGCCCCCACCAAAATTCCAAAAAGTATTTTTGGAGTGTATACATCAGGACTGAGGAGACAAAAACAGCCAAAAAATGGCCCTGGCCGTACTGACCTGAACAGGTGCTCAATAACAGCACCTATCCCTAAGGACTGTGAGGCTATGTTTGCCCTTATGTGTGTGCAAGCTTCTGCCTGTTCAGAAATGACCTAATATTGACAAATGTGGTCTCTCTGGAATTCGAATGAATGTCAGGAGGTTAAAGAACAATTCAACTGATTGGTTTACCTTAGACCTTTGGAAAATAGAAATGTTTGAGGATGTATTGAGTTAACTAGCTTCAAAGATAATAGCATTCCTTGCTTATTCCCGGTGTTGCAATGTTAAGTCAAATACATCACGTCTGCCACTATTGAGACCGTAATTATCATCATCTTCATTAACATCATTCGTGAATACCACCACCATCACTAATTTTTACTCAATTATCTATCAACTGCTACCAAATATATATATATACGCTATGATTGTGCTGTGAAGTAGGCCCATTGCTAAAAACGTCACCGATTACATTGTTAAAGCAATGTTATTAAAAAACACGATTTTTTCTTGTTATTCGTGTTTTTTATACGATGACCACAGTGGTCATCATCAGCAATTATATTGCATCATCCAGCACCCGTCTTACATTATTCACCATGAATCATCCATTCATCTTTAAATTTCGATTTAAAGCTGTATTCTCCGCAGGGAATGGATTCTTGCTCCGCTGCAAGTTTTTTTCCCCCCCCACGACTCACCCATTGACACGACAGTCAATGGTACAGTGTATAATAACAAATAGTATAACATTTATATGCTTAATACAATGTACAAAGTAATATATAGTATCGTAATTGTATAGTAAACATATAGCAGTGTGATACACATTAGGGTGGGTAGATTAAAACATAGTGTTATATTAAAATGTATGGTTTATAGCAATACAGTATATAATTTAATGTTGGGTTTATCTATGGCAGTACGGTGTATGCTCGTGTGATGTAAGAGAATAAAGTTTAGATGGAAGCATATTATATAATTTATATTTTTTACGACGTAGAATTGTAATGTACTACTTGCTGTTAGTAACTCAGCTTATTGTAGAGTATAGTAAATATACTGATGGTGCTATGCAGTTTATACTTTAGTTTTTTATGTAGTTTATACTTTAGTTTTCTACGTGGTTGTTTAGTAACTGCAGCTACATACTATTAACATTCCTTTCCTTTGTTAATGCTACTCCCTGCACCCTCCCTTTGGTGCTGCTGATCCTGCATAATGCATGGGCATAATATGACTTTGAAACCCCCCCGCCCACCTTCTACGCATTTCCATGAATATGCTAAATTCCTCTTGATATGCACATTCTTTTGTTAAGGCTCTCTTCTTCTTCCACCTCCAACTCAGCTTATATATAAGCTCCTAGCTTGGCAGTGTCTCATTCTTCACCTGAAGATGGCTGCTTGCGTTGTAGCCGAAACGTCGTGATAATTATTTTATTTTATTATGTTTTATTTTTATTATTGTATTACTTCCCTTCTACGTGACTTTACCGAAAGAACCAAGAAAATGCATCCATTCATCGTTCATCAATCATAAATGCCATCACCATCATCATATGCATCCATACATTTAGATACTATGCGTCATCCTCACCATCATCAATCAGTAATAACGAATCAATCATGAATCCATCATCATCATGATCATAGTCATCACCAACGCCCCTGCTGTATAATGATGATGATGATGATTCATTCACAACCATCATCATCCCTCCTCGGTCTATATAGTTTGCACCACTTGGATCACTTAGTGGGAAATTCATTGTGGATATTCTTTGAACAGACTGGTCCCAATCACAGGCATGTTGAACTTCCACCATTGGTTCAGGACCATGAATGGAGCAAAGCAATGTCCTTTGCACATTGAATGATATTAACATAAATCAAGTCAATCAAACATGTATTGCATTATAATCCACGTCTTCCATTGTGCAGCCTGCCTTATAACACCGTGTAACATTAAATCAAGGTTTTAAAATTGCGATGGAAAAACTCAATATCAGTTATTTTTTTAGAATCCTTCGCTCTAAAAATGTTTGTTGTGCTCGGTGCAACAAAAAAAAATCAATCATTTCTTGACATTGCTATGGCAAACAATCTGTCGATGTGCATTTTACATTTTCCTTATTTGAGTGTGTGATTGTAATAGATGGACTACCTAGTGCATTGCGTAATGTGTGTGTGTCTTGGTTATAAAACACCCTGATGTTCATAACCTAATGCTTGCAACCAAAACCTTATCTGCATGATTTGTCATTATAGGTCTTATATCATTATTTTACACCCCCTTACACTTTATACCAATACAATTATTTGAAACATCTCTCTACCTGACTTCATAACAAACAAATTGTTTTTTTCCCTCTAGCATCCGACCATCACTGGAAGAGAGTTGCATGCTCACCAATGGATCTTTCCAGAATAACACATCACAGCAAAAATAGTAAAATAATCGTTTCGTTGAAAATCAATGGGTGTTTTTTTAGACACCGTCCCCAATTCTGCTCCACGTCTCCCCTGTGACTTGGCAGACCTTTATTGAACAGGGAGGAAATAACAGGTGAATGGAAGCTGTCAGGGTTGTCGGTATATGTGTGAGTGACATGTAAGTGCTGGTAATGGTTAGTACACTGTGTGCTGATCCCAGTCGCCAGGGAGCTGAACAGCTGAGCGTGGTGCTGTCCACACCATCTCCTTAAGTGTACTGGCAGCTTTAATTGGGACGAATGCATAGCGTGTCTCAGTTCACCTTGATATGCGTATGCAAATGCACTCATGCCTACAGCCTATAAGGTGAAACGAGTCTGAAAAGCTGTATACATTTTTTTGTATAATGCCCTTTAACCAGAAAAAGCCTCACTGAGTCTCAAGCCTTTTTTTCAGGAGGTTTTTGGGCTGACATGTTTGTTAATCTAATTCCATTAATGGGTGTTCGGCACTATGGGAGGAAAACAGGGTTACCTGGAAAAGTATTATTCTTTTGATCGGACAACTCTAGCCCTCAAAAAGAAATGTAACTCTTAATTGCGTTTAATTTCATGGTTTTACAGGAACACTGAACAGTGCTGTAACAATAAAGCACAGGCTAACATAAAACAACAACTCGAAACATTTGCCAATAACACTGACTTAAAGAAAAAGTAAATAATAGGTGACGTTTCAGGCGATGACCCTTCTTCACAGTGCAGTACATCGTCTCTGGGCTCTCCATGTGCTGTGATGAAGGGCCATTGCCTGAAACGTCACCTATCATTTACTCTTTCTTTTTAAAGTGGCGTTATTGGCGAATGTGGCGTTCACATTATTTGTATTGGTGCACCACTACCAATGCAGAATAATAAAATATTGTTTTCAACAGGGCAACATCGTACAGCCACACAAATACCAACAAAACTTTTTACCACTGTGCGCATAACATACATGCATTGATCTAATCGAATTTGCAAACTTGTGTGTTCAGGGCTTATAGCAATATTTTAAAAAACACAAAGTGTATTCATCACAGTTTGGCATCAATCATATGATGTTGCACTGAAAAATAAATGGAGAAAAAAAACGCATGCATCAAAAGCTATAAATACATTTGGATGAACTAATGAATGGAAGGCAGGTAACAAGACATTTTAAGGCGAGTTAAATAAAATGGTAATACATTTTAAATTGGATCGTGATGCTATAAACATAAGACAACACATTTTTTGGTTCTTTCGGTAAAGTCACGTATACGGATAAAATAATAAATTAAATAATAGCATACTACGACGTTTCGATTGCAACACAAGCAATCATCATCAGGTATAAAAGAAATAGCAACAAAAATCTAACCAGAAAACTATAGACAAACATATAAGCAGACAGACATCATAAAGATACACAGAGAGAGAACACGTATCGGCACAAAGAGAGAGGTCGTCTCTGTGACGGGGCCTTAAATATAGAGAGGGGGCGGGGGCGGAGAGAGGGAGGGGGCAGAGAAAAAATGAGCATGTCAATGAGTGGACAACGACGTGGTACGGTACGCAAGCTTGAAAATTAGGAGAAAGACACACTAAAATTAAATAACCTAGTAAAATATCGAAATGTAATGTAATGCAACACATCCTTATACGTGACTTTACCGAAAGAACCAAAGAATAATTCCTGCAGTCACGAAAGCTCCAAAATTAAGATAAGACAACACAACTTTAAAAGGCAAGAACAGATTATGTTCTCCATGTCATGCATGTAGTTAACCCACCAATTGCGTCAAACATAAAGGATGTGTTGATCTGCATTGAATAACCTGATGCGAGCCCCAAAAAACCCACAACCAAAAGATACGCCACCGACCCTATCCCTTGCCCTCATGGGGAGAAGAGTCAAGGATCAGTAATTGGTGATTGTGTCCTAGATGGCCGGGACCCGTCTGAACCCCAGGACACGATACAGGGGGAAACATAAAAAGCCCCACATGAGGCAGTAATCATCGCAGGCTGCACAGGAGGTGGCTCAGCACCCCCCTCCCTCCATCCCCCAGGAGGTCACATCACTCGAGCTGGACCTCACACTCCGCCACAGGAGGTGGCTGTCGGTGTGTGAAGACAGGCAGGCTGAGTAGAATAACCCTCAAGACCGTCCAATAAAGTCGCCTCTCTCGAGCTTCAGCTGAAGGAGGGTGGCATTAATTGTGTGAACACAAATATATACCCATCATCGCATTGCATAAGGCAAGAGGCCTCCGGTTCGAACAATTTTTTACGTATTTCTCTCAAAAAATAATGGTGTTGAAGAGGGCGCGCCTGCACATTCGGTAGACTGAAGGCAAGGTAGTGGTCAAGCGACCGCAGGAGTTGCAAGGGTTGAGAAGGCATAAGAGAGGAACAGAAGGCAACACAAATATATTGGGAGTATAGGATGACATGAGAAAATAAAAAATAAATCACAAATCAGAGATGAGTTGCAAAAAAGAAAGCAGAGTTTAAAGAAGGAGCAGCCGTACAGGGTGAATGGAGGAGTTTAGGAATGTACACTCGTAACCTTTGGATTGTTGGTTGAGCGTTCTAATCAAATTACCATGTGGACATATGAAATACGTCTGCATTTATTGTACACGGTGTCCATAAAGCTATCCATTTTGAAAGACACAAAGAACAGTCTGAGCTGGGTTGATAGAGTCACACACGGTGTTGTGCAGAGTATCATCCCTCAATACCTCCACGTGCTGGATATGGCGTTGGTGACACGTTTCGCTTTGAGGAGAGACCGTGTCCCAGGACTTCGCCAGGTTCTCTGCTGTGATTGTTTCAAACGCTTCTATTTGTCAGTTTATTTTCTGGGTACGGCCCATTGAGCCAATAAGCCATTTTTCCAATGGCGACCTGATCAAACTCCTGAGCATTTGCGCTGGTAAAGATGAATTCAGCTTTTCGTTTGTTGGCAATAACTTCACATCTCATAATGTTGTGGGTTTACTCTCCAACACACCGGTGTGCTGTACTAGTACCAAATTGGCATGTTTTGTTTACGTGAAAAACCTTACTAATTAGCTGTGTCGGGTGGTGGCAGGTTTAATGACACATATTTACACGATCTAACCCAACACACCGCTATTACGGATAATATTGGTCGCGAAAGCCTACGTGTCAAACTAATTTCACATTTGACGTAACTCTCGCATTCAAGTTTCACAGCTCAAACGGATAATACCTCTGTGTAAACCTTGCGTAGTTATGAATTGCTTGTTCAAAGGCCTCAGTGTCCAGTGCTGCACAGGTGCTGCACAATTAAAATGTGGTTCATATCTGGGCACTCCTCCAAGTGGTTGTTCAAAAGCGGCACGATGTCCTTGGCCGATGGATGCTCTGCTGAGTTTCCGCAGTCTTACCAGTTCCCAACGCCACGCTTCACAGCTTGAATGCAAATGTACCCATCTGTGTAGCCTGCCTGCATTTAACTCGGATCATTAATGAAAAGAGGCACTTATGCACAAGACTGCCCTCACTATTGGGTTGTTAAATTGTTTGATGGCTGCTATCTGAAGCAATGCTACTTACACTTTGGCAATGCCATTTGTAGGATGTCAAGCACATTCCATAACCTTTTTAAATGTCACCATATTTGTTCATGGTTTGTCGAGATGATTGGTTTAGCTCGGCAGCGATGTTTGCTGCCGATATATCGATAAAAGGTCAATGAAATCCAAACAGCTGCCCAGTAAAATCCAGTCCTAATGGAATCATATGCTTGTGTTCATACATTCGCTGCACATTCAGATGAACCAATGAGCCATCTGTGCATGTTTCTTCACACAGTAATTACCATTTGACTTGTTAAGCATCTCAGAGACAGTGATTAACATTGTATTTGTTAAGAAGCTCAGAAACATGAGCAAGAAAAAAATATTTCCCCTCTGACTATGCTCTTGGCTGTATATGGTGGAACTATGAATCAGGGTTGGTGGATCAGGCAGTGATGACATCATGTGATACCCGTTGGACAACGAGGTGATACTTTTTACGAGTCGGTACAGCAATCGGGTTATTGATATAACTGTGGATGTTTTGGTGTTATTCCCTTGCATTTGTTGGTTCTCTCCAGCCACCCGGGTTTCATATATTATTTGCTGAAATGCCCATCAAGGAACTTTCTATCTTTCCAAGCAGGACTTTCTGAAAATTAACATCTTGATTCCTTGAGGGTATTATTAACAAAAACAAAGAACCTGTATGATGAGATGTGTATATGTAAATATGTTTCATGATTTTGAGCCATCTGGCTTATATATTTAATCCAGCCAGATGGCACTACAACATTGGCAAAGTATATGACTCACATTTGGAAGGTTGCCAGTTCAAAACCGGGAAAGATTTTGCCTCAATCGATATTTATTTGCGATATTAAATGTGACGTTGAACTAAAATACTGAGTAATGTGAAGTGTGCTTTTAAAGTAAAGATTAGTGTTAGGAATGAGCAAAGGCAAGTATAGATTCAGCAATACATATGACATGTGCGTGAAAAATTGGCATATAATTGTAGTGTGGTAGGTTTCTTCTTCCTTTTCCTCGAGGCTTGTGTGTGTGTGCGGGTGGCGTGCGTCGCACACACACTCAGTCGGAGACGCCACCAACTCCGGCCCCCTCTCTCACGACCACGCTGCCGTACGACCCGGCCCAGACACGACCCCGTCCGCGTTGCACCGACGGCGTCGACCGAGACAGCCAACAACTGTCCGGCCGTGCAATGATCGGGCGAAGGCGGCGACGACGACGAGTCCACGCCCAGAATCGGCAGTCCAGAGCTCTCGCTCTCCGCTGATTCTATTCTTCTCGGCGCGGCTTGGCTCCGCCCTAGCTGTGCCTCCCTTCTCGAACCAACCAGAGGGTTCCAGGGGCCTCCCAACGAGGTCTGCCGTGACCCTTGCCCCAGTTCCTCTGCCCTGCCGGCACACCCGTGTATATGCTCAATAGCGTGTGCGCTAAGTGTCCACCTGCAGTTGCAGCTGCTGTACAGCAGTCAGCGCTTTGTCACTACATAATTATGCTTTATTTATTGCTACACAGCAATTAACTATTAATTGATTGTTTGGAAATTACCCACATACAAAACCAACAAACATAGATATTACTTTACCAAAATTGCATATTGATCACGTTTCACGTATTTTTGTGGCATTTCTAAACCGGAAGCTTGTTAACGATTGGGCCCTTGGGTTTGCGAGTCACTCTTTACACTTCAGAGTTCGCTGGGGTGGCTCAAAATGAATAATGCCTCACTCCATGACCACTTGGGACTGAGCTCTGCTACGCCCTGGAATGACCTAGTTCTGGCCCCGCTAAGATCACCAGGATCCAGGTTCAGTTTCTCATGCTCCATGAACGATTGGATGTCCTTGGTTCCCCTCTATCCTCATTCCAGCGATACCCTCTGCCACTAGGAGTCGAAGTCAGGACTTTATCTTCATCAACGTTTTGGTGAGGTGAAATTATTGTAAAATACAATGGTTGCCTTTGTGATGCATCACCTTGCGTCTTAAACACAAACATAGCCAAATATTGATCGAAGCAAGTGAGGTCATGGAGTAGGTGCCCCGATTCTGCGTTGACGTTTGTTCTGTGTTCGCACGGCAGTTTCTGAAGCCATGCTGAGCCGCTTAAGGGAACGTTCCTGGAACAGCTCAGCTTGGCCCTGTCCTAATACCAGCTCCCAAGGCCCAACCTATCGTCTCTCTCATCCTCCTATGCCTACCCCTTCCTTCCCACCACAGCCAAAGGGAAGCCATCCAGAGGTGGAAGGCTTGATGGTCATTGTATGCAGAATGCTGAAGAGATTTGATGTTGGTTATTTGTAAAATAGATGTGATCAACGTGAGAGCACGCATAGAGCACATGGATGGCTGAAGCGTCCAAATGTATGTTTGGGCTATCTTGTGTTCTCCCAAGGTCATATCTAATATTGTGTTACTTGTGCAACAGGAACACGGCCCTGAAGTTAACCTTTGCAAGAGACAACATTCAGGACACATGCCTCTTGCTCGCAGACACCGCGATGTCACGACTGTTCCTGAGGGGATAGCCTCCCAGAGCTCAACAAGACACGCAGCCCAGAACACAGGGAGACGCGTGTCCTGTGTTTAATATTCTCATTACATTTTTTTCATAGAATTCTGCTTGACTGGATTGGCACAGGGATTATCGGCATCAGGCACTACCACGAGAATACAATGCTCGCCTATCCACATGAATATTTTCGTTATTGTACCCTAGAGTGCTATCACTCAATGGACATGTTCGTAGGAATATAGCGTGCAATGTGGACAAAAGAAGGCGAGATAGATGTGACGTGCTGAAATAATTTCGGGCAGAGCGTTTTGGACTTTTTCGGATAAAGTTAAGCACTGCACGTGGCCCAGCCCCAGTAAGTGGGCAATCAAGCGCGGTGGGAACATAGCAAGTGCCATGGGACAAGCGCTGTGAGCGTGTGCAGAGGTTGCTAAGTGTGAGCCTGACAGTCATGGTGCTGAGCTCTCTTGTGATTTGGTTTGACTCGTGCCATGGGAACAAGGACTCCTGAGACCCAGATCGGTGTCAATAACTGAGCCCCAGCATGGTTCCTACTGGCAATGGAAACATGGGTCAGTATAATGCTGTGTTAGATCGTGTGGAGCTGGCACAGCTGAGGCCCAGACGTTAACATATGTAACGATGTATTCATCCTCTAAAACTGATGACTTATGCTGACGATACATTGAATTATACATTTGAAATGGGCTCAATCAGGCGCAAACCACTCTTGGGAGGCAACACTATTTATTAAGTAACTCAACTCTTAATACACATAAGGTGGTGATCACCGACCTATTCTAACTAATACACACCAGCACTCTCTAGCCACTGACTCTCAGGTACATTAGCGGAACTCAGCTAGGAGGGCTACTAGGCTGGTTCGCTGGCTGGAGGCTTGACTCTTCTCTGGAGATGTCTTCACGATGCCTCTTCCATTGTTGACACGAACAGCCCCGAACATAGAAATGAGGCTGCTTATATGGGCCTCGGCGTACCCGGGCTGCACCCTGGTCACGCCTCCCTTCGAGAACCCTCTCGAAGCCCCTTGGCTGCCCACGTGCCCCCCGGGGCCCCGGCCTCCACCGGGTTTCGGTCCGGGTTTCAGTCACGTGTGTGGCCGGGTTCACACAGAGTGCCACGGCCTCACACCACCCCCTGTGACCTCACCCCCGGCCTCCAGAGACCTCAACCAGCCCTGACGTCGTTCCTGCCTCCAGACAGAATGACGTCATGCGTGTGTGTGTAGACCCGCGGGGTAGTGACGCTCCCTCGCATAGTGACGTCACACGTGTCCGTGTGTGTATACATTCAGTAGTGACGCTGCCAATCACTACACATTTATATAAAAACAGTTTTTATGCATATATTCTCATCACATTTATGATGAAGGCGAGAACAAAACTGCCAAAACAGCAATTATATAAATATTATCGGGAGGTACCTGGCGTTGCCTGGGCGAAAAATGTATTCAAAAACTTATCTTTAAAACCTTACTAATACATTCAAAGATACTAAGCTATTGTGAAAGCCCGGTGGGCCGTTTGTCCATTTCTCCACCAACAAAATTATAAGAGGCTTGCAGAAGTCCAAAAAGTTATAGAAAGTGGGGGGTAATTAGATGATATAAAAGGTTTCTGAAAATTGTCGACCCCCCCCCCTCAAAAAATATTTTTACCCCCGCGTAGGTATATATACCTACACGACATACATACAACAGAGTAAGTAGTATCTCTTGACTCTATAGTTGTAGCTACTGACTGTATAGTAGTGTAGTGACTGGGAATGTGGTGCCGGGCCTGCGAGGCCACGGCGGGATGTATACTGTTGTGTGTACACCCCGGACACGGGGTGTAGTACCAGCCCTAGTGGGGGCTTGGGTGAGCACTGGTTAAGTGCGGTGGCACCACACACAGCGACAGCGTGCGGTGCGGGCTCCCGTTGAGAGAGCGAGAGAGTGTCAGCCAACTAGGGTTACGTTGGGCGCATGATACTCTGGCTGACCTGGGGACATGTAACCAGATTATACTGGCGGGGCGTCATTGGTGGAGGGGGGGGGGGGGGTCAATGGGTGGTCACATGGTCTGAGAAGAACTTTCAAGAGCCTAAGGGCAAGGGCGAGAGAGATCGAGAAGGTGGGCAGGGCGAGAGGCGGGGTTCTTACTGTTGGAGAGGCAGGAGATCCACGTCAAGCTTGAAGAAGCCTCCAGCCACGCGGTCTGTGACCCAGCTTGTGGTCCGGACCGGGATAGTGGAACCGTGTCTAGTTCCGCCGTAGTGTGGTTAGTTGGGTGGTCACCACCCGAGGGTATGTTGTGTTAATAGCCTTGGAGTATGTTGTGCAAATAGTTAATAAACGTGTTACTCCTAAGACAACATCTCTGACTCAGTTGGACTCACTACAGTAGTATTTACTGACTGTAGTAACTACTGACCATAGTGATATCTACTGGCACTACAGTAGTATCTTCCGACTGTAGTAGTAACTACTGACCATAGTGGTATCTACTGGCCCTACAGTAGTATCTTCCGACTGTAGTAGTAACTACTGACCATAGTGGTATCTACCGGCCCTACAGTAGTATCTTCCGACTGTAGTAGTAACTACTGACTGTAGTAGTATCTACGTGCCCTACAGTAGTATCTACCGACTGTATAGTAGTAACTACTAACGTTATAGTAGTATCTGCTGACTCTATAGTCGTATCCACTGACTACAGTAGTAACTGCTAATGCTATAGCAGCATCTACTTACTCTGTTGTAGTATCTACTGACTCTATAGCAGTAGCATCTGACCGTAGTGGTATCCACTGACTGTAGCAGTATTTACTGACTGTAGTGGTATATAATGACTGTTTTAGTACTTACTAACTCTATAGTCATATCTACTAACTCTATAGTAGTGTCTACAAACTAGATAGTGGTATCTGCTATCACTACAGCAGTGCGTACCGACTGTGGTGGTACCTGTTTTCACTACAGCAGTGCATACCGACTGTGGTGGTTCTTGATATCACTACGGCCGTGCATACTGACTGTGGTGGTACCTACTATGACTGCAGCAGTGCATACCGACTTTGGTGGTACCTGCTTTAACTACTGTGGTGGTTCCTGCTTTCACTACAGCATTGCATACTGACTGTGGTCGTACCTGCCATGATTACAGCAGTGCATAGTGACTGTGGTGGTACCTGCTATCACTACAGCAATCCATGCTGACTCTATAGCAGTATATATCAACTCTATAGCACAAACTACTAACTTGACAGAGTGCCGTCGTGAGGCCTAGTCCCGTGCAGAGCCCACGGCTCAGGCGGCCGAGGTGGCACTTTGGAAGGCTGGGGCTGCTACCCTCGCCCTCCCCCACCACCCCCCGCCCGCTCTACAAAAATACTATCTAAACGCTATAATATTAGTATCTACCGACAATATAGTAGTAAGTGCACACATTGGGGTTGTGTGTATTTTTTTGCATTTTTACGCGAAAAAGAATTTCCCCCCCCCTCCCAACAAACGAGTGTGCATTGCTAGGGGCAACCCCCGTCATCTTTGTCACGCATGCGCAAATGAGTGCTCTGGCACGCGCTCAGCGGCATGAGGAAATAAATAATAAAAATAATACTAAATGGTTAATTTAACTATTTTAAAGTTGACGGATGCAAAATCGGAATAGCACTGGCTCACCACGGGGCTTATTGCGTGGTACCTGGTTACTTTTTTTTAAACAGAAAACCCCACGGTTCGCGAGCCAAATCCTTCACAAGTTTCGTCCACACACAGACACACAGATAGACAAAAAATGACGTTTATAGTTAAGAAGAGAGAATCAATTCTACAGTTGAATCGAGTCTGTAGTGGCAAGTGTGGCAGTGTGGCGAATTATTACACCACTACAACAAAGCCTCCCATAATTAAGCCATATTTTCAAGTCTAGTGAGTTGGTGTGTTCAACCTAATAATAAACGACTCCAGCAAAGCATGTTAATTGTTTGTTTCAGCATATTCCAGCTCTGAGGAAATATCGGATTGCCATGTAGCAGGCACTATTTTGCAAAACTATGGCAAAGCTGTGCCAGCTCGTGTGGGACATGAGTCCGATGAAAAGGGATTCAGCAGTAGTGTTGTGAGGCTATCTTTCAGGGCCACTCTCTTACACCAGGTAATGCACTGCTCACACGGGACATGTTTTGTCTCATGAGATAATGGCAATAGCAAATGTTAAGTATTCGTTGCCAGAAAAAAAACCCAACATAATAACAATAATTTAACAATAAATGCTTTATATCATAGTTTTATGTGCGTGTAGATAGTTGCCAGAAGCATAAGTGCCACGTTTGCGTGGCAGAAGTGGCTTTTCATGCCACTGCATCTGTAGACTATATATCGTATAATTGGCACTGGAGAATAGACCGTGAACACGAGACAATTCTAATTCTTTGTTAGAAGCATAAATGGAGATATTTGTGTACGCCCAAGGGTGGTATAAAAACAAACTAGGAGCTCAACTTAGAATAGAAGTACAAACTCCAATAAGAATAAGTACCACGCCGACTATAACGTTGCACCCTCTTGAACGGTGAATTTTATAAAGATTTTCGAATCCCTCCATAGACAAGGTGTTTTTTTCAGCCCACTCGGGGTTTGCCTTTGATGTGCGAACCACGGAATTGTGTGCCAATTCCTGGAGAGTGGAAAGATTTTGTGATTTTATTTAAGGTGACGTCTTTCCACTCTTGCGGTGCCGTCCTCGTGTATTGTCACGGTTGACTTGAGCAGTCAATGTTGCAATTCTGCTTCATGTTGAACTGTGATCGTCTCCTGTGTGGAATAAAGTCAATTTGCACCCCACCTCAAATATCCGAACAAATTGTGCATCTGACATTTTGCCCGCAGAGCGTTCAGACGTGTATTTATCAGAGGTGGGACAAAGTCATTGTTATGCAAGTCCAAGTCGAGTCTGAAGTCATCAAATTCATGACTCGAGTCTGACTCGAGTCCAAGTCACATGACTCGAGTCCACACCTCTGGTATTTATTGTATTTATTGTGTGTTGGAGGAGTTGGATTCTTCGCCTGTATGACCTGCCATTATATTTGCGGTTTTAAAGGTGCATCCCAGATCTCACTGCCGATAATATATCGCCTCTCGCATCCCATCTCCCCTCTCTCTCACCCTTCTAACTCCCACCCTGCTTCCCCGGCTCTTGGTCTTCACCCAAATACGTTAGCTACCTTTCGCCTCCACCATGTTCTCTCTCCCGTATAAATCTTCACGCCCCGACTCGTGGTTCCAACTTGGCTGGGACAGCGAGTCCAACTCCCTCCCCCCCCACACAGAGTTATGTTTTCCCCTCCAATGTCAATCGGCGTATTGTGCTGTGCTCGCGTTTTGTCGGAATAAAAAAAAAATGGCTCCTAACAAACCTAGCACTTCATCATCAGGTCAAGATGTTCCCCATTGATGTCGCGTGTCAGTGTTCTGGGGACCCAAAGTGCACACACCGTGTTCGTTTCCAAAGAATCGAGCCAGATCGTTCCACTGATCCCACACTAATGCCACAATGTCAGGTAACTGTGCAACCAAGACATTGCAGTCTTCTAAGCCCATACCATCGCTATTTTGTGCATCCATGTCGTATTCTACATTCACCGCAGTCGCAGGCCACCCTGACCTAAGCTCAGCTTCAAGTCTCCCTGCCATGATGACATTCTGGCAGTCCACCACACACAAGCTTCAAAGTAATCCAGGATATCGTGCCCTGAGTGTGAACTATGGAATCTAAGTAGCCATCATTGTCTCTGGTATTTCTTCCACATTAGACTCATAACACTGGTCAACAAAAACAAAACATTTTTTTCTGGCCTGGACTTTTGCAGCTGTTTAAGACTAATTTCAGGGTGCTGATTCCAAATCTGATCTCAGATTTGCTCTATCACATCTCATTTTTATGATATCGGCATACTCCATTTTCATTGATTTTACCCGAAATTAACTCTGTCACTTATGATTGCAAGTTGTTGCGAGTCAGTGACTGCTTTAGTGTTAAAATATTGTGCTGTATTTTTAGGATAGTGTGTTTATAATATAATTTTATGTAGATATCCACATTTATTTAATATTTTTCTTCTGCAGTTTTTATTGAAAATGCAATATTTGATATCTCAAAAACCTGATGTGATAGACAAAAACTGATGCCAGATTTGGAATCAGCACCCCAAAATTACATTCAAACCGTTGGAATACCTTATGCCAGAAAAAGTGTGTTGACCAGTGTAATGTGTTTTGTATCACCCTTGTATACATTGACGATGAGGGCTTAATCTTCTCACTGAATATTTTCCGGGTCACCGGAAGGCTGGAGTAGGCATATAACGAGTAACCACAGCCATAGCGATCGGTATACTGGATGCGGTGTGCCAGGTGAGGATTTCTATTTGGTGACCGACAGATCTTACTTAAATTAAGTCCTGTTTGGGGACTGAAGAAAAACTGTTAATGTTGCAATGTATCCTCCATGCACAAACATAATTATAGATGGCAGTACAGAAACTCGGTTGCTGACTGGATTTATTAAGCTTTATTATTCATATCAATAGGTGTTTGTGTTTGTCTCCCAAAAATCCTGATAACGTACAAATTGCTCATTAAGTAATTGACAGCATCCCAATACAAGACAATACTGAATACTTTGAGACTTAGTAATTCTTTACGGGGTATATGCGAAGAACACTGATAAATGTTTCAAATGTTAAGCTATTTTATAATTGTATTTAAGCATGGGATAATGTGTCGAGTAAATTTATTCTCCCAATTTACACATGGCCATTTGGCAGTGCGAATCTCTAATACTGAGTGAATGGTGTGATTCCACAATCCTGGGGCAATCAGAGGGCTGCCAGGCATGTCAATGCAAGATGGCCGAGCCTTCTACACGGCGAGTGCGCCAAGGTAGCTATTTTAATGTGAGAGATTCGCATGTTAATGGCAGATCGTGAAGTAGCAGCCTCGAGGATGGCGCGCGAGGTAGCTGTGTTCGTGAGAAATGTAATCTGTTAATGTAAAAAATCAGAGAGCCGAAAATAACAACTAACATCGGACGGTGGTAGGCTGGGAACATCACAGCCAGTTATGACTTAAACTGGTAAATAACGTCCTTCCAATGATTGCTCAGTTTGTACCCATCTTCTCGGTTGAAATTGTGTCCGTGTTTATATATCTGGATGGCTTCATGAACGAATCTTTGTTGATAGCCAGTGGGTTTGCAGAGTACCTTCGTCTTGGCAAAATCAATTTCGTGTGTGCCCACAGCGTTAAAACAATGATCAGCCACGACTGAGGTATTGTTTTTTTCTGTCTGCGTGGCTTTACCGAAAGACCCAAAGAATATTAATTCCTGCAGTTACGAAAGCGTTAAGTCAAGATGTTCTCACGTCTGTTGTTTGTTCATGATTTTGTTTGATGCGGTTGCACCCGAGTTAAGAGCCGCATGGCTCACAGGGCTATACCTAATAAAGGAACTGAAATTAACTGAACTGAAGGGACCACATCCTTAAATACAAAGTCAACAATTAAAATCCAATCCCAGTCAGGCGTAAACTCACCTCTTCATCACCCCATGCTTGTCACATGCAGTGACTGACTTATCCATGCAATAGAAATGTGGAGTTTTAAATACTCGTTCAAGGAATACAAAACTGACCCACACTCGTTCATCATAGGATTGCAAGTCCTCAGAGCAGAGCATATTGAGGTAGTGACAAAGTTGCTGGCAGAGGTCTCGGAGACGAATGCTTTGAATTGCTTGGCCAAACAGGATGAACAAAGCAAAAGTCCAGAAGCGAACATGGAATGCAATGGTTGCAAATATGATTAGCAAAAAAGGATTGCACTGGATCAGACATGAGTGCAAGATGGATTAGGGCCGATTGTTGGGGCAGACATTGGAATGCTCTGTGGACCAAGGGGAAGACCTAAGAGCAGATGGTGGGATACTGTTAGGGCAGATCTTGGAGGTGGCATGTCTACTGTTCAGGAGCTGCCGGATGTGACATAAGGTAAAAAGCATTGGCACCCACGATTACACGGTTGGCTACGTACGGTGCGAAAGAAGTTCAAAATATATTCATGAATGGCCTTGTCCATGATGATCACATCTGGATCTTGGTCATTCTCCTTTGAGCAGCACAATGCGTGGAATATGGCTTGTTGGCCCAAAACATCACTTGTGAGAAGTTCTCCAATTAAATACTGTTGTAATGCAATAAACATAATAAAATAAAATCCACATGCCAGGTGCTGTCATAGTCTATAATTTAATGTGCCGCTCTAACAACCAGTCAGTTATTCAGCCCTGCTGGCTACACCTGGCACTGGGAAGTTTAATGATGGGCTAATCGATCGCTCTGCTTGCTGAAAGTGCAAATGGAGGGAGCTATGACTGAAATATGAATGTGCAAATTTTAGGGGTTTGCTTTTCTAAGCACGCAGAGTTAAGAAAATGCATGACCATGAAGCTTTATACTGAATACTGTCAATTAAATTATATTTAACATTTCGTATCCTTTTTGAGAGTCTGTTTATTCACACATTTTTTATGCAAAATTAGCAAATGCATTGTGCAGTATTCCCTCGTTGTTCACCAACTTGCTATCCGTGATTTTGGCTATCCGTGAATAACATCTGGAACTCTACGCGACTGTATCGAGAGAAATAAAGTGATGAGACAAAGTGATGAGAGATTAAGTGATGATGATGTTGCTACTGCGCAGCATCATCACAATTTAAGGAAAGTTAATGTATAAATGATAATTGAATACTTCAAAATTCGTTTCATTTACTTTATGTTTATTACAAACATTTTTTACGTGTTTGCGTTACGTAAATTTTCACGTATTTGATAGGTTAAAAACTTTTTATTTAAGGTAATCCATTAAAAGCGACATTTTTGTAGGCCAATACCACTATCCACGAAATGTTATATTCACGAGCATCTCCGAAACGTATCCCTCGTGAATAATGAGGGAACACTGTACATGTGTGCAGAGTAGCCAAACGCGTTGTGGGAATTACTTAAAATTGTTCAAGAGCGCATTATTCTTCATAACCGAATGAAAAATGCCCTCTTGTTTTAAAGAAGCACTCGAGTGGCACTTATCTACAATCGTAACTCAGAGCGCGTAACGGAAGTTCCTCGACAACGCGCCGTAAAATTTATGTTTTATATAACAAAAAATGTAATATAAACAGTAAACATGTTTTCATGCAAGCAATAAACTATGGTGACAGATTTCCCACTGTTTACAGACATCACAAGCTCACATCGAATATACTGTGTAACAAAACACATTTTGTTCCTGGGTAGTAAGTGTTATTTCCTAATTGCTTATGCCTCAAAAGTATAGAAAATTGCTATTATTCCCCAAAAACTTTGCTTTTTGGACCAGGACAGTGATATTTTGAAATGTACCTATTTTCAATGAGAAAAGGGTGAATTTGTGTCTTTTCGTTCCCATAAAGTCAGAAAAAAACAACATATGAATCAAAATTAACATGTATTTATACTAAAGTAAAACAAACATGACTACAAAAGATTTAGACACCAAAGCACACTACCACAGGCGGGACTTGCCACAGTGAACCGAGTTCTCTGTGGGGAGGAACAACGTCAAGTGGGAGCCACTGGTGGACCCTCGGAAGGTGCTGATGCCACATCAAATTGGGCCTTATGAAACCATTTGTCAGAGCTGTAGATAAGGAGTTGGCAGCCTTCAAGTACCTTCAAGACTTCTTCCCTAAGCTGTCTGAGGCAAAGGTCAAAGCCAGTGTCTTCATCGGACCATAGATAAAGAAGATCCTGGAGTGCAATGAATTCCCCAAGAAGCTTACTAGTGTAGTGGCGGTGCGCGCCGACAAGGTGGGGGCGTGGGTGTGCGCGCGCCGGGCGTGGCTACATCGAGTGTGGGGGGGTGTTGACGCACACTGACAGTGATGGATCACGGGGCGGCGCTGGGTGCGTGCTTGTGCACGCAGACACGATATGGGAAAGAGGATCGTAGAGAGAACGCTGGGTGATTGGTCAACTTGGGTGGGTGCTCTCAGCGACGTCCGCATGGAGGACTATAAAGGGGGACGCGCGAGAGCACTCGGGGAGATTATTACCAGCTGAAGATCGAAGACGGAGTTGAAGAGATAGGGCCCTGAGACCCCTAGCCCTGCTGTCCTTGTAAGGGCCGGGACCCTGTGCGGCTCAGAGGCGAGGCTGTGGGACCCAGAGCCGAGACTAATAACCCAGCCGGGTGTGTTCCAAGAAGCTACGGGGCGTGAGAGCCCGTGTGGGTATAGCTCAGGGGAACCTCGTGGGTTATGTGGCAGTTGCCACCCGTGTAACAGTTTGGTGTTAATAAAAAGGTGTGCTACCCGTCAAAGTCGTCTCCCGCCAAGTGACTACTTTACACGAGTAAGGAGAAAGCGGCTTGGAACAGCTTTGTCGCAGTGGTTCGTGGCTTCCTGGGCAATCACAAGGTCGAAAACTATGTGGAGCTGGTGGAGACTGGTGAAGAACTACGGCACAATGGGCTGTAGGATGTCCCTCAAAGTCCATATCCTTGATGCTCATCTTGATAAATTCAAGGAGAACATTGGAAGCGTACTCGGAGGAGCAAGGCGAGCACTTCCACCAGGATATACTGGACTTTAAACGCCGCTATCAAGGACAGTATAACGAGAACATGATGGGAGACTACATTTGGGGGCTGATTCGTGAAAGTGATTTACAGTATAATCGTAAATCTCGAAAAACTACTCACTTCTAAATCTTTTGTAGTAATTTTTGTATAATTTTAGTATAAATACATGTTAATTTTGATTAATATGTTGTTTTTTTCTGACTTTATGTGAATGGAAAAACACAAATTCGCCCGTTTTCTCATTGAAAATAGGTAAATTTCTAAATATCACTATCAATTACGAAATAACACTTACTCCCCAGGAACAAAAATTGTGTTACACAGTGATATCACAGTAAACACGTTAATGCAATAAGATACATGTTCTTTCTGCAGTGTTCAAACACCCAGTGCAATTCCATTCGTAAGTAATGTCCCGTGTCGTATAAAATCTGCAAAGGCACATCATTCTCTCAACATACTGTAATTCGTTTTCATCTTGTGTGCTCCTTTTTCGTTGTTTTGTGTTTGCCGTTGGGAGTAATTTCGGAAAAGAGGGCAAACATACCCAGAGTGCAGTTTTCAATGTTTCTCATGAAAAAAATTTAGTTTAGGAAATAAAAATGCAACTGTGCCTGTGAAGATTTGTAATGTTATAGAAATAGGGAAACGTTTCAGCACAGTATTTCGATTGCAGCAATACAAATCTAGTGCTCTGAGCGAGCACCTAAGAAGTCAGGCATTGTGCAAGAAGGGTGTGGTTTGGCCAGCACCAGGCCTGGACAGTTTTATCTTCCCAGAGTTGATGTTGTTACACAATACAGATACGCGTTTAAGGCTAGGGCTGACCTAGAACTGGGTGAGATACTACTCAAATATTACTCGGCACTGACGTGAGCCATGGCTGAGATACAACTCATGTACAGGCAAATATTATCATTAGACCTTTTCAAAATATAATAATAGGGTTTTCCCCCTTTTTCTGGCAATACAACTGAAACCTTTTTACAAGGATTCATGTCTGCATTAACCACAATACAGTACTTGCAGTCCAAATGCAAACAAAAACATACTGGTGTGGACCAATCAGTTTCAAAGACAATGCATATATTATCATAGTATGTTTTTTTTTGCATTTTGACAGCAAGTATTGTGGTTAATGCAGACATGAATCCTTGTAAAAAGGTTTCAGTTTTGTTGCCAAAAAAAGGAAAAAAACTATTATTAGGAAAATATTATTTTACTCACATAGACCCACAGTACCTGTCACAATATGTATTAATATAACAGATTGCATGCAGACATCTTAAATATGAATCGCAATATATACACAATTGGGCACATGCATTATAAACATATACTCTGTACATATATACAAATATTCCCTATATACATAAGAGCTATACTGAGATGAGTGTTGCTAGTGAGCACCTATTTAAGCACGCATAGCACATTGGGGGTGATTTCACAACGATCACGTACAGGCTAGTGTCCTTTAACGATCGTTCTTTCTACGAAATGTTTCTCTAATGAGCAATTTGAATTTAGACCCATTTGTTCCCAAAACGAGAAAAATGTTCGCTGAGCGAGCGGAGACCGATCAATGGATATGCGTTCTGTGGCGGCAGGGGGCACGCGCTGGCCCACAGCTGTTTATCTGCTCTCCTGTGCTGCGTGCCCACGTGATTCGCCGTGTTGGGAGGGGGGGGGCCTCGTGGTGGCACTGTAATGGGTGGGTGGGTGAGGGGTGGGTAGCGGCGCTAATTAATTGCAGACGCTTAGGACAGGAAATCGCGCGTCATCTGGCATCCCCACATTGTGACGATGAGGCCAGCCTCTCTGATTCGATGTCCAGCAACGGGTAACATCAGTGGCCAGTGATATTTGAACAGGCGTGCCGGATTGCCCCTGCTGCTCCCTCAACCCACTCAATTTAGCAATAGGATGCGGCTCATGTCCAATGGTGGCCCTGAGCCTGTGATGGAAACTCCACATTACCATGACAATTGTCATCCCCCCAATATAGTTTGACCGCTGTTGTCTTTCCACAAAATGGTTCTCTATTTATTGACCCTGGAGATTTAAAACTCTCGGTTTACCCTTTCTTTCCTTTCACTGGTCGACTTTGTAATTCCACTCCCATATTCTACTTTACTTAACTGGGTTTACACGTCGCAATCATTGCTCCCCTTGCAAAAGCTAGGCAGGAGAGCCATGAGAGTAAGTGAGACGTCTGTATGTATGTTGAACTTCTTTTGCAATGTAGGTAGCCAACCTTTACTGGGTAAACACGTGCAATCTTAACACCAATCCCCTGACCGAGAGTTGAATCGAAAGTTTTCGGAACGTCGGTCAAGTGATTTTACCAGAACAGGGGTCGGCAACGAAAATAACAAGAAGAGCCTTTTTTCGAATTCGCTAAACTCAATATTTCAAGAGCCGCAATGCAATGTAAATACGAGACGGCCCCTTAATAAATTACATCACGAAGCAGTCCCGCATGCGGCTACAGAACCCGCAGGTTGCCGAGCCCCTGGACCAGAAGAACACTCCCGGGGGATATTGGTCCCTTAATTTAAAATCTGCTGGGATCCTTACTAATCGTGCGCGAACTAATGAATTCGTTGGTTTGCTCCGCGTCATCCTCGTGCTGGGAGCGGAGAGCTCCCGCCAGGTGAACGCTGCTGGTCGCCATCGAGTCCTCGTGCGCCGTGGCTCCCGGCACGCTCCGCACCCAACCGCCAGTGCCACCGCCACCACCACCAATGCCACCATCGCTGCCAACGCCACCGCCACCAATGCCACCGGCGCCGCCTCTCCGCGCACGGCACAGCACGCAGGACAAGAGGGCGCGTGGAGTGCTCCCGCTGAACGCCATGTAGATCCACGGGTTGGTGCAGCTGTTGAGACTTGCCAGCAGCAGGGTGATGGTGAACAAGGCACCTGTGGGACAAAGAAAGAGATTTCCCCCGTGTGGCTTAGAACGGACTTTTTGGAGCAAGTGATGTTAGTGAGCACCTGTCAAGGCTGGAACGGCACACGTGGGTGTGGATGTCCATCATCACGGCCACCCGGCCGCCTTTATCGCCCCAGTGGCGATGTTTACCTACCACGTGATGCACGCACACTGCCTCCTGTGTGCTCATTTATTTATTCACTTGCTCATGTATTTATTCACGTGACATTCACAACTGCCTTTCAAAAGTTTGGCTCAAGTCATAGCCTATACAGCTCTACACGCACACAAAGAAGAAGACGACAAGATGTAACTTCGACAGGGCACTTCGTTTATGTCAACAAAGACAACGACCGTGCGCTCGCTGGGATCAGAATCAAAAGCGTACCTCGAGTTGCCGACACGCGGCCTCTTTTATAAGTTCCCAAGTCTGTTTCAAGCTGTTAGTCGATGGTCTCGGGCTCTCATCCCATGATCGCGGCATCCCCCTCGTTATACGCGAGGGATGCGTTCCGGAGGTGTTCGTGAATCGGACATTTCACGGATGATGATATTGGCCTATGGTTTATGCAAACATGACTCCTTGTAAAAAAGTTGTCAGTTTTGTTGCCAGATATTTTTTACCGGCAAATGAGGTTCCAATGGTGATAATGATGATGTTTATGATCGTTGTGATGTCGTTACTGCTCCTTAATAGGCGTAGAGTTCCAGATGCGATTCGCGGATAGCTAAAATCGTGGGTAGCGCGTCCGTTAATAACAAGGGAATGAATTCTAGATTTGAAGCTTGCGCACAATCGCTTCCACGCCGTCGCCCACCCTTTTGGCCCCGCCCCCCTCCCTCCCGATACGTTCCATTCATTGGCTACCACATTCTGATGAGCTCCCCCCCCCCCTCTCCTCCCCCCTCAACTCGCTTTTAAGGGATTACATCTTGAATCATTGCCTCACTTGATGCAGCTAATCTGGCTGTGACGGTCCCACCTGATGACGGAGACTTGTGTTGCCTCCGAAACGTCGTGATCTTTATTTTATTTTATTTTTATTAATTTTGATGTTTTACCTACGTGACTTTACTGAAAAAACCTAAGAATAACAAGGGAATGCTGTACACACAAAGACAACGATCCCCCCGTGTGGTCTACACTGGCTGTTATGGCAATCAACATTGACGGCTGGATCCGCGCACGATAGAGTGGTGTGGACAGGACCACACCCAGCTTCATATTTTATTGTTATTACACCAGAAAAGCCTCACTGGGTCTAAGTAATCGTTTTCAGGAGAGTCCTGTCAATATTTAAAGTCGACTCACAGTAGCAGAGGCCCAGGATCGATTCAGATATTTACCACTTGATAGGCGTGGGTAGGAATTGAATTTGGGCCATCAGGCTTGTAGCGCTGTGTACTAACCACTACATTACCCCTCCCCACATGGCGATTAACGTCCACTCGTCCACGCATGCGTATTCTGCTGATGTCGCACAGATATTTCATCGAGATTAGCTCATGAATTATATTTCCTGATATAGGGACCAATATGTTTGAAGAGCTAATTACAATGTGAGCTTTACCTCCAAAATGAAATGCATTATTAAAGTAAACTGCCAAGCACAACCCTTCAACTGCAGCGATGATGAATGGCACCACAAGAGCCAACTAGATGCCACGCTATTCATGTAGATGACCTTTAAACTCCTGAATGCTTTAGCCTCACTTAATTACATGGCGCTTATTTATAATTACTGAAAACCGGCTCCTCCGTATAGGGTAGTTAGCTGGGTGGCCACCACCCTAGGCTGTATCTGGTGAAGGGGCAAGTTACCCCTTGTGTTACGTGTTGATGTTACTAATTAATGTGTTGCCTCTAAATAACAACATCTGCGACCAAGTTGGACTCACTACATATATAATAGGCCACGTTTTGGACAATAGCCTTAACAGCACATAGAGAGGCCAAATATAGCGTTAATACGCGTTCACTGTAAAAACCGAGACTGGGGTTAATTAATGTTTAGTAAATATATAAGAGTAGCCTATACATAAAAATAATGACTATGTGTAGTTTGGAATCACATTGAGCTGAATTCAACACATTTCTATTAGTTATTAATTGTATTTTACTCAGTTTTGTTCGAATAAAATCAGCCATCAATAACTAAGTAGAATTTAATTATATTTTATCAGGAAAGTCAAAAATGCAAAAAATGTATTCATTTTTCTAATCGGGAGGTTTTTGAATTTAATAACGTTACACTTCCGCCCCAACTCGAGGCATTTTTTCGCGCCACGTGCATGTCAACCATCTTCTTCCACAGACACGTTTCAGGGACCGCCGTTCTCCCAAAGGTAAGACATGTTTTATTATTTTAGCGAACAATTTTTTAACAAAGGTGTGGTAGCAGTTGAACATTGTTTTATGTTACTGCATGTTACCAGCATGCCAATTTAACTGGCTGTAACGTATATCAGAATTAACTAGCACAACGTTAGGCCTTTGGAAGTCAGTCTGATTCGACTAAAAGCACGAGACTATAATTTTTGTTCCGCACACGAAAAAGTAACGTGCGTGATTAAAACTAGACTATATTCATTCGGATCACAGCGTGTACCGAACCAAAAGTCCTGTACCTGCCGTTACACCTCCAGTATATTATATCTTGGTGTTGATGTACGTACCGTATGCTAACGTTAGCTAGCTTGCCACCAGTCAGTTAGCGTCACCTTTACGTTGTGGCTAGCTTGTTGTGTAGTTGCTAGCTAGCTAGATGATGTGAGTGACAAGAAGTTGATGTGCTAAATTTGAGCATGAAAATTTGAATATTAAAAATAATAAAGAATTATCTTGTAAATGTGATTCTATTGTCCTCATGTGATTAGAGACCTGGTGGCCTTGCATCTGATACATGGACCTTTTTCTGCCTCAGGTTTTTGCTTATGGAATGGAAGTGTAAGATCTGCAAGTCTTTGTCTGCCACAAAGGAAAATCTACTAAAGCATTACAGACAACACGCAACATTTGGTCGTGGGCAATCCCAGCCATGCCTATATGACAGTTGCCCTTGCACATTTAAAACGCAGAGTGTCCTTCGCACACATTTGTCCAGATACCATTCAGATGAAGAAAGTCTACGGTCAGGAAACATCTCTGCTTTTAAGTGTTTAGTTTGCAATGCTTTCAGCATATTGGAAATCATCTGAAGAGCCACGAAACTGTCTTTTGTGTATTTGAAGGATGCAGCTTTCAGACAAATATATACAATACATTTCTAAAACACAAAAGCAGAAGACACAAATCCTATTCTTTGAGTGATTTTAAGAAAGATGTGTATGAGAGTCGCCATAATCAGACTGTTGACCATTCTGATTTACCAGAGGCCAGTGATGGTGAGGGCACTAGTTTAGATTGTGATCAGGAAAGTGCATCATACTTAGTTCTTCAAAGAATTGGCTTACTTCTGCTGAAGCTAGAAACCATCTATAATGCCTCAGTGAAGTGCATTGATGCCTTGGTTGAAGACATTCCGTTCATTTCATCTTCAGTATCAGTTGCAGTTGTTAGAAACATACTAGATTCAACATTGAAGGTGAATAAATGCATTGTTGACCAGGCCATCGTAACTGAATTGTCAGAGCAGTTGTGCAACTTCCATCCCATTAGTACAGCACTTGGAGCAGGTGGTCCACTTGGTTCGGCTTTTAAGAGAAGAAAGTATTTTAAGGTGCCTTTCCAGTGTGTTGATAGCATTGAATATTATTATGTTTTATTTTATTATTTTATTACTTCCCTTCTACGTGACTTTACCGAAAGAACCGAGAAGAGGAGCATTGAATATATTATTGATACAGAAAAGAACAAGACCTTTCAATATGTGCCTATTCTCCAGACTTTGCAGGAAGTCTTGAAGAATGAAGACATTGCAGAAATAATTTTATCCAGAAAATCAAATAGTACTGGATATATTAAGTCAATTTTTGATGGAAAATCCTTCAAGCAAAATGTATTTTATGCTGGGAAAGAAACAAGACTGTCTATAATCCTTTACGTTGACGACTTTGAGGTGTGTAACCCACTAGGAACTTCGAGAAAAAAAACACAAAATAACAGCTGTTTATTGGGTTTTGGCAAATGTTCCAACAAAGTTGCAATCTGCATTAACGTCAATACACCTAGCTTTACTTTGCAAAGCTGTTGATGTCAAACAGTTTGAATACAGAGCAGTTTTGGAACCACTCTTGAAGGATCTTGTCATTCTAGAACAGGAAGGGATTTTCATTTCCAGTGTTGGAAAAAACATTAAAGGGACAGTACATTGTGTTGTAGCTGACAATCTCGATGCACATTCTATCAGTGGACTAGTTGAATGTTTCACGGGGTCGTACATCTGTAAATTTTGTCTTGGACATTCTTCAGAGTACCAGACACACGAAGTGCGGACCGGAGTGTTTCCACCTCGGACAAAGAAGGAACATAGTTTGCATGTGCAAACTGAGAGAAAATCCAAATGTTACTCATTGCTTTGGCGTAAAGCGGTCGTGTCCATTGACTGATAAATTAAATCACTTTCATTTTGAGTCTGGGTACCCACCAGATGTACTACATGACCTTTTGGAAGGCATAGTCCCAAGGGAACTAGCATTGTGTTTTCAGATTTTCACCAAGAAGAAGTACTTCAGTTTGACTGAGCTTAACGAGTTAATAACTGAGTCTGACTGTCAAAGTTCTGCGTTATAGGCCTATACATCTGATAGGCTATCAGAGAATGCACTGATTTGTTATTGAAAGCTATCTTTATTTTTGTTTAATGTTTCTTGGGTGTTCTAACATTGTGCTTTCTTCTGATGTGACGCTGACCTAGGCCATTGCAAGTGTTTGTTCGAAAGGAATAGATGTAAGATGCATAGAACATCTGTAGGCTGTGCTAGTTTACTTGTTAGGAAGCCATGCTTGTACTGTAATTATGCATGTTAAAAAAGATAGGTCCACCCGGATTGTGGATTATGGCTACTAGTATAAGTACAGGGAATGCAAGTCAATTCACGTGATGTTTTAATCTCTTTTAGCTGTTTGAAAAACATATTGGCCCTTAGGATTTCAATTTGCGCATATAAAAAAGAAATAATATGAAAGTTTTTTTACAGATTTTTTTTAAAACATTGTCGTAATTTAAATGTGCTAAAAAGACTAAACCTTGAATCACATCCAAAAAAGTAATCTGTGCCTGTAGTGTCCACAAATTATAAATACCTCCAGTATTGTATCCCTATTGTACACATACATGATTTCTGTCTTTGTTTTGTACTTGTAATATGTTGGATAAACATGTTCAGACAAAATTGCACGAATAAATGTTAACCTGCTGTTCCTTTTCATGGTTCTTATCTTTTTCATGGTGATCGGTTGACTTAATGTAAGTGAATTGTGGCACCACGAAGGCATGATATTGGGTGGATTAGAAATAGAAAAGTTATGGCAACAGACATTCAATATAAGTATTTTATTTAGTAAATCCAAATCATTTTGATCCAGATATTTAGTAAGCTTATATCAATTTCACCCAGACAATTAGTAAATGTAAATCAATTTCACCCAGATCATTAATAAATATTAATCAGATTCCACCAGATATTTAGTAAATCTAAATTACCATTGCTCAGATATTAAGTAAATATAAATCACTTTTCCTTGTAAAATCTATTTGGATTAACACAATTTTTTTTAGGCTATATAACTCATCATTTGGAATCCTATTACTAAATACAACACATTTTAACTGTTGCTTTTATTACCATGTACTTATTTTTTATTATTATTTTTAGTTAATTTATTCAACACTTTTTATTCAAAGTTGTAGTGCTTAAAATCTACTCAATTATATTACGTGTCACTTTGTTGCCATAATTTTTTTAAGTAACAATGTGTCACATTTTTTACAGTGTTGGAGACATCATGGGGCCTTGTTAGAATTGAAAAAAGAAAATTCTGATGACCAGCTTTTCAATAGGCATGTGAATAGTTACCCAATCGTAGCTGTCTGCATAACATCCTTCCATAATAAATCGGTATTACGAAAAAAACTAAATTGTAAAATCGTAAAATGTTGCTGGCACAATGCTTTGTGCTTGGAACACTTCGATTAGACGTGCTTGTGCACCACTACCAACGAAGCATCACCGAAATAATGAATATAATATTTATGTGCGGTGAAGCAGGGCCATTGCTGGAAATGTTGCCGATTATATATTTTTTCAGTGCTATTGATAAACGTTTTGAGTGGTTTTTTTTGCTCTTTATGAATGCAAACAGAAATTTGCTGATTTATTTTTTCACCTCCCTAAAGTTTGCGGCAGTATATCTGTACAGTATTGGGAATAACACCAACCTCGATTATCCACATCAAGAAAAGGCACACAGACTTATCAGGAAGCCGCAATGTATTATCTCCCAATGTTTATCCTAGAAATTACTCTGTGTTCCTTGGGCATGGTGCCTGGTTACTTACTCTGGCAAATATGTTCTGTGAACAAGTGTGTTTTCCTATTTTAAAGCACCATCACCCGCTTTCATATTTTCTATCTGTTGTACAAAGAGGCACTCACGTTTACACACACATACTCTCCTTTTGGTTTATCCTACTGAAGGAAATTCATTATGGCGATACTGGTCTTTGTGGTGTTGAACGTCTGAACCGTAAGTTGCATATCGTCAAATGCATAATCATAATGCCGGTGGGGTCGAATTCACTCTGGCTGGGAAAACTAAAAAAAAAAAATTTGATTGGGAGTCAGGTCTCATCACTGGGAGCTTTATGACTCCAAAAATAACGTTACAAATAGGATATTATCCCGATTCCCAGGCACAGTATGCGTGATGTAAGGAAATACTGTATGATTTTAGCCATGTCCGGAAGCATCCCACTTAGCGAGAGACCCTGCCGTTGTCTGTCCATCTCCCAATATGTGCATTACATAAGAAAAGACATTCCGTTTTAAAATAACAGACTGCCGGGTCAAGTGCTGTTAGCGAGCACCTATGAAGGCCGGCACAGCACTCGATGGGGCAGGTAGCCAGCTCCACGCCCGGCCGCCTTTGTCTCCCCAGTGGCGATGTTTACACACCGCACAAGGTACTCATTTGAGGCTAAGTCGACCTTGGGGATGCCCAGGACCGGTTCAGATAATTGTCACTGGTGTTGGCCGCGAGCGGGAATCGAAATCGGGTCGCAGGGTTTGTAGCGCAGCGTAGCGCTAACCGCTACACCACCGCTCCATATAAAACCACACAATAAAAAACTTAACCCGTAAAAACTAAGTTTTTCACTATAAATCCTTTATATGCGTGGCATCGGGGCGGCTAGAGTCCTCTCGTCCTCTGGCTTGAGATGGCTGCCACCTATGGATCAGATGATTGCCTGCCACCATTAAGCAATTGGTAATTAAATATAAAAAAAATTCCTAAAAAGTGTAAAATTTTGGAAAAAAAATTTCACGAAAATTAATTGTCACGCACAACGAGTCTGTGTGGAAAATGTCAGCTCGATTGGATCACGGGAAGTGGGTTAAAAAACGACTGAAAGATTTGCACGGTCGTAAGCGCGCAAGCAAGTGAACTTAATATAAAGGATTTAATAAGGATAAAGACATGCGCGCACATATGCACATATGTACTTCCACAAACATAAA
The DNA here is from genome assembly GCF_015708825.2 of Lethenteron reissneri. Taxonomy (NCBI): domain Eukaryota; kingdom Metazoa; phylum Chordata; class Hyperoartia; order Petromyzontiformes; family Petromyzontidae; genus Lethenteron; species Lethenteron reissneri. Next base: position 10,359,570 of record NC_083808.1, read on the forward strand.
ATAAATATATGAATGCATTTATATTCATATAAAAACACCTCCATAAACACTTGCTAAATCTCTGCCATACAGTACAATCACACACACACTACACGTAACTACATACATACACATGTGGGTTCAACTGAGTCGCAGACATACTCTTTGGAGGCAAATACACTTATTGATACCAACACAAAGGGATAACTGCCCCTTAACAAGATAACAACCTATAGTGGTGGACCACCAGGCTAACTACACTAGTTACAACATAACTAGCTACGTAACCACCAGGCTAGCTACACTAGTTACAACATAACTAGCTACGTAACCACCAGGCTAGCTACACTAGTTACAACATAACTAGCTACGTAACCACCAGGCTAGCTACACTAGTTACAACATAACTATCTACGTAACCACCAGACTAGCTGCACTAGTTACAACATAACTAGCTGCGTAACCACCAGGCTAACTGCACTAGTTACAACATAACTAGCTACGTAACCACCAGGCTAACTACACTAGTTACAACATAACTAGCTACGTAACCACCAGGCTAGCTACACTAGTTACAACATAACTAGCTACGTAACCACCAGGCTAGCTACACTAGTTACAACATAACTAGCTACGTAACCACCAGGCTAGCTACACTAGTTACAACATAACTAGCTACGTAACCACCAGGCTAACTACACTAGTTACAACATAACTAGCTACGTAACCACCAGGCTAGCTACACTAGTTACAACATAACTAGCTACGTGACCACCAGGCTAGCTACACTAGTTACAACATAACTAGCTACGTAACCACCAGGCTAACTACACTAGTTACAACATAACTAGCTACGTGACCACCAGGCTAGCTACACTAGTTACAACATAACTAGCTACGTAACCACCAGGCTAGCTACACTAGTTACAACATAACTAGCTACGTAACCACCAGGCTAACTACACTAGTTACAACATAACTAGCTACGTAACCACCAGGCTAACTACACTAGTTACAACATAACTAGCTACGTAACCACCAGGCTAACTACACTAGTTACAACATAACTAGCTATGTAACCACCAGGCTAACTACACTAGTTACAACATAACTAGCTACGTAACCACCAGGCTAACTACACTAGTTACAACATAACAAGCTATGTAACCACCAGGCTAGCTACACTAGTTACAACATAACTAGCTACGTAACCACCAGGCTAGCTACACTAGTTACAACATAACTAGCTACGTAACCACCAGGCTAGCTACACTAGTTACAACATAACTAGCTACGTAACCACCAGGATAACTACACTAGTTACAACATAACTAGCTACATAACCACCAGGCTAGCTACACTAGTTACAACATAACTAGCTGCGTAACCACCAGGCTAACTGCACTAGTTACAACATAACTAGCTACGTAACCACCAGGCTAACTACACTAGTTACAACATAACTAGCTACGTAACCACCAGGCTAGCTACACTAGTTACAACATAACTAGCTACGTAACCACCAGGCTAGCTACACTAGTTACAACATAACTAGCTACGTAACCACCAGGCTAGCTACACTAGTTACAACATAACTAGCTACGTAACCACCAGGCTAACTACACTAGTTACAACATAACTAGCTACGTAACCACCAGGCTAGCTACACTAGTTACAACATAACTAGCTACGTGACCACCAGGCTAGCTACACTAGTTACAACATAACTAGCTACGTAACCACCAGGCTAACTACACTAGTTACAACATAACTAGCTACGTGACCACCAGGCTAGCTACACTAGTTACAACATAACTAGCTACGTAACCACCAGGCTAGCTACACTAGTTACAACATAACTAGCTACGTAACCACCAGGCTAACTACACTAGTTACAACATAACTAGCTACGTAACCACCAGGCTAACTACACTAGTTACAACATAACTAGCTACGTAACCACCAGGCTAACTACACTAGTTACAACATAACTAGCTATGTAACCACCAGGCTAACTACACTAGTTACAACATAACTAGCTACGTAACCACCAGGCTAACTACACTAGTTACAACATAACAAGCTATGTAACCACCAGGCTAGCTACACTAGTTACAACATAACTAGCTACGTAACCACCAGGCTAGCTACACTAGTTACAACATAACTAGCTACGTAACCACCAGGCTAGCTACACTAGTTACAACATAACTAGCTACGTAACCACCAGGCTAACTACACTAGTTACAACATAACTAGCTACATAACCACCAGGCTAGCTACACTAGTTACAACATAACTAGCTACGTAACCACCAGGCTAGCTACACTAGTTACAACATAACTAGCTACGTAACCACCAGGCTAACTACACTAGTTACAACATAACTAGTTACGTAACCACCAGGCTAGCTACACTAGTTACAACATAACTAGCTACGTGACCACCAGGCTAGCTACACTAGTTACAACATAACTAGCTACGTAACCACCAGGCTAACTACACTAGTTACAACATAACTAGCTACGTGACCACCAGGCTAGCTACACTAGTTACAACATAACTAGCTACGTAACCACCAGGCTAGCTACACTAGTTACAACATAACTAGCTACGTAACCACCAGGCTAACTACACTAGTTACAACATAACTAGCTACGTAACCACCAGGCTAACTACACTAGTTACAACATAACTAGCTACGTAACCACCAGGCTAACTACACTAGTTACAACATAACTAGCTATGTAACCACCAGGCTAACTACACTAGTTACAACATAACTAGCTACGTAACCACCAGGCTAACTACACTAGTTACAACATAACTAGCTATGTAACCACCAGGCTAGCTACACTAGCTACAACATAACTAGCTACGTAACCACCAGGCTAGCTACACTAGTTACAACATAACTAGCTACGTAACCACCAGGCTAGCTACACTAGTTACAACATAACTAGCTACGTAACCACCAGGCTAACTACACTAGTTACAACATAACTAGCTACGTAACCACCAGGCTAACTACACTAGTTACAACATAACTAGCTACGTAACCACCAGGCTAGCTACACTAGTTACAACATAACTAGCTACGTAACCACCAGGCTAGCTACACTAGTTACAACATAACTAGCTACGTAACCACCAGGCTAACTGCACTAGTTACAACATAACTAGCTACGTGACCACCAGGCTAACTGCACTAGTTACACCATAACTAGCTACGTAACCACCAGGCTAACTGCACTAGTTACAACATAACTAGCTACGTGACCACCAGGCTAGCTACACCGCAGCTTGGGTCCAGGTCCACGTGTTGGTGACTCTTGTATAAGGTTGACTAAGGTTTCTTCAGGATGAACAACAGCAGGAGGTCCCTCTGGGGGACCCGGCTAATCTCCTCTGCGGCGTGGCTGGCTCCGCCCTTGGCCACGACCACCTTCGAGAACCCTCGAGCAGGATCTCGGGCCCTGACACGTGACCACCCCTAGCCCCCACCTGGGAGCCCTGTGTTGACATAACCGGTCACGTGTTCTCTGGGGTCAACCAGAGTACCACGGCTCTTAGTAACCCATTCCCGTGGCTGGCACTCTCACACCCTATCCTGTAGGGGTCGGCACTGCACACCAAGCGTGGTGCCATCCATCGCTAACGATCAGCGCTCACCGAGCTTCTCTAGGGCCGGTACTGCACCCACATTCTCGTGGTGCCCGTGATTTCGCTACATCGCACGCCATGCCAGTGACATCCGCGATGTCACTACACATATATAATGCCGGTACATCCGGTCATTCGGGTAATCAGGGGAGCGAGGCTGCTGCGGAGTATCAGAAGGAGGGCGTAGTCAGAGGGCGGGGGGAAGGCTCCGCTATGGGGATAAAAGGGCAGCGTGCTACAGTAAAGAGGTCGTCTTTGTGGGTAACACTCGGTGGGTCGGGTCACGTCGTCAGGTTGGGATCTTCAATAGTCTCGTGTGTTAGGGAGTTACATAGTGTTACACAGAGTTACAAAGGGGTAGTTACATTACACCAATTATAGAACCCGTCCCGTAAGGGAAGAGTTAAATAAAGACTCGCCTCAACTCACGTAGTGGTGTATGTCTTTATTAAAGCCCTTCACATGTATAAGGGCAACGACATCATAATTCCCATTGACATTCACCTCATACAGTGACGGGGCAAATGCCATTCGTAAGTACTTATTAATGTACACATATTGCACTAAAATATAAACCTGTTGTTTCAGTGCTGCTACCAGACTCCTTATTTGCAAAATAAACAATACCATCTCACCACCATAATCTACTGCAATCGCCCCACAGATGAGAGAGTAAATTTAAATTAATACCCTTGCCATCTCCACTCTCATCTCACTCTAAACCCTTCCACGAATTCTCCACTCCAGCAGCCAATGCTTTGCATAGCAGCTTCCAGTCAACCTATTGCTCAGCGTGAGGTCAAGCATTCTCATCTGCTGGCCCCCTGGTGTGGAATTCTCTTCTAGGCATCCATGCTGTCGACTCCTTAGCTCTTGTCATGCCCAGGTTCAAAACCGTCCTTTTGTCCGTTGCCTTTGACTGGCTGCCTTTCTATGAAATATACCCAATGTTCCTGCACAGCCTTTTGGCATACTATAGCCTCGCACTGTTTGGACAAAGATATACAAGAGGCTGTCTCTGGTGTAGGCCAATCAGTTTCAAAGACAATGCATACATTATAATGTATACATTGTCAAACCATATCTGCACCTCCGATTAGCATGGTTGGCTACCTATGGTGCGAAAAAAGTTAAATGTACATACATATGTGTTTTCATGCTTTACTACAAGTATGTGTGTTTACTGCAGACTCGATACCTTGCAATAGGTTTCTATTTGGTGTTTAAACATCTTAGTGGCGCCTGTATTATTTCTAGAAATGATAAAGCCTTTTATTTTTTCATCGTCTTGAGATGCAGTTACCTTTAAATGTTAACGTATATAAACCCAAAATCTGTTAAAGTGTATGATACGTCGAATATCAAGTCAAATATAAATAACAGGTGTGTTTTTATCTCACTGAGAGTAAGGAAAAATCACAACCTTTTGGCCGACGTAGATAGGTTCGAAGTAAATAACAAAAAACTACGACGCATGCAATAGGCATGATGCACTAGAGGTAGTCTAGGCCAGCAGTGGATAGAGCAAGCTATAGCCAGTAGTCTAGGCCAACAGTGGATAGAGCAAGCTATAGAAATAGTAGTCTAGGCCCGCAGTTGATAGAGCGGGGCTCCACACCTCAGCTCTCTCCCCAGCAGGCGGAATTAGTGGAGAAGGTTGTGTGAGGAGTTAAAAATACTGGTGAGCATTGGAGAATGTTAAAAATGGAAACATTGCAACAGGTAGCTGTGTTCGTGAGAAATGTAATCTGTTAATGTAAAAAAATCAGAGAGCCGAAAATAACAACTAACATCGGACGGTGGTAGGCTGGGAACATCACAGCCAGTTTTGACTTAAACTGGTTGATAACGTCCTTCCAGTGATTGCTGAGTTTGTACCCGTCATCTCGGTTGAAAATGTGTCTATGTTTGTATATATGGATGGCTTCATGAATAAATCATTGTTGATGGCCAGTGGGCTTGCAAAGTACCTTCGTCTGAGAGAAATCAATTCCGTGTGAGCCAACCACATTAAAACAATGATCAACCACGGCCGAAGTGTTCGTCATGCCATGTTTCAGATCTGCCTTATGTTCACGAACACGGTCCGAGACATGTCATTTCGTTTCCCCGATGTAACTACTGCCGCAGACACAGCTTAGTTTGTAGATGCCGGGGTATTGTATGTCAGGGATTACATCCTTCACAGATAGGATCAAATCACGAATTTTACGTACTGTGTTAAATCAAACCTGGATCTTGTGTTTGCTCATGATTTTGAAAACATTTTTGGTGACCCCTGCTATGTATGGCAAGGTGATGGTTTTTATTGGGTCCTCAGATGGTTCTTTCCCAACGGTTGGGCAACTTTATGCAGCCCTGATCCACAAGGATCTTTAGCGGTATTTTTTCTAGAAAATCCGTCCCTAGCAGGCATGGCACGGCTAGGGATTTGGAAACAAGAACCGGGCCCGTCAATCGAATGTCACCAATGCATACCGTAGCCGATAACTGGCCAATAATTTATGGGCCCGGTTCTTGGCGGCAAAGCAGGGGATGGAAACAGGTGAGATGGCACGCAATTTTGGCAGCAAACAATAAAAAAATATTCCGAAATGATTGTCACCAACGCACCTGTATCAACAAGTATCCGCACCTTTACCCCCTCAATTGTCCCACTAATAGCGGACGATCCCGCCGCCTCAGCGATAATACGGTGTGCTAGAGCCGTCAATTGTGCGGGACTTCACGGACAACCCTTGCCCGCAAAGACACAATCGGCACATTACGGACCCCGACAAAAATCTGCGACACGTGACTGTGCAACCGATGCATGAGGTGGAACAGAGGGCTGTGTGTGAGGTGCGCCGCGACTTGCCTGAGGACCCAGCGGAGAAAAGAAGTGATGATCTGCAGATGGCGTTGACGTGGAGGGTCCTCCCTGTTGAGCACGGCACCCCATGGATATGTGTCCTGGCAGCCCGCACTTGTAGCAAACGATCGGGCCGTCCCTCTGGCGTAGGAAAGCCCCCCTCGGCTGGCCTCGCCCACCCTGGTGGTCTTCCTCGGACCTCCCCTACTTTGCAGTGGGACGGGAAACACCGGCTTGTAAATGCTGCTCTCCTGCAGGTGCTCCCTCCTCCACGGATGGTCTGGTGCTCGCCACCATGCTGGCACGCTGACGGATGTTAAAATGGGCCTCGAGGCACCGCGCAACTTTGAGAGAAGTCAGGTTGTCGTCCTCCGTGGCTGGTAAGATGACCTGAAGCTCTTGGGCAAACAGCAGCATCTTTTCTAGGATCAACGAATCCCGCCCCACCTGGTCCATCCCGGGAAATGCTGATTTCGCCAATGCCAGAAGTGTGATGCGATAGGCGAGGGGCGTCTCGGCTTCCCCTCGCCTACTCGTGGCAAACTAGTGGCACTTAGTTGACGGTGGAGGGAAAATGGGCCCCATCTGCGCGAGTGCTTGTGTCAGCATCTCCTTTTTGTCATTGGGAATGGCGTCGAACGCTGCCAGCGCATCGTCATTGAGTGTCGTGGGGAACGCCCGCAGCGCCTCCTCCTCCGTCCACCCCGCCAGCTTGCAGATGGTGGAGAAGTGACGGTGAAAAGCCTCCCAATCGCTGGCCGCAATCGTGAACTCCCGGACGAAGGGGAGTTTTTTTCAATCCACGGTCAGCTTGTAGTGCTTTTGGCGGAAGGTCGGTCTTGGCGGGAGTCGCGTCCCGCACATTCTGAAAATTGGCAGGTTACTGCACGCCTCAGCAGTTTTCCGCATGCGGGAAGCAGCGACAGACGTCCACGGACGCGGCATCGGCGTTTTGTCGTCGTCCTCCACCTGTAGAACAGCAGCCAGATATGCGATGGCGGCCAGGAGGTCGCCAAGGCACTCCTTCTTGGAGCGGCATTCCTTCTCTGGCAGCAGCGGCGAAATGGGCTCCGGGTCCCGCTGCTCCGCTGGCATCAGGACTTCCCCACACTCCATCACCGGGGCTCCAGCACCCGGGGCCGTCTGTAGGATCACCCCGTCATCGTCTTTGTCCGAAGACGACTTGGTGAGGACTTTACATCTAGTTAACATCGCTATCCTCGTTAACACCTAACTAATAGACTACTTCTGACACCAGTGTAGTGTGATGCACAGAGGTGCACACACTATAGTGGAGGCAACACGTTTATTAATAATTTTTCTAACCACTTTGGGTTCTCTAGCTAGGTGTGGCTATACTGTTCGCTATGTGCATGCGAGTCAGGTATCGCATACGGGCCAGTCAGCACACACGCTGCCTGACCCACGATGCTGAGCTAAGACTTCAACCGACGACCGAAGAGCAAAGAGCGAAGAAACGAGGACCCCAGGACGATCCCCACAAATGAGCCCCGATCCCTCTCGGGGCTCCCCCTTTATTCCCTTGGCCTCGGCCACGCCCCCTTCTCGGCCACGCCCCCTTCTCGGCCACGCCCCCTTCTCGGCCACGCCCCCTTCTCGGCCACGCCCCCTTCTTTATAAAGTCAGGAGCTCCCGGCTCCCTGTCACGTGTCCCTCAAGCCTCCTACGGAGGTTCCCGGCGCTCAGCCACACTCCTGGAACAGTGGCTGGCGCTAACACCATAGTGACAGTGTTTACGTCACTACATATGTATGCAGCATGACCTCTATTGCCATGATAATTAAAACATTGTTTTGATTGACTGTCCAGCCATATAATTATTGAATATGTTTGCGAACAATGCTTGGAATGTGATAATTGTGTTCTGGCTGATGCTGTGTTTATTAATAGATGTTAGCACCGCAATAACGCTGTACAGGTTATATCGTGAAGCATGTATATGCTAGGCAAAGCCCTCACAGCATATTAAATAACCAAACGAACTTTAAAAGAACTGTCTACAGCATTTAAACATTGAATATGAATTCCAATTACCTGCAGCTGTTTTTAATTTAATTTATCAAAGTGATGTCCTGCTCAAATGGGCATTGAGGCGGTGCTCATCTCCCGTTTACAGCCCTGAACCAGTGGTGGGAATTCCACATTCCTATGGCGGGGTTGAGTCTATCGATAGGAAAACCACTGTTTAATTCCCCACAAAGTGGTACTCCTTTTATCGACACTGGAGGATGGTAGGCTGAGTGAACCCTCAACTTTGATTTTATGAAATCGTAGTCTTCAGAATGTGAACCACCACTTGGACATTTTTATAGGAAAGTAAATACAATGGCATAGTCTTCTTAGCTCATATATTTTTGTTTGCTCAAATGTTCTTCTATTTACAATGTTAAACATAGTGTGTATATGTACATCAGTCACCTAACCACCAGGCAGGATAATTTCATTATTAGCAGCACAATAAATGTTTCCAAGTCTGGCACAATGTAAGACATACCATCTTCTATTGCAGAGGTGAAAGGCACTCAATACATATTAAATTAGATTAGAATTAGTATAACATTGTCATGTTAATGAGGGCCAGTCAAGAGAGTTTACCATCAAGTAATTGGGATATTCGTGTTCTGGCTCCCCACAGATGTTTCTGCTGACTCAGGGTTCGTGTTGAGGCTCCTCAGAGATGTTTCTGCTGACTCAGGGTTCGTGTTGACGCTCCCCAGAGATGTTCTGCTGACTCAGGGTTCGTGTTGAGGCTTCCAGAGATGTTTCTGCTGACTCAGGGTTCGGGTTGAGGCTCCTCAGAGATGTTTCTGCTGACTCAGGGTTCGTGTCGAGGCCTCCAGAAATGTTTCTGCTGACTCAGGGTTTGTGTTGACGCTCCCCAGAGATGTTTCTGCTGACTCAGGGTTCGTGTTGAGGCTTCCAGAGATGTTTCTGCTGACTCAGGGTTCGGGTTGAGGCTACTCAGAGATGTTTCTGCTGACTCAGGGTTCGTGTCGAGGCCTCCAGAAATGTTTCTGCTGACTCAGGGTTCGTGTTGTGGCCTCCAGAGATGTTTCTGCTGACTCAGGGTTCGTGTCGAGGCCTCCAGATATGTTTCTGCTGACTCAGGGTTCGTGTTGAGGCTCCCCAGAAATGTTTCTGCTGACTCAGGGTCCGTGTTGTGGCTTCACAGACATGTTTCTGCTGACTCAGGGTTCGCGTCGAGGCTCCTAAGAGATGTTTCTGCTGACTCAGGGTTCGTGTTGAGGCCTCCATAGATGTTTCTGCTGACTCAGGGTTCGTGTCGAGGCTCCCTAGAGATGTTTCTGCTGACTCAGGGTTCGTGTCGAGGCCTCCAGAGATGTTTCTGCTGACTCAGGGTCCGTGTTGAGGCTCCTCAGAGATGTTTCTGCTGACTCAGGGTCCGTGTTGTGGCTCCCCAGAGATGTTTCTGCTGACTCAGGGTTCGTGTTGAGGCTCCCCAGAGATGTTTCTGCTGACTCAGGGTTCGTGTCGAGGCATCCCAGAGATGTTTCTGCTGACTCAGGGTTCGTGTTGAGGCTCCCCAGAGATGTTTCTGCTGACTCAGGGTTCGTGGTGAGGCCTCCAGAGATGTTTCTGCTGACTCAGGGTTCGTGTTGAGGCTCCCCAGAGATGTTTCTGCTGACTCAGGGTTCGTGTCGAGGCATCCCAGAGATGTTTCTGCTGACTCAGGGTTCGTGTTGAGGCTCCTCAGAGATGTTTCTGCTGACTCAGGGTTCGTGTTGAGGCCTCCAGAGATGTTTCTGCTGACTCAGGGTTCGTGTTGAGGCTCCTCAGAGATGTTTCTGCTGACTCAGGGTTCGTGTTGTGGCTTCCAAAGAGATGTTTCTGCTGACTCAGGGTTCGTGTTGAGGCTCCCCAGAGATGTTTCTGCTGACTCAGTGTTCGTGTTATGGCTTCCAAGGAGATGTTTCTGCTGACTCAGGGTTCGTGTTGAGGCTCCCCAGAGATGTTTCTGCTGACTCAGGGTTCGTGTTATGGCTTCGAGAGATGTTTCTGCTGACTCAGGGTTCGTGTTGAGGCTCCTAAGAGATGTTTCTGCTGACTCAGGGTCCGTGTTGAGGCCCCCAGAGATGTTTCTGCTGACTCAGGGTTCGTGTTGATTCTCCCCAGAGATGTTTCTGCTGACTCAGGGTCCGTGTTGTGGCTCCCTAGAGATGTTTCTGCTGACTCAGGGTTCGTGTTGAGGCTCCTCAGAGATGTTTCTGCTCACTCAGGGTCCGTGTTGTGGCCTCCAAAGATGTTTCTGCTGACTCAGGGTTCGTGTTGAGGCTTCCCAGGAGATGTTTCTGCTGACTCAGGGTTCGTGTCGAGGCCTCCAGAGTTGTTTCTGCTGACTCAGGGTTCGTGTCGAGGCCCCCAGAGATGTTTCTGCTGACTCAGGGTTCGTGTTGAGGCTCCTCAGAGATGTTTCTGCTGACTCAGGGTTCGTGTTGATTCTCTCCAGAGATGTTTCTGCTGGCTCAGGGTTCATGTTGTGGTTTGCCAGAGATGTTTCTGCTGACTCAGGGTTCGTGTCGAGGCCTCCAGAGTTGTTTCTGCTGACTCAGGGTTCGTGTCGAGGCCCCCAGAGATGTTTCTGCTGACTCAGGGTTCGTGTTGAGGCTCCTCAGAGATGTTTCTGCTGACTCAGGGTTCGTGTTGATTCTCTCCAGAGATGTTTCTGCTGGCTCAGGGTTCATGTTGTGGTTTGCCAGAGATGTTTCTGCTGACTCAGGGTTCGTGTCGAGGCCTCCAGAGATGTTTCTGTTGGCTCAGGGTTCGTGTTGACGCTCCCCAGAGATGTTTCTGCTGACTCAGGGTTCGTGTTGATTCTCCCCAGAGATGTTTCTGCTGACTCAGGGTTCGGCAACCTGAGGCTCTTTTGCTACCCCCTTGCGGGCAGCCGTTTTTTTTTACTTAAATCTTTAAAAACACAAATTAGCATAAAGATAATGGCAGGGAATGGGTCGCTATGGAATGTCTTGGTGACAACAAAAATGCACAACAGTATTGTTAAAGCTATTGTAAAAGTATTGTTAAAGTTGTATTGTTAAAGAATGGCTAAGGTGGGGTGGAGGGACGAAATAGACGTAGTTTATTCCATCACCTATTTTGTTCATTTACGTCAGGTGTTTGTCATCCGCTGGATACCTGCTTCTGTGTCTGTGTGTACGAGTAGCTTTGCGTGTGATGCGGCTCTAGAACTATTTTGGTCAAAGACGAAAAAAATAGCTCTGCTTCTTTGAAAGATTGTCGACCTCTGTGCTAGCTTGTGTTGCCTTGCTGTGTGTGTATAATAAGTATAACCAGTAAAAACTAAGTTTTTCACTCTAAATCCTTTATATGCGTGGCGGCTAGAGTCCTCTCGTCCTCTGGCTTGAGATGGCTGCCACCTATGGGTCAGATGATTGTCTGCCAGCATTAAGCAATTGGTAATTAAATATTTAATTTGTTTTCCCTAAACAGTGTAAAATTTTTGGGAAAAAATTTCACGAACATTAATTGTCTCGCACAACGAGTCTGTGTGCAAAATGTCAGCTCGATTGGATCACGGGAAGTGGGTTAAAAAACGACCGAAAGATTTGCACGGTCGTAAGCAAGCAAGCAAGCACGCAAGCAAGCAAGCGAACTTAATATAAAGGATTTAAAAATACGCGGTAGCGCAGTGGCTATTGACCTGCACATCGAACATAGTGATCCGAGTTCAATTCCTGGCCACGACAAATCAACTCAACCTTGTGCACATCTGGTGTGAAGTTTGAACATCAGCACTGGGAGAGCAAGGCAGCCATCGGGCGTGATGCTGTCCGCACCACCATAACTCGTTTGCTGTGCCAGCCTTCATAGCAGCTCGCTAACAGCCCTTGCTTCAACAGCGAGTATTTGCTATATGAGGCTTTGCGTGTTATTTTGTTGCATGCAGATGTTACTGTGTAAGGTGTTCAGATTATAAAATCAGGGATATTGTTTTTACTTATTAACATAATAATCGTATGTAGTCTAAGGGATATGTTCTGAAACAGATGTATTGACATTCTTTTTTTCGGAGCAGATGGTGTTATATTCTTTGCAACCCTCACTTTAAATTGCCAATGATATGCTCTTACCCAGACCCATAAAATAACTACTGTTATCATAAACTAGAGAACCATATTATCACTGGAGAGACATTACATTTATTTTTAAATACCCAAACAGTTAACGAATGTATGATTGTGCTATGAATTGCCTTACCTCTGTATTACTCATCCGGAATATCCACCACTAGTTCACGGCTGCATCATGCTCAGACGATGACTTGAATGAACAAATATGCTGTTCGTGCAACGCTCTGTTACTTAAATGGTTGAATTATATTAGCCTGCCAAGTGTTTTTAGAGTCACCCGTTTGAGTATAATGGACTTAAATCGTTGGTGATTGCGATGGAACACATTCTCGATGCGTGTTATCTACCCACAGCAGCGCTTGACGAAAGCCAGGCATATAAGCACGAGACGTACAACTTAAGCATCAAAAACAAACGAGGCTGGACAGCAGCCAGTCTGCCCCTGGTGGGTTGAAGTTTACCTTCGAACGGTGGATTGGGATCCCACACGCTCCATAGCTGCGCTACGAAGAACGGCGACCAGCAGAGGACGTATACGATCACGATAACCAGGGTCATCTTCACCGTCTTCACCATCGCCCTCGAGACACCGGTCACGCTGCTCACCCGCGTCATGGTCACAGCGTGCGTCTGACCCCTGTGCAGGGCCGCCACCTCCTCCTCGTCCTCTTGCCGCTTCTGCTGCCGCCGCCGCTGCTTCCGCCGCCGCCGCAGCAGCAGCGTGTCCTTGTGCACGTGCGGCGTCTTGAAGTAGATGTTCAGCCGGATGACGCGGCAGATCTTGGTCTGGCACCACACGAGCACGGCGGTGGGCACCACAAATATGGCCATGGCCATCCAGGTGATGTACGCCTTGACGCCCCACATCGGCTGGAATGTCCCCCAGCAGTCGTAGACGCCCGGGTAGACCTCCCCCTTGGCGAAGATGACCGCCTGGGGCACGCTGAGCAGCAGCGAGACCACCCACACGGCGCACACGGGCGCGTTCCAGTAAGCCATACGCTTCTTGAAGGTGACCATGGGGAAGCAGACCGCCTGGTATCGGTCCACCGTCATGCCCACGATCATGTAGGTGGAGGCAAACATGCCCACGATCTGCATGTACTTGATGAAGCGGCAGGCGAAGTCGGACGCGAGGAACACGTCGGTGATGTCCCACGCGAGCTGCGGCAGCACCTGGAAGAAAGCCACCACCAGGTCGGCGAGGCACAGGTGCACCATGAACACGTGCATGCGTGACGCGTGCTTGCGCCGTCGGAAGAGCGCCGTCAGCAGCACCGAGTTACCAAGTGTGGTGCATGCGAACATGGCGAACAGCACCGCCACCTCGGCTCTCGCCAGCGCCTCGTTGCGCTCGCCGCGCGACGAGGAGCCGTTGGCTCTGGCCGCGGTGCCGCTGACGTTCATGGCCAAACCGCGCGCGCGCGCCACCACGGAGGTCGTCTCACTGCTGTGGCGATGAGTGGCTCAATCGCGTCGGGTCTTCTCTCCCTCTCTCCACGCGCTCCCTCCCACTCACCCTCGCTCACTCTTACTTGCGCTCTTTCTGTGCGCGTGTGTGTGTGTACGTGGCGAGTGATGCAGGTTAAAGGGAGAATGTGGACTCTGAATTGCCAGTTCACGTGCAGAGACCTGTCCATTCATTCATCAGGCCATTCATCCGTAAATCCGCCCATTCTTTCTCTCATTCATTCATGGGTATGAGGTTCATGCTGTGCATGTGTCGTAGCCTGATTGTGGTGATGACAAATATTTAACGAGATTGAAATGTATTCTTGGTTCTTTCGGTAAAGTCACGTAAAAGGGAAATAATAAAATAGAAAAACAATAAAACAATAAACGTGGTGCTAACGTTAAGAAAAAACGCCACTTTTTTCAAATTTTCTTGCTGTGGTTTTCACACTTGATAATTGTTTGTGTTGCAATCGAAACGTCGTGAGAATTGTATTGTTTTATTTGTATTATTTTATTATTTCCCTTCTACGTCACTTTACAGAAAGAACCAATAATATGAATCCCTTCAGTCACGAAAGCTTTAAATCGAAATTTTGATTGAAATGTTTAACTTTGAAGACGTTTGCTTTTATACATTATTGCATAATTATTGTTGGGCATTTCACATTATTTTTATGGCTTTATATGACTTCATATACATACACATTGTGTATACCAACTGGATATATATAGTAATCATACTCGTACAATATACTAAAGGTGCTTTTCTCTTTTGAATGTAAGTGTAGTAATATATCATCTATTCACTATATGGCACGGAAACCTTATGACATTAATGTTGAGGTTTAAATTATATAAAAACACCTGAACCCAATTTATTTTGCTTTCTTATTTCATTAATATAATTTTAAATGGCATGACATTCATGGTACATCCTGCTTGGTTGAGATGGTGAGATCGGAGAATCTGGATCATTCACGGCTCCCTGTGTGAATTTAAAGCCTTAACGCATTGAGCATTCAGAGTCTGAAATCCATTACGTGCCAGCTCCAGCTGAAACAATTCGTTATTCAGGGCCACATGGAAGGGCTGTGAAATATGGTACCGCTTTCGCAATGAGGACCTGGATGTAATGAACACGAGTGTGATGTGACATAAAATTAGGCAAAAAGCCCAATGACAACCTGGGACCAACTTCAGTGAAAAATAGAACGGGACCGTTTTGCCAGCATCAAAGTATGAAAAATAAGAACAGGTTTTACCCTTTTTGGAAAATAAACAGGTGTTCAGATGTTACTTTGATACTGGCAAAAGGTCCCATGATATGCCTGCTCGCCCCGAGCTATAAATGCTCTGATACGTGCATTGGCTTTGTACTGTTCGCCTTTTGGCGTTCTCTGGTCCAACACTGGTGAGAATAAACCATGCAGAAGGTTGTCTCTGGCGTAGGCCAACGAGTTTCAAAGGCAATGCATATATTATCAGAGCATGTTTGTTTGCATGTTCACCACGAGTAGCGTGTGTGGTTAATGCAGACTTGATTCCCTGCAGAGTTCCAATTTGCCAGAAGAGACTCTTGAAGATGACCCCAGGGTCAAGGGCAGCCTGGGACTGCAGTGAATGAGGAACACATCAAGGCTCTACAATAAACCAATTGATGTTTGAACATCTTAACAGCTTCTTCTTGGTTCTTTTGGTAAAGTCACGTAGAGGGGAAATAATCAAATAATAAGAGAGAGCCCTGTTCTTCACCTGAGGACGGCTGCTTGCATTGTGGCCGGAACGTCGTGAGAATTGTATTTTATTATGTTTAATTTATTTTTATTTTATTATTTCCCTTCTACGTAACTTTACCGAAAGAACCAAGAAGATGAATCCCTGCAGTCACGAAAGCTTTAAATCGAAATCTTAACAGCTGTTTTATTGCCAGAAAGGGTAAAACCTATTTTTATTTTTCATGCAAAATAGAACGTTTGCTGCTTACGCTGTGCGCATCAAACCTTTCCATACAAAGTTGTCATGGAAGGTTTCGTGACATCATCAATCGCATCACACACGAGGCTCGTGGTTGTGCTGGTGTCATAGCTCAAATTCAGTTGGTGATAGAAAATAAAATACAAATCTGCACAATAGATCGTCAGCATTAACTGTACCTATGGGTAGGGCACTTGGCTAGGAACCAGGTCACTTGAGTCCGATTCCTATCGATGCTTACCACCTTCACTCATCTACGCTATCCATCATGGTAAAGTATGGTCAAACAGCATCAATGACCGACACAGCATTGGATTGTATGGTATGGATGTTGAACTTCTTCCGCACCGTACGTAGCCAACCATGCTAATGGGAGATGCCGTAACAGATTGTTGGGGTCAAGGGCTGTAAGCGAGCACCTTTGAAGGCCGACACGGCACACGAGGGGGTGGGTGGCCAGCATCACGCCCGGCCGCCTTTGTCTCCCCAGTGGCGATGTTTACACACCACACTATGAACTCATTTGAGGCTGAGTCGACCTAGTGGGCGCCCAGGGCCGATTCAGATAATCGTCACTCTTGGTGGCAGTCAGTGGGAATCGAACTCGGGTCTCCGGGTTCGTTAACCACTTTACTACCTATAAATGATTAAACATATTTGTATTATTGTGTAACATTGATTACCCATCCCTGATTTTCAAATGTGACAAAATATTGCAATGGGCTGTCATCTGGTGAAAATTAATTATCGGCTGTCAGAAGTAATGTATGGTTCAATCAATCATCCAGCTCTGTGGCAATGGTGTTAGTATTGTTATCTTGCAGTCATAACATCATGTAGATTAACGTTATAACCGGGGGAGAGCCATTTGAGACAAAAGCCTCTTTTGCCAGGGCGATGTGGAGTGCAATCGTAGGAAATATATTATCTCAGCATGCAGAGAAAAAAATACAACCATGCAAACATCAAAATGTGACGAAATATAAATGTAACAGCAAAGTGAATACTTCAAATAATTACAACCTAAATATGCATAGGCGCTATCACATAACCCCCCTTTAGCGATATATTTCAAACATGCCGCTTTCTCTCCACCTGATGACGACCGCTTGTGTATTTTTTTAACTTTTATTATTTTAATTTTATTATTTTCTATCTACGTGACTTTACCGAAAGAACCAAACAATATACCGCAAACAGTCAATAGTCATGCCATCTGGTGATTTTATGATTTGTCATGATTCACGGTTGCAATTTGGTTCTTCTTCATAGCCATGCCTCCTTTGCACGGTTTTGTTTACTCCATTACTCAAAAATGTAACCGGAGCATATCACTTGCATATACAATTGCACGAATTGCAGATCATCACTTCTTACACGCGTGATTCAAAGCAGTTTAACACGTAGGCTTCATGAGATAATCGATTTTCACCATTGAATCGATGCATCGTTTACATGCCTGCCAGCCACGCAAGCCACTTGTTACTCTTTCAATCCCTGCTCCCAATCCATCTCCCTTTCTTCCTGGAAAGTCAACAGTTCGTGAAGAAAATGGCGCCTTCTATGGAAATGTAAACATTCACAGCAGCCGATTCATCCACATGCATGGAAAGACAAGTTTTACTTTGAAACTGTGCTTTTAAAATTATACGGCTACCCCTTTCCCCCCCCCCCCCCCCCAAGTGAATCGATCAGCAGGTCGCGTATGGTGGGTTAAAGTCTCCAAGACATTTGGCCAGTGTGAAAGAGTAGGCCAAATACCATCGAGAGGGGCTCTCTAGAGCTCCCTGTAGTGGGCACACTTCCACCACCAGTGGCATGAGCAGGCAATTGCAGGGCCGCGCTTGTACCTTTTACCTTCCCCCAGCTGCATTCTCCAGCCCTGGTTTTAACTCTACTGTCATTTTATGATGAACAAGACTCTTGTTCGTGCTCTAGATGCAATAGCGCACCAGAACGTGTGTGTGTGTGCGCTCCGTGGTGATCATGGCGACTGCTACGCCACCCGGTCACCCGGCACTACGTCGTTTATGCCCTATGCGAGTCAATAAAT
Organism: Lethenteron reissneri; assembly: GCF_015708825.2. Lineage (NCBI taxonomy): Eukaryota > Metazoa > Chordata > Hyperoartia > Petromyzontiformes > Petromyzontidae > Lethenteron > Lethenteron reissneri. The sequence goes on from NC_083808.1 coordinate 10,377,676, forward strand.
TACGCGAGCACGATCGCAGCATGGGGCGCTGAGATTTTCCCTCCAGTGGGGAGGCGATGACGGAACTGGCCTTTTTCATTTTGCTGGTAATGACGCATGGGATAGATATGATCATTCGTGACCCTCTATCTCTCGTTACCAGCCAATGCATTGTGCTATATATGTGTTATGTATTCTAACATTTCGCTGCAAGTAATGCACACTATATATACATGCTTGACCTTTAGTCAAGACAAAGTGACTATCTGCTCAAATGTAAATATTTTGGGGCTGTATTAATCTTTATTGATGGCCCTGAAATTAACCATTCTCCATTCCCATGGTCAGGCCAGTTAGTCCATTGAACAACTACTTTTGAAATCCCATAAAATAATACTTTATTGACTTCATGTGATTAATGGGTCAATTCAACCCCTGATCGGGATTTGAACTTGCAACCTTCAACCATGAGTTTGGACTCCATTTGTCGACGGTCAAGACGAAAGGTGTGTAACCTTTCGGTGGGTGCAACAGCCACCAGCACACTCCAGCACAAAGAGCAGCAGATATTGGAGAGGGCCCACAAATTGATCTAACTCGTCGGTATGCTCTGCTCCTCTGATCGATGCGACGCGGAGATCAGGCAAAGAATCGGCATGGCCTGCTTCGCCACTGTCAACGACATCTGTCTGCAGGGGAGACTCAGCCTCGTAAAAAAGCCACACATCTAAAATTATTGCACCCTATCAGTTGCACCCTATTGCTCAGAGACCTAGACACTGTTCGCGTCCAACACCAAGCGGCTGGAGGCTTTCCAGATGCACATTCTTGGGATTAGGTGGTCTGACTTCATCACAAATGTCACCATGTCATCCTGCGCTTATCTACCCACATAGAGGAGCTCATTCGATACCATCATCTGGGCCTTGTCGTCCATGTAGCTCATCTTCAACCAGACACCTGGAGGAATATTGAAAACGGTCCATTGATCGCTTAGCGACTCCTACGCAGACTCACCATCCTATTGGTGGGTGAAGAGGGGTAAAAACTGTCAACCGTAAACTGCTCCTGGGTAGCCCAGGAGTGGCTCGGTAGTCACTCACCACTGATGTTAGCCATGGCTGGGAATCAAACCAAGGTGACCCACCAGGTTCATAGAGCAGTGCTCTAACCACTGCATGACTGCTCCAACAATATGTGGCAGAGTACGGTGTTGGGATGAGAAGGTGGCTGAGTGTGGTGTTGGTCACTCCACCTCTTTGAAGCGTTAGTTCGGTATTCACTTACGTTATGGGACCTTTCGTGCCAGTATCAAAATATAAGAATAGGTTTTACCCTTTCTGGCAATAAAACTGGTGTTAAGATGTCAAAACACCAGAAACCTTTCGCAAGGAATTGTTAATGAAAACAGGATTCCTTGCAAAAGGTTTCTGTTTGGTGTTTTACCATTTTAACACCTGTTTCATAACCAGAAAGGATAAAACATATTCTTATATTCTTATAAACAAGATGTTAGACTAAATGAGGCATCCTTGTGTGGGTGCGTTGCTTATACGTGTGTGTGCATATTATTATAGTAGAAAGGTTGGCTTGTTAAATAAGGTGTCAATTATATTGGATTTAAAACATTAACATTAATTTATATTAAAATATTAAACATTGTGCATCTCCAGTAGCTGTTAAGTGTACATTCGGTAATAAGGAACACGGTGATTTTACTAATTGGAGATTTTTATGAGTATGCATAAATGTGACATTTTCACTTTCTTAATTTATGACTTTCCCACTGTTGGGCGTTTATTGTTACAACTCTTTCTGTGAAACAGCGATAACACCAAAGTGATATCGCTCCTGCACACAACGCATACATTGGGCTATCGTGTGTTAAACAAGCTCATATGTTAAATGTTGTGAGTTCCCTATATCGTTTATTCAAAGTCAAACAATCAAAATGTCGCTCTGATTAAGAGAGAGCTGGGGCAGCAAACATCTCCCTTGGTGCTGTGAGCCAGTTCTATCATTTGTACCATTGCACCACATCGGGCAGGCTCTATTGGACGACCATATCGACCATATTTGACTTTCCACCGATTACTCAACAATTGCATTCACCCCAGAGGGATAATGCGAAGAGTCGACCATTTACCAAGGTCTGAACTTGCAACCTTCAAATAATGAGGCAGCTCGATCTGAACACATTAAGTTGCCTTTCGTGGTTTGGTAAAGCATCACATATCATCTTTTGAAGCAGTGTTCTGTTTACTTATTTTGGTTTTGACTTTGTTTTACACATGGCGATATCAGCTTTTGGCAGCACTGCACATTGCTCGATTGCAGAGTCAGGAGGATATACTTGTTGCTGTTTACAGGTAATTTTATGCTACATTTGAGGCAATAAATGTGTCAGCAGTAGCAGTAGGTGAGTGGCAGTGTGTGAAATGAACTATCTATGTTCGTCACATTTTTTAAACCACAGTTAAACCACAGTTATACCATCTTATTCTTGGTTCTTTCGGTAAAGTCACGTAGAAGGGAAATAATAAAATAAAAACGGACGAGTGAACAACCGCCAGTTGCTGTCCGTGGTGCTAACGTTAAGAAAAAAAACGCCACTTTTTTCAAATTTTCTTGCTGTGGGTTTGACACCTGATGATGATTGCCTGTGTTGCAATCCAAACGTCGTGAGAATTTTATAGTTTTATTTTTATAATTGTATTATTTCCCTTCTACGTGAGTTTACCGAAAGAACCAAGAATATGAATCCCTGCAGTCACGAAAGCTTTAAATCGAAATTTATACCATCTTGTTTAGGAGTGCTCCCTTTTCCAAGAACATGTCACCACCACTCTTGAGAATTTGATGACGGACCTATTTGTATTCGATGCATTGCCAGCCAGATCTCGCTGCCACACAGTCTTTAAACACCATATCTTAGGTATCTCTTAGTGTCCCAATGTAGTGCGGCTACCCCAGGTACACGGCTTGTCAAGCTCATCAGACAGATCATCCAGAAGGAGGGCTTCCAAAACCTCTAGCAAAGCCCTGGCACCTCCCATCTGTGTATTGTCCTTCCCCACACCTCCGATGAGTACGGTTGGCTACGTACAGTGCGAAAGAAGTTCAATATATTCGATTTAAAGCTTTCGTGACTGCAGGGATTCATCTTCTTGGTTCTTTCAGTAAAGTCACGTAGAAGGGAAGTAATAAAATAATAAAAATAAAACATAATAAAATAAAATAATTCTCACGACGTTTCGGCTACAACGCAAGCAGCCGTCTTCAGGTTCTTCACGACGTTTCGGCTACAACGCAAGCAGTCGTCTTCAGGTTCTTCACCTGAAGACGGCTGCTTGCGTTGTAGCCGAAACGTCGTGAGAATTATTTTATTTTATTATGTTTTATTTTTATTATTTTATTACTTCCCTTCTACGTGACTTTACCGAAAGAACCAAGAAGAAAGTTCAATATACTGTACATACACTAGAGGAGATGAAGATGGTAATAAAGGCCACCAGATAAGATTGACACTTCCAAGTTCCTCAAGAATCTAGGGGAGCAAAGGAACGTCAGTGGCTAGCAGAACTATTGACTACCATCTTTGACGGGTAAGAACTCAAAAATGTAATCGCCCTTTTCAAGTGCGGAAAACCATCCAAGGAAGCCGCCAGCTACCATTCTATATCTTTCCACCATGGCGCGACTTGCCACCTGTCCGGTTTGACCCGGAGAGTCTGAGAATTGAAGTATTTTGTGTCGTGGAGCAGGAAATGACTTGAGATCTGGTACCGGTATTGTGTTGATTCTTTTGTTTTATTTGACAGTATACTGCACAATGTTTATAAACCTAGGCTGTTTGAGAAATATGTCTGGGTTTGGTCTGGTCTGTGGAAGAGGTGGCAAACTTAATACAGGGCAACCTGCCAAACGACAGGCTGGCTTCAGACCGAGCCGTATTTGCTGCGATTGAGTCCTTGCACTCCCGAGTCAAATTGAGGCAGACTTCCCATGGAAGAAATAGAAGAGCACTTGGTTGACCTCTCATCTGCCTACGATACGGTATGGAGGAATGGTCTGCTTCTCAAGCTGTCAAGGTTCATCAATTGTTGCTCCATCACGTGACTCCTGGATTCCACGTACGTGTGTATGTTAAGCTTCTTTCGCACCATACGTAGACAACCGTGCTAATCGGAGGTGCACATACGAAGCGGCTGCATATACCGGCATCCACCTAAATGGTGACGCGAGCAGAGCACAGACCCTCAACCAGTTCCGACCACAATGGTCTGTGCGGGCCCCCATGGCGCATGTGCAGTTCTACCCTCAATGTGCTGGCCCTAATACTCGCTTGGATAATAGTGGTTTCTACAAGTCTATTCATAGATTTATTGTGCTTGCCGAATGTGCTGCTAACTGAAACCACACTTGCAGTACATAGTAGTATATTCTTCGCACATTTGAAAATAAGAAAACAAATCAAGGCATGCAAAATGTCCCTGGTTTATCGAAATACTGTTTACCATGAAGCTCTGCATTTTCAATAGATAACATAGTGGGAACTGACCTAAAATAGCATAACTATTTAACCATTCTCTCCTAGTGTTATGGTATTAACATCTAGGGAGAAAGAATAGTAGCTCAGGATTTTTTAAGATCATTATTCTACTGGGAATCAATGAAACAGGCACATTATTGAATTAAAATTGCATAACGTTTGACGAAAGGGTTTGGCTGGAATTCATCCAAATAGTGTTGATAAAAGCCCTTTGGCCAAAACGTAAAACCTTTTTAATTTCGTGAGTACATATTGCCAATTCAACGCTTTGTGATTCAGTGAATGTAATACATGTGTAATGTAGCACTCAGAGACACTGTCTTCTTAAGTTATCAGATGGACACAGGCAGCAGGGTCGGATTAAGGCACGGGGCTTTAGGGGCTGCAGTCCAGAGGCCCTCCGCCAGCTGGAGGACCTCCAGAGAATCTGCACCCATATTTCTATGTTTTTACAGCACTTAGCACTACACGCCACCATTATCCATTTTTACACGCTTTTATTTAACTCATTCTGCCCGTTATTGTTTGTTGTCATATCCTCAAATCTTGTAACTCAATTTTAACCCACTTCACAATGTGGTATAAACTGCAAACTTGGTATGCTTATGTCACACGAATGACAATACTATATTCTATAAAGAAAAAATGCAACAAATATTTTTAAACATTCTTTTTTATTTGTTATGTTTCGGCTTGGGTCTAATTGTCCATGCTCAACTGGCGTTGGCTGTTAAACACCACGGCGCCTTACGTTATGGCAAGCTTTGGAGTTGTGGAGTTGTGCCATTACTCGTACGGTACATTTCATTAAAGCGTGTTTTTTGAAAAATATTTTTAATATTACTTATACATCACTACGTATGTATACCATCAAAGAGAATGCAAGCAAAGTAAATATACATTTCCTGTTGAGGGAGAATATATTAGCCATTCTCTTTTAATTATATCTCCAGCTATATGTTTTCTGAATATCAATGAACGATAAAATTGTATTTTCTGATCAGAGTATTGTCTATCGGATGAAGAAAAGTTGTGCCATTACTCGTACGGTACATTTCATTAAAGCGTGCCATTACTCATGTTGCTGGCATTCCACGGGGCCTTGTTTACACCAAAAGTCACGTGCCTCCTTTTGTTATATTTGAGTTTGTCCACGAACCAATGTCATCTTGATACTCAGATCCCAGGTAATCTTTCTTCTGGTGGACAACGCTCAGCATCAACCTCCTGTGGCATTGGCATCATCACAGACATTTGAACTTTTAGTGCCTCAGTCATTTTGCCATCATTGGATGCATTTGTTGTTGCTCTGTTTGCCGTTCTGCTGCCGCCTTGCATTTGAACCCAAGATCAAATTTGTTGGAGATTTACTGAGCAGTTAAATTTCGATTTAAAGCTTTCGTGACTGCAGGGATTCATCTTCTTGATTCTTTCGGTAAAGTCACGTAGAAGGGAAGTAATAAAATAATAAAATAAAACATTATTTATTTTATTATGTTTATTTTCATTATTTTATTACTTCCCTTCTACGTGCCTTTACCGAAAGAACCAGAATACTGAGCAGTTCTTCATGCTTCTGCATCTTCTCTTCTTGTCTTTTTCCCTTGCTTGCTCCACTCTCAAACCTCTTCTCCTCCTACATGATTTATCGGAAAGGGTGAAACAATTTGTAAACATTGTTATTTTAATAAAAAAAAGCCATGGAATTATATTAGTAGTAGTATTTTTGGGGCTTTCAAGTTGTTTTTTCCAATGTCAATGTTAAAAGTAGATGTCTGTCCTTAGGCCTAGGCCAAAATTGAGCCTACCTTCGCCATATAGGTCGCATGTATATTTTGGGAACAGTTTTTAGAGAAAAGACGGTACTTATACTTTAAACCACCACGTAAGAAACTAAAATATAAACTACATCAGTATCATCAATATACTAAATATACTCTCCAAAAGCTGAGCTACTAACAGTAAGTCATACATTACAATTCTATGTCGCAAAAAATATAATATGCCTCCAGCTAGTATACTATTTAGTATACTGATGATACTGATGTAGTTTGTAGTTTGTAGTTTAGTTTTTTACGTGGTGGTTTAGTTGCTGCAGTTCCATACTATTACATTCTTTCCCTTTATTAATGCTAACCCTACTCCCTCCCTTTGATGCTGCTAATCCTACATAATGCACGGGCATAATATGACTTTGAAACCCCCGCCCACCTCTTACGCATTACACAAGTAGTGACTAATCCCATATCTGCATTTCCCATAAATATGCTAAATTCTTCTTGATATGCAAATTCCTTTGTCAAGGCGCTCTTGCCCCTCCAACCCAGCTTAAATATACGCTTCCAAGCCTGGTGGTGTTCATTCAGACACTGTCTTCCGACAGACCTGTTCTTCACCTGAGGACGGCTGCTTGCGTTGTGGCCGAAACGTCGTGAGAATTATTTAATTATGTTAAATTTTTATTATTTTTTTATTTCCATTCTACGTGACTTTACCGAAAGAACCAAGAAGATGAATCCCTGCAGTCACGAAAGCTTTAAATCGAAATTCAGCTGACTGTAGTTATTCGCTCTGTTTGAATATAAGATAATAAGATTGATGAACGTTTTCTCACTTTCATTCCCATTGCAAGTCTCACTGGAGAAGCTCTGGCCAACATTGTCTTGAAAGTATTTGAACAAATTGGAATTGATGTGGCTAATCTAAGAGGACAGTCTTATGACAACGCATCAAACATGTCAAGATGTTACAAATGGCTTCAAGCACATTATGAATAGCAATCATCTTGAACATTACATTCCATGTGCTGCACACTTTCTTAATTTGATAGGTTTATGTGCTGTGGAAAGCTGCATTTGGGCAGTTTCATTCTTTGGTCTTATACAAAAACTTTAAAATATATTTTCTGCTTCAACTCAACGTTGGTCAGTAATGCTTCAGTGCTTTAAAGCTGAAAGTGGAAGAGAAACTACAAATTTTGTTCACTCGTACCAGGAACGTATCCCCATTTTTCCAAGAAATTAGGCAAAGCGAATTTTGAATTGTATTTGTTGTTAGCCTTGTAAAAATTAATTTTCTTTTTCTTTAACTTTGTTTTTCTTTTGAAAATATACTGGGGGCCTCACAGTACATGTAGCCCAGGGGCCTACACAATCTTAATCCGGCCCTAGACGCAGGTTGACTAACTAACAACTTGGTCACTTCTATGGAACTGCTACTCAACGCTCACTACATAGCTGACTATGTAGGAGCCGTTGGCGCAGTATCTACGGCGTAAATATATAACTCCCTTCACTGGTCTTCCAAGACGATGAGGACGATCCACAGCGATGATAGCGACGACGGTCCGGAATTCGACTCCCCCACGGCAGCCTCGAGACTCTCTCCACCTGCCTTTTAATCTCACCTCGGCTCCACCACGCCCCTTTTCCCGAACTCTCTCCTGTCGGAGATTTCCTTCGCTCTCACTAACACTCCTGGGTTCCACCCCTCCCCGCCACGGTGACTCCTCACCCAGTTACTTCACTTTCGAGAGTGGCGATGATGATTTTGTCCTTTTTGAGAACACAGCTTCATCATTTCTGTTGGGTAGTATAAAATAAAATCCAATTTACCAAGCATTTTCTCATGACCATTGTTCCCTGCTTTGATGATTTTATCCTTTTTGAGAACACAGCTTCATCATTTCTGTTGGGTAGTATAAAATAAAATCCCATTTACCAAGCATTTTCTCATGAGCATTGTTCCCTGCTTTCAGAAGGTTATTGGCCAGTACCTCTGTCGAGTACCGTTTGTGGGTGCATTGGAAGAAACTGGAGTGTGTCGGGCACA